>NC_138773.1:228869134-229174134 GCF_965119305.1 Pelophylax lessonae
CATAGAATGAAAATCCAAGTGTAGTGGAGTAGTAGTAGAATTTAAAACATCATAACCTCAACGCGTTTCTTGGCTCAAATCGACTTCATCAGGAGTAGATGTAAATAAATCTAAAAAGAAACATATAGGGAAATTGACACAGTGGTACGAATTGGAAAAAAGGGGGAGGGGAAAGGGGGGGCAAGGCCCCATACATACCCGCACTTATGTTGGGCTCAGATGGTGCGTAGAATGGGAAGTGGATATGACTCTGTGAGTTAAAAACCAATGGATTTGGCCTAATCAGTATGTATATGAGCTATTTCATCAAGTCCCATTTCTGCTTCATTATTTTATTGAAAAAAGGTGAAGGGTGAAAGAAACGTACAGTGGATAGTTGAAGGTACACAGAAAGCAATACTTCACTATTCAAGAATGGACCTCCAGTCTATGCTGTGCCTAACTGAAACAGATCCCCAAAAAAATAATAATTTTGACATTTTCCATTAAGTTTTTTTTTTTTTCATTGAGCTTTATTCAGGCACTGTACACCCAACAAATCTGTCCTTTTAGAGAAAACAACTATTTTCTATATCTGCAGAATAAGGTGAGCCTTAAAAAAAATCATGATGAGGGCCATGCACATGCACAATTTTCTAATAATTTCAACCACTTTCAATCTGATCAAGTAAGTCTATCAGTATACTGTACCTGTCACATAAACCTATATATAATAGCTATTGCTTAAAATGTACCTTATTCTGTGTGATAATTTGTGAAATAGTAAGCTGGTTGAAAATCATCCTGTGAATGGTTAGCATTAGGTTGGTCATGGAGCAGTAGACCTTCTAGGCAGCTATGGGATCTACAGTACATGTTCTCAAAATTGTACATATGTGGGCATCACCATGGTCAATGCATAAACACAAGGCCTGTTTTAAAAAAGTGCTAAATGAGCATGTGACCAATAGGACTGGGTCCCAAAAATATAAATTGCAAGCAATAGAGTTTGGATTGTGAAGTTGTAGTGGGGCTCACGTCAACACTTGTGAACCTCTTGTTTTAAAATTAACCTTCCACAAACCTGAGCTATTTAAACTGAAAAGGTGATGAAAAGACATAACTGTAGAGGTTACATTTAATCAAAGTAATGAAATACCCAGAGATGTAGGCAGCTGAGGCTACAGGTAACTGTAACTTTTCTTATAAAAGTTGAGTTTAACACCCACCCCCTCCCATCTAATTGGGGACATTTAGGCTGCCCATCGCATCAAGTGACTAATAGGGATGTTTGTGAGGTGAGTAGAAAAATCCAACCTCATATTTACATGAAAAGTCCAAATTTGCTAGCTACGGTGCTTTGCATAATTATTGATTCTTTTGTGCCTTTCCTCACATTGTAGTATTATAAAAAAAAAAAAAAATTAAAAATTCAACACTTTGAAGGTGCAGGTTTTTCTTTCAATTTGACACAAAAAATAATTCATAAAAAAGAATATGAATACTTAATAGAACCACCTTTATCTGTAATTACAGCTGCAAATGTTTGAGGGTATGTCTACCATCTTTGAACATCTGGATCCTGCACAATTTTTGCCCATTTATCTTGGCAACATTAATCTCTAGCTCTGCTTGGTTGGCTGATGACAGATTTGATGAGGATTTCACTAAAGGTAACCTATGTTTATGTATTTTTCATATATACTTAGCATGAATTGACCTGGATAGCGACAGGTTTACTTTAAAGAGAGGAGAGCATCAACATTAAGCTCATCAAGATGAATATGTCTACACTAAAAATCTTCAACATAGATTTGTACTCACCAAAATTATAATTCCTTTATTTTATACTACAATAGTTTAGGTTAGTCAGTAAAATATATCACCTACATTTTACTTTTCTTCACTGCAACAAAGCTGAGGTTAACAGCTATGAAATGGTTCAATGTCTTGTTTGAACACAAAGTACCTGAACTCAAATATGCCTTTTGGGAGAAACTGATTTCCTTGCAGTTAAGGAAGTTCCATTGTTATGCAACTGCACAGTAGGAAGTCCCAGGGCAGAATACATGCAAAGGAATATATTGTATGCTAAGATCATATGCATTGTATATAAATATGCATTTATGACTTCCACTTAGAGGGAGCTGCAAATGGTTATTGTGGTGTGATGTAGACCATTCTTAGAGTAAATTGTTACCTTACGGTATATCTAAAGCCTAAACTTGTTTTTAGTTTGGGATAAAATAGAGAAGTGTTGAAAATTCTGTCAGATTTTTAGTGCTATCTTTGTCCTTGTTAAGGAATCTCAACATTTTAATTGTCCTGGTGATCACTGTCAACAAGACTCAAAGTGAAGGAAAATCCAGAATTTGAGTTTTCACCAGAACAGGAAATTAGAGGGGAACTTCCAATGAGGACACTTGCTCCACTGACAACTGTGTAAGAGAAGATGTTGCCCACTTTGGAAACATTTCCTCCTACTTTCCGTTGTGTGTAAAAGCTAGGAAGTGAAGGAGCACAAAACAGAACTTTTCCATTTTTAAAGGCATAGTTCACCTTTACCAAAATGCTGTCTATGCAGATACTGTGTAAGGTTCCTTTCACACGATCCGCCTTGCGATGAGCTCTGTTCTCTGCTCAGCGGGGATCGATCCGCCGATCCCCGCTAAGCAGGCAGATGACAGCTCCGTCTCTGCATGTGTGCGGAGAGGGAGTTGTCAGAGCCCCGCTGCTCTCTATGGGGAATCGGATGAGAGCGGATCGCCTGTCCGCTCTCATCCGATCCCATCCGATACGATCCCCTGGATGGATGGAAAACAGGGTTTCCATCCGTCCGGATTTCACGGACAGGATCGGATGCGGGTGTCAGTGGACATGTCTGCGCTGACATCCGCTGCTCCATAGGGATGCATGGAGGATCCGATCAGATCCACCTAAAAAACTGATAGGCAGATCTGATCGGATCGTTCCTATGAAAGGAGCCTAAGGGCTCTTTCACAAAGGCGGACCATTCAGATCCACCTGTCCGTTTTTTTGGCGGATCTGAACAGTCCTCCCATGCATCCCTATGGGGCATCGGATGTCAGCGGAGACATGTCCACTGACATCCGATCCGTCAAATCTGGACGGATGGAAACCCTATTTTCCATCCGTCCAGCGGATGGAATCCGATGGGATCGGATGAGAATGGACCGACGGTCCGTTCCCATCCGATTTCCCCCATAGAGATGTATGGGAAACTGACAGCTGTGTCTCTGCACACAGCGCGGAGACACAGCTGTCATCCTCCTGCTCAGCTGGGGATCGGCGGATCGATCCCCGCTGAGAAAAACGGACTCTGTCCGACCGAGAGTGTGTGAAAGGGGCCTAATGGGCCATACACACTATCAGATTATCTGAAGACTTTTGTCTGTAGACTTACCAAAACCATATAATATGAGGTCAAACCTAAACACTTTCAATTTGTATGCAATCCGGCAGGCCCTTGTACTACATAGAAAAGGTAAATCTGAAGGAAAAAGTCTTCAGATAATCTGGTAGTGTGTATGGCCCTTAAAGGATGTCTGTAGATGAAAACAATCTGTGCAGCTTTTACCATAATTGAATAAAGCCCTTGCTATAGGTGTAGGCCATTTATGTACCTTATGATGCAGTGAACTAACCCTTGCTATTTGCTATAAAAACAAAATATACAAAGATGCAAAAAAGGATATATTTTCAATTTATCTTTTTAATATTTTCTGCTACCCCCCTCTGCCAATCCTTCCATTGGCTGCCACTCAACCAATGAATTAAATTAAAGATACTAACTATAACGTACAAAGCCACCCACAACCTGGCCCCCAGCTACATCACTAACCTGGTCTCAAAATACCAACCTAATCCTTCTCTTCGCTCCTCCCAAGACCTCCTGCTCTCTAGCTCCCTTGTCACCTCATCCCATGCTCGCCTCTTCCATCCTCCTTCCTACCCCAATCTGTCCAATCTGTCCGACTATCTCCTACTTTGTCCACTTTCAGACGATCCCTGAAAACGAATTTCTTCATAGAAGCATATCTGGCCCCCACTTAACAACTGTACATTTATTTTCTCCATCAGTACACCCCCCCACAGTTATTACCTCTTGTATCTCTTGACCCTCCCTCTTAGAGTGTAAGCTCTAATTACCAGGGCCCTCTAATTCCTACTTATATTAAAGTTTATTGTATTTGTACTGTCTACCCTCAAGTTGCGCTCTTTAAACTGTTGGCGCTATATAAATCCTGTATTATAATAATAATAATATTAATAACTTTTTTTTAACTTCTATTAATGGCCCGTGTGTGTGAACACAGTCACAGATGTAGTACTTTGGCCTAAAGTGAGGATAGTGTGATCGGATTTTGTTTTCATTCCAGCCTATTCAGAAATAAGTATATTTATTAAATATAGGCTAGGTTCACACTTGAGTGTGTGTTCGCTTCTGCGCACAAGATAATGGGGACGGGGAGCTTTAATTTTTTTTTCCTATTTATTTTATATTTTTTTTTTTTACACTGTTTTTATTTTTTGTTTTTTTATTTTGATCACTTTTTCCTATTACAAGGAATGTAAACATCCCTTGTAATTGAAATAAGCATGTCAGGACCTCTTTAATGTGGGATCTGGGGTCAAAAAAGACCTCAGATCTCACATCTACACTAAAAAAGAAAAAAAAAAACCCTGTCACGCCCCCTTGAAGGAGAATTATATAAAAAAAGATTAGGTACTGTAAACCCACGTGTGCGTTTTTTACCACTACTATTTCTTTATACTGGCTTTTGAAAGCAGTTTAGAAATTGGATGAAAGTTTTAGCATTGGGAAACACTTTTTGAAAGTGCCTTTTAAGGCCCGTACACACGTACCGATTGTCGGCCGAAACTGTTCGGCCGCCGAACGATCGGCCGATTTTCGGCTTGTTAGTATGATGTTTCCGACAGCCGACAGCGCACTTTCGGCCGAACAGAATCTGTCGTGCAAGCATTAAAATTTTTGTATGCCGACACCAGAACGGCCGATTGTTCGCTTGTCAGTACAGAATTCGGCCGACAGACAGCAGATTTGCAAGACTGGGCATACTCAGAAAAGAAAAAACACAGGGAAAGTTAACCATCACATGACATCACTTCTGCAGTCGGCGGACAAAATTCGTGTGCAGTCTTTTGCACTTTTCAGCGGACAGGACAGCCCGGGGACAAAAGACGGCCGATCGGTCGGCCGACGATCGGTACGTGTGTACGGGGCTTTATGTACAACTATATAGATCAGACTAAAGGGACAAATGAGAAGGAAAGAGGGACAATGTTTCAAATCATTGACAGTCCCTCGAAATCAGGGACAGTTGGGAGCTATGCTAGTCTTGTGAAAGTTTAATCGGGAAGTAGAACGTTCGTTCTAAAACAAAAAAATGTAGTCCTTGACATGGTACTGAAGCAAAAAGTCACTCAAAATGAATCACATCTATGAAAGCACTGTCAAATGATTGGACGAGTGGTTTTTATACCTTCTTGTCTGAAAGTTTGAAATTCTACAGGTGTAGCATTCTCCCTGGGCAACTAGGATTTCACAAAGAGACCAGAAAAGGCTGCCTCCTTTCCTCCCCAAGCAGAACATTTCTTTAATTTGACTTTTGACAGACTGATCCTTTACAGCTCTATGAGTTGGTGCCTATTTGCTCAGTAACAAGCCACTGATTAATATTTAAGGACTTTTTAACTAGGCAGCAATTACTAGCCCCATACCTATGGAAACAACATAGAGGAGTCACACCGCTGTGCATCCATCAAGCCTGGAATTAAAAGCTTAGCACACTCCACCTCAAATCCACCCAGATTGAAGGACTCATCCTCAGCATGCAAATATACACTCAGCAGTAAGGACTCCTCCTTGTAGCTGCTGCACCAGAAGTAGAAGTGTCCTGTATACTGCGTGGGAGCAGGTCTCTCCATCCTCCCCTCATTATCATTCTGCTGATGTCTCCACAGCCTGGACTTTCTTCTTGTGCAGCAGAGTGATTTGTAGTCATTGCAGTGCTGGGAACTCCCATCCACACAAATACTGAATCCAGCAGCTCACAGCTTGCTATTGAACTGTAAAGGCCCGTACACACGTACCGATCGTCGGCATACAAACGTCGGTGGACGAAGGATCTGCCGATTGTACGCGTGTTAGTATGGTGCCTCCGACAGATGTCTGCGCACAATCCGCGGACAAAAGTCTTTCGTGCAAACATGAAAATATTTGTATGCCGACACCAGAACGGACGATTGTTCGCCTGTCAGTACACAATTCGGCCGACAGACCGCAGATTTGCAAGACTGGGCATGCTCAGAAAATAGAAAACACAGGGAAAGTTAACCATTACATGACATCACTTCTGCAGTCGGCGGACAAAATTCTTGTGCTGTCCTTGTGCTGTCTTTGCACTTTTCAGCAGACACCGACATCCCGGGGAGAAAAGAGGAACATTTGTAAGCCGACCATCGGTACGTGTGTACGGAGCTTTAGCAAACACCTGCTGCACCCCTCACAAAAACCAACTGCGTACCCCCCTAGTCACCTGTTTAGACACTTAGCACTAGACACAAGTTAAATAACACTGCACTATAAATATCTGCACACATCTTCACTGCACCTAGAAAGGATCATTCCCTTTATCTATAGAATGAGAAATGATCAAAAATGAATTGCCAGACCTTGTAAACCTGCTCGATCCAATATGTCAGCAAATCCAAACATCAAATGTGATAGTAATGGCCACCCTAATTAGACATAATTTTTGTATCTATCACCAAATTTATTTCCTATGTAAGGACATCTACAAACAGTGGCGGCCGGTCTATAGGGGGTGCAGGGGCGCAGCCCCCCCCCCCAATTTGTAGCCAGAGAAAAAAAACATTAAAAAAAAAAATACATTTTCAGCCCACTAGAGGCGCCGGACCTACTGGTGGCTATGGGGGGGGGTTTCACCCACATGCGGCGGGCAGAGGCGCCGATTGGCGGCCTTCTGGGGGTCATCAGGGCGCAGAGCAATGCGCCCCGACAATCCCCACTTTAGTGATGTCCTGGCTGTGATTGGTCCAGACTCCAGCCTGGACCAATCACACAGGCGGACATCCCGGGTGACAAGACGCGTGGGGGCAGTGCGTGCGTCAGTCACTCACCGTCTCGGTGTCACGTCATCACCTTCCCGACCGCCGGTGCCGTCAGACCAGAGAGGAGAGCCGGCGCGTGAGGAAGAAGAAGGGTTCGTCTCGCCGTAGTGTGTGAGTAGTCCCGCCGCCTCGGCCGACTCAGCAGCAGCACGCAGGTCACCGTGTCCGACCGTGAGTGAAGTAAGTTCAAGTGATGCCTCGGGGGGGGCCCGGCCCACACACTGCCACTGTTTGCTTTGAAGGGGGCACGCACGCACGCTGGTCTCTACTAGTTGCTGTTGAAAATATTAACATTTTTCCGAAATAAGGCATTATCCCTGAGCATTGAAATCACTGTATTGTGGTCCAGAAGTGATTTAAAGCAGGCTGCCATTTTTTTCTGTTTTAATTCTGGGGATTTAGAGGCATGTGAGGGTGGCAGCTCAAGTCTGCATTGATTGGGGGGGGGGGGGCACGGCAGACAAGCTGGTCACTGCATTTCCATTGATGATGGGGGCACAGCAAGCTGGTGGTCACTGCATTGATGATGGGGGCACGTCAAGCTGGTCACTGGCACTGCATTGATGATGGGGGCACGGCAAGCTGGTGGTCACTGCATTGATGATGGGGGCACGGCAAGCTGGTCATGTCTAAGGCCTACATACACAGGGTATCTGTGGTCTATAAATATTAACAGCCTGTGTACAGTATATATCTGTGTTGGAGTTACTTCATGTGCAGACCTTTACTAATTTATGAGAATTCAGTGTGCAGGCTCTAAATTATTTTACTTTTTAAATGGCATTGCTTTTCATAGGACAATTACTCCTCTTCAGAATATTAACTTTCTGTTTTAATAATTTTACTGAGTTTTATACCATCTTATACCAGGCCACTGTGTGCCATTTACTATTAATAAATATATAGTGCCAGGCCAGCAGCCTGCTTAGCAGTGAGTGTACACAATATAACACAGTGCAGGCCAGGCCAATTACATTGTACATCAGGTAAAGTGCTATGCTAAGTGGGATTTGTGCTAGAGGGTCTGTACTGTGGGATTAGTGCTAGGGGGTCTGTACTGTGGGATTAGTGCTAGGGGGTCTGTACTGAGGGATTAGCGCTAGGGGGTCTGTACTGAGGGATTAGTGCTAGGGGGTCTGTACTGTGGAATTAGTGCTAGGGGGTCTGTACTGTGGGATTAGTGCTAGGGGGTCTGTACTGAGGGATTAGTGCTAGGGGGTCTGTACTGTGGGATTAGTGCTAGGGGCCTGTACTGTAGGATTAGTGCTAGGGGGTCTGTACTGTGGGGTTTGTGCTAGGGGGCCTGTACTGTGGGGTTTGTGCTAGGGGGTCTGTACTGTGGGATTAGTGCTAAGGGGCCTGTACTGTGGGGTTTGCTCTAGGGGGCCTGTACTGTGGGGTTTGTGCTAGGGGGTCTGTACTGTGGGGTTTGTGCTAGGGGGTCTGTACTGTGGGATTACTGCTAGGGGTCTGTACTGTGGGGTTTGTGCTAGGGGGTCTGTACTGTGGGATTAGTGCTAGGGGGCCTGTACTGTAGGGTTTGTGCTAGGGGGCCTGTACTGTGGGGTTTGTGCTAGGGGGCCTGTACTGTGGGATTAGTGTTAGGGGGCCTGTACTGTGGGATTAGTGCTAGGGGGTCTGTACTGTGGGGTTTGTGCTAGGGGGTCTGTACTGTGGGATTAGTGCTAGGGGTCTGTACTGTGGGGTTTGTGCTAGGGGGTCTGTACTGTGAGATTAGTGCTAGGGGCCTGTACTGTGGGGTTTGTGCTAGGGGGCCTGCACTGTTGGATTAGTGCTAGGCGGTCTGTACTGTGGGGTTTGTGCTAGGGGGCCTGTAGTGTGGGGTTTGTGCTAGGGGGTCTGTACTGTGGGATTAGTGCTAGGGGGTCTGTACTGTGGGGTTTGTGCTAGGGGGCCTGTACTGTGGGGTTTGTGCTAGGGGGCCTGTACTGTGGGGTTTGTGCTAGGGGGTTTGTGCTTGAGGGGTTTGTGCTGTGGGGTTTGTGCCACTCTCAGTCAGTGTATCCCATAATATGGTGTCTCTCACAGTATATCCCATAATAGGGCCCCTGCTCCCTATTATGGGATATACTAGTACTGATGGACCCCTTAATATGTGATATATTGGGAGAATTTGTTCATGCAAGCAAAATACAGGGGACAAAATGGGTGGAGTCTATAAGAGGTGGGGCTTCTGAGAAATGGGAGGGGGTCAAAATTGAAGGGCGGGGTCTTGCGCCCCACCATCTCAAAACTTCACCAGCCGCCACTGTCAACAAATGGCTGCACTGACATAGATACATCAAAATGCACCTTCTTAGTTCCATCTGTCATTATGGAAAGTCAGGACTTCAAGAGAATCTGCAATATCACCCTTTAAGGTCAAACTGACAGGTTCTCTTCCTAGTATATCCCCCACTCATTGATACCTTTGTCATACTCTACTGTCAGTCCTCCACCCCAAACTCACTCATCCATGTCTTTATGGACCTTGCTTTGTGCACTGATCAAAATCATTTTGTGGAGGGGGGATTATGGCGTGGAGTTGTTTTTCAGGTGTTAGGCTTGCCCCCTTAGTTCCAGTGAAGGGAACTCTTAAGGTGTCAGCATACCAAGACATTTTGGACAATTTTATGTTTCCAACTTTGTGGGAACAGTTTGGCCAAAACAAGGTCCATAAAGACATGGAAGAGCAAGTTTGGGGTGGAGAAGAGTACTGACCTCAACCCAATAGACAACTTTTGGCATGATTTCGAGTGGAGACTGCAAGCCAGGCCTTCTCGTCCACATCAGTGCCTGACCTAACAAATGCGCTTCTGGAAGAATGGTCAAACATTCCCATAGACACACTCCTAAACATTGTGGACAGCCTTCCTAGAAGAGTTGAAGCTGTTATATCTGCAAAGGGTGGGCAAACTCAATAATGAACACTATGGACTAAGACTGGGATGACATTAAAGTTCATGTGTGTGTAAAGGCGGGCGTCCCAATAATTTTGGTAATACAGTGTATCTCATATAAGCTTTTGTTTAAACATTGTCATCATTTGCAATAAAAATTAGGTCCAGTAAAACAAAAACAAAAAATTGTAATATTGGTGATTCTAGCAGTAGTAACAGCAGTACACTGATTTTCCCAGTAAATGGCTGTGCAAGGGCGCATGTTAGCACAAGGATCCGATCACTGGGAGGACAGGCAAGCTGAGCTTCCAGCACAGTCAGAAAATGACTATGCTGGAAAAAGGTGCCTAGTGTGGTCAGTTTGAAATAGGAAAGCAGGGGAACTGGCATTTCGCACCAAAGAAGCAATACAAAGAGAACTTGATACTTTTTAACACAAGTGCATGGTAGAAAAGGCACATATCAGGAATATGAAATGTTGGGATAACAATTCTTTAACCACTTCTGGACCGGAAGGATTTGCCCTCTTAATGACAAGGCCATTTTTTGCGATTCGGCACCGCGTTACTTTAACTGACAATTGCGCGGTCGTGCGACGCTGTACCCAAATAAAATTTATGTCCTTTTTTCCCACAAATAGAGCTTTCTTTTGGTGGTATTTGATCACCTGTGCAATTTTTATTTTTTGCGCTATAAACAAAAAAATAGTGACAATTCTGAAAAAAAAAAAATATATATTTTTCACATTCTGCTATAGAACATTCCCAAAAAAAAAATTTAAAAATCAAAATTTTTTAACATTGTAGGCCAATTTGTTTTCTGCTACATATTTTTTGTAAAAAAAATTGCAATAAGCGTATTTTGATTGGTTTGCGCAAAAGTTATCGCGTCTACTAACTAAGGGAAAGACTTATGTAATTTTTATTTTTTTTTATTTTTTACTAGTAATGGCGGCGATCTGCGATTTTTAGCGGGACTGCGACATTGCGGCGGACAGATCGGACCCCTAACTGACATTTTTTAAACTTTTGGGGGGACCAGTGACATTACTACAGTAATCAGTGCTAAAAATATGCACTGTTACTGTAATAATGACACTGTAAGGGAAGGGGTTAATACTGTGGGTGATCAAGGGGTTAAATGTGAGCCTAGGGGAGTGATTCTAACTGTGGGGGGGCGTGGCTTGTGAAATTATCACAGAGACCTGTATTCCTACATAGAAGGGTCACAGGAGCTCTGTGATCATTCCAGAGAGAAGATCGGTCATCTGTGTTTACAATAGCTGACCGTTCTTCTCTCTCAGCGTGGAGCGATCGTGGGTGTCAGGCGGCAATCAGAGCCACCTGCCCCATGCATCCGAGTCCCCGATGCCGAGTGGGGGTGGGAGCGCGCCACCGGCGGCGCACGTTCGCCCCCTAGCTGCAGGTGCGTGACCGACATAGCCCTACGTTGGTTCACGCAGAATTGCTGCCTGCCACAGTATAACTGTAGTGGGCAGTCCTTAGGTGGTTAATGGGCTGCCTAATGGAGCACATGTTAGTTTATGCAATACAGCACTATAGCGTGAAAGGGCCAAAACGCGTCAACACAAATTAAAACAATCATTACAGTACAAAATGAGTCTCTAGTGTCACAGGATCACTATGATATACCTAGAGTATATTCACATGAGGATGAGACCCTATTCTGTAGCTTTTTACAGTTACAATTAATGAACAGACATATCTGTGTGCACTTAAAGCGGAGTTCCGGCCTATTTTTCAACTTTGCATTTTCTGTTAGCATAAAATAACCTGAAAAAGAATTGGATAGTTATTATTTTTTTGCTTCACTTACCTTTTTTTTTTCCAGAAAATTAACTTACCTTCCTTTTCCACTTCCTCCCTCTGCGGACACGGCCCCCGACGTCACTTCCTCCTTTGCATTGACTCCTGGGAGATGAGCGTCATCGATCCCAGGAGTCAATGTGCCTGCACCGGAGTCACTCGTCACTTCCGGGGCAGGCACGTCATTCCCTGCTGAACAGCTTCTGGGCATGCAAGTGAAGAGCGGGGCATTTTGAGACTCCGACATCACCGAAGAGGACACGAAGAGGACACGCTCCGGCTTCAGCTGCCCACATCTGAGGTGGCAGCACTGGGCAAGACATTTTCAAGGTAAGTATTTCTTCTTACAGGTAAGTGAAACAGGGGACAGTTCAGAGGCTATCGTTGCTTAAATGCACTAGCCCTGACTGTCCCAGGGGTATTATTAGGTAAAAACATTTTTTCTGCCCGAAACTCCGCTTTAAGTCTTATATACATGATAAGAATATTGGACAAACGATAGTTTTTTTTTTTTTTTTTGCATGCTTGTCTCCATATCGAAAACCAATCGGTTACTAAAGTTAGAAAAATTCTCGCACGACAGAATACAATTTCGGAAGTGATGTAATGCATTGTATTGTAATGTATTCTTTCATTTCCGAGCATGTGTTGTCTTGATCACGCAATTTTGTTTTGTACAAATACTATACTAATTACGTTCGCTCTGTTATCATACGAGAACAATTTTCATGCTTGTCCCTTCCGATATTTTCACATTAATTGACGTGATCGGCACTCAAAATCTGTGTACTGACGATCAGATTATTGGACGATCACCCTGAAAGGTATTTTTCATCTGATTTTCTTATCCTGTGTACTAGCATTACACATCTCTCCCTCGGGGATAAACATTAGTAATTGGAATCACTCAGATTGCTTTATTGGGATCACTCAGATTGCTTTACACATCTGCAACTATCAAGTGGACAATGCGCCCTGCTTTACAGCCTGTGATGATTTCCAGGAACTAAGCTGTAGGTGTTTTTCAGTACAATGCTTAATTAACCTTGTCTCCAGGCTCTTTACACCCTCCCCCAGTATCTGCTGACTTTCTATCCTTTTAAAGAGGCACACAAGCAATTACCCATAGCTTAATAAATCCTTGTGACTTCTGTCAAAGGACTGCATGAAGCATAGGTACTATGTGTAAAGCCATTTGCTGACTAAGCAGTTTAATATTGTTAACAGTAAAATGTTTCATGCTAGCTTTTAACTTGTGTCCGTTTATATCATAGGCTTTACTTAAAATTGTGTAGCACATTTAAATGGAAAAGTACATTGCTTAAAATTGATACCATTTACTTTCAGGCTTTGTGCTAAAATATGTTCCCAATACATTCTAGTTATAGTTTTGAAGCAATTTGTGATGGAAAAGCAGCGATAGCAAAAGAAATTATATATGGGCTCTTTCACACGGTCCGCCTCCGCAGGCGGATCCGTGTTGCTCAGCGGGGATCGATCCGCGATCCCCGCCGAGCCGGGCGGATGACAGCTCCGTCTCCGCTTGCAGAGCGGAGAGGGAGGTGTCTCAGCACCCGCTGCCCTCTATGGGGGATCGGAGGAGAGCGGACCGCTTGTCCGCTCTCATCAGATCCACTCCGCTCCGATTACTGAACGGATGGAAAAATAGGGTTTCCATCCGTCCAGATTTCAGCACAGGATCGGATGCGGATGGCAGCGGGTGTCAGCGGAGGTGACCTCCGCTGACACCCGCTGCCCCATAGAGCTGCATGGAGGATCCGATCAGATCCGCCTAAAAAACTGACAGGCGGATCTGATCGGACCGCCCGTGTGAAAGAGCCCTATAGGTCACCAAAAACCAATTATTAAATATATTGTAGAAAAAAAACTTAATATTTTAAAAAGTATTTTTTTTTAAAAAAATGCTTTTTAATGCTTATTCACACAATGCCAGACATTTTAGGTGCTTTTCCACTGCATGGAACCGACCGGTTTGGCTCGCTTTTGTGCTTTTCCACCGCATGGTACGGTGTAGGAACGGTTCGGTATGGTACGGTACGGCGGCGCTTTTCCACTACATGGAACCCAACGGTACGGCTCTCTAAACAGTACCAAAAACAGTGCCACCTCAGTTGTGGTTCCAAGAGGGCCATGCCGGTACCATATCCCACAATCCTTTGCATGCAGCCTTGACTGTTTACACTACTAGCCACTGATTGGTCAGAGAATCGTTGTTATTCCACCCACTTACTTTAGTACTACTTTAGTGGAAAAGCAAACCATACCAAACCTTACTGAACTGTTCCAACACCATACCATGCGGTACCATGCAGTGGAAAACCAAACCGGGCCAAGCAGGGCCGAGTAGAGCCGAGCCGGTACTTGCAGTGGAAAAGTGCCATAAGTAACAGTTCTAGTGTAAAGGAGCTTGAAATAAATATTAGGCAGCACCATTGCTTGAAAAAAAAAAAACTCTAACAAAAGTTGCCTGTGTAGCACCCTCCTAGGTAGGTGCTAGGAAGAAGCATATGGGTGTCCCTGTCTGCATATCAGAAGGGCCCGATCATTTTGTTAGACTGTCATGTGCTTCCAAGGGTGTCTGTTGGGTCTGGGGAGTCTCCCCACTGTGTCCAAGGAGGGTTCTTATTGGACAGTGGAGGAAACCTGACCAATAGCACACCAGGGCTTGTATCCATCTCAGAGGGCAGAATCTGCCGCAAAGCATCCGGGGATAGGGTATAAGTCTGAGGGGAGCACATGACACAAGGTCTTTGGTGGGAAGCAGAGTCCCAGGAGGAGGGTGACCGCTGTCTCTCCTCCTGTCAGCGCAAGTGAGAGTGTACTGGGCGGTTGGCCTAGAGGACGAAGGTTGAGCTGAGCTGCAGAGGGAGATCCAGAGTGCTGTGGACCGAGTAGAGCTGCTGGGCAGAAGTTTCAGGGAAAACAGTATTGTGAGTACTTGAGACTGCCCAGGGGTCTGCCTAGGAGAGGGGACCACTCCAGAAGGTCAGAGGGATTCGGGAGCCAGCTAACCTGAGGAGAAGGTTTAGAGAAAGGGGGTGCCAGTGTCTAAGCCCTGAAGATAAGTGAGAGGAAGAGGATGCCGGTGTGGGCCCTGAAGTGTTTAGCAGCGCAGCAGCAGCTAAAGTAGCTACCTCAGCAAGGAGTGCTTAAGGGAGCTAAAGAAAGGACTTCTTTATGTGTGAAAGCAGTCCGAGGTCAGTTTGGAGTCACCAGGCAGCAAGCCAGCGTTAACCAGCGTCAACCGGCGTTGACTGGCATCTAGCCAGCGTCAAGTCAGCGCCAAGAAGCGTTTTCAGTTGTCCCTAGCAAAGTGTGCATAGTTGAGCCAAAGGAGTATCCCACTCATTCCCTTCTTCCGACCAAGTTCTCAATAAATACAAAAAAAAAACAAAGATACTGGACTGGTCATTGTCCAGCGCTCACACTTGGAGGAACATGCACAGGGGTACTTTTGTTGCACCTGGTGGCCCAGGGGAACCCATATCCAGCAAAACGGCTGGGAATCCTGCTACACCTGCAAAAGGAGATTCTAAAAACTTACCTCTCCAGTGGGTAGCAAGTCCTGACTTAGCTCTCCAGCAAAGCAGGATCTTCAGTTTTTAAAATTATCAGGTATGGTGTGTCCAATCCTCAAAAAAATAGTGCGCTTTCTCTTTAAAATAGATCTTACATTGTAATCAATACACAAGTGCAAACACAAGCAATGTGCAAATAAACAGTGTGTAAAATAAACAATAATATGGGCCTTGAATGTCTCCTTTACAAAATATAAAGTGCAAATAAGGATAATGTGCAAATAAACAATGTGCAAATGAACAGTAATATGGACCTTGAATGTCCTCTATACAAGATTCTAAGCAATAATTTGTAAGCAATATAATAAAAAATCAAGTAATAGTCCATATATGTGAAAGGTGCTCGGTGTGCAGTATAATCTCAAAGTGCTGAAAGGCTCAAAGGTGCTCCTTTAAAGAAGATGGCTGCTTACCAAACAGTGTGGATCCCAAATTACAGGCATCAAAATGGCCTGATATCCATTCACCAATAGGTGACACCCATATCAGAACTGAATCTTCGAAAATTACTCCAAATAGGGTCACGCGGTGACGTCATACACACTCTCCTTCCAACGCGTTTTACCAAAACTGCCTTCATCTGGAATGGGAGGGTTTGTGTGCAATGTCAGCGATCACCATTTCAAATGGCCGTGACACCTGAAGCGCCAGACCGAGGAAGTGCAACCTACCAGAGAGAGATCACCGTGCAGGAGTATATGACTCCTGCATGGGTGATTATTATCAGTTATTATTGCTAGTTTGCCCAGTGTAGGAAATATATAGATTGCAGCAGTACCATTAGGTTTATTTATTTAAACCTTGAATTAGGGTGCACCAGGCACAAGGATTTCCTTTATATTAATGGTGTGTTCAATGCCTGGGTTTCCCGTTGCATGCTGTGGTATCTGCCAGCACCTAAGTCACTAAAGCAAGGGATGGAAGCATCAGTCTGGTAGTGTGCTGGATCTGAAGATTCTGCCGAATGCTATAGCTCTTAAAGTGAGCAAAGTATGCAAAGTATTAGGAGTCTTCTTTTGGATGAATTTTATTTTTTGTCACGTGCTTTCTTTAAAAACACTTTATGCACTGTACACCCCCGATGAAGCCTTCCTTTTAGGCGAAACAAGTTGGGTTGAGGATTTTTTTTGTGGTTTTTTCATTCTTTTTTTTTGTTTTTCATTATAGACACTTAGATTTATTGAATATTCCTCCTACAACTAAATATGAATTTAGTTGTAGGAGGAAAAGGGAGATTTTTGCGGAGTGGTGGATTGATAGGAGTGCATTGTGTTCCCAGGCTGGAAGGGTACTTTGGTCTGAGGTATATGACCAGGATACTGACCATACCCTATACACCTCTCTCCTCTTTCCACAGAAAGATTGGCCAACGGCACCTAAAGACATTTTCTGTCTGGTTGTTATCTCCCTATAATGAGGGCAGTTGTAAATCTGTTCCATCATTTTGTATTTTTGTACTACACCTGACATTAATATGACTTCCTTTCATTTTCTAAATTATAGATTTTTAGCCAGTTATGAAGAAAGTGAAGTTTTAGATCAAAGGGAGTTTGGTGCGAGTGTATAATGCACCCCTGTTTCTTTATGAATTTTATTTTTAGAATTAGAAGTCAGAGTCCATTTTAAAAGTGTGTATAAATCATCAGTTTAAAACCTTATGAAAGTTTTTATACAAAAAATTATAAACCCAGCACCATTATAATTCACCTTTTAGGAGATCACATGACCTACATGTGACTAGCATGGTAGAGAAGGAGCATGGATTTCTGCAAGAATAAAAATATCAATCCTTTGTTTCATTTATAAATTCAAGGGAGCAGGATAGTCTAGATGGGGCAGTGAGAGCAATAAAATTTAACAAGGATATAAGCTACAAAATAGCCCCTTTCCATTCCACCCCTGATCCTCCTGCCCCCTCTAAAGCTGTCCAGTTAGCCTTTAACAAAAAATTGGGTGTCCCCCACAAGGACAGTAAAGCTGGGTACACACAGGCCGAAAATTGACTAGTTCTGCAGGAACAAGCTGAATTGCAATGTGTATATACCCGTCTGTTCAACAGAAGCTGGCCATCAGACCGGCTTCTGTTGAACAGTCCTGCTGCAAAACCAGCATTTGATCTGCGGCTGCAGCGCTGATCTGTTTATTATGATGAGGGGGGAGCCCCCGCTGTCAGAAAACAACAATGCAGGGGAGGAGATCACTGCATCCACCATGCTCTCCAAATACGGAAAGGTTTCTTCACAGTAAGAGCTGTGAAAATATGGAATAGACTCCCTCAAGAGGTGGTTCTGGCCAGATCAGTAGATTGCTTTTATAAAGGCCTGGATTCTTTCCCTAAATGTACATGATATAACTGGGTACTAATATTTATAGGTAAAGTTGATCCAGGGAATATCCAAGTGCCTCTTGGGGGATCAGGAAGGAATTTATTTCCCCTGCTGGAGCAAATTGGATCATGCTTTGCTGGGGGTTTTTGCCTTCCTCTGGATCAACTGTGGGTATAGGATTGTGTATATGGGAGTGAATGATTTTTTAAAATTTATTTTTTTATTGGTTGAACTAGATGGACTATGTAACTATAAAGCAGGGATCTGTGAATGAAAAAAAAAACTTTGAATGTACAGTATACCCAGCTTAAAGCGGATCTTTACTGCATCTGAGCACCACAAAGCAAAAACACTATTTAAATAATTTTTCATATTTAAAGCAAACTTCCCCATCCATCCATGTCTCCACGCTTTATTTTGGTGAGAAATCACTTTGAAAAACACCCTCTAGCATTTCTGGAAGTGGCCATCTTGAGCAAGGGCAAATGATTCATGTAGCATTTACTTCCTGCCCTTAGCTCAAGTATACATGCAGGAGAGTGTGCTGAGCTGTGCAAACCCATCCTCCCCTCATGAAGTCTCCTGGGATGTATGACATAATTTGCCTAGGCATAAAGCCAGAAAGTAACTGAAGAAATGTAAAAAAAAAAAAAAAAAGTTTAAAACAAGTAATTATGATATACTTTCCTATGTACTTGCTAATGCTAGCAGCATGAGGATTAAAAACAATCAATGTTGATTGTGACCGTGAAGTTCCACTTTAAGGGTTACATGCTTGATTAGTCTTGAGTTGGTGTTTATAAACCAGAGGAATATTCTCCTGTAGGTTTCCATTTGTCGGTTTGGATGACTGGTCCTCTTTGCAGGGTGTGTGGTAGCCCCTCGCTAATATCACAGAAAATGCAAGATTAGCAATTCTGCTAAATACATTCTATGCACACCAAAACAAAAAAGAGTGTCAACCTCTTTCCGCTGCTGCCTCTCGGTCCTTTAAGTGGATTGAAATGCCAGGAAGCAGAAGCAACCATTCTGATCATGTGACCGCTGTCATTGGCTGTCACATGATTGGAAAGCTCCCGATTGCAAGTATGCATCGGGAACTTTCAGTGACAGTTTAGTTATTGTGCGGGGAGCATACTCTTAGCACAGTAAACTGCTTACATATAGATGTGTATATATGACTGCTTGGCGTTAAAGCCCACCCGCCGAGAGGCTGCATATATACGTTCGGCTGGCAGGAAGTGGCTAAGTCCAAGGCAGACCATACACTAGTCAATTCTTTGTTCAATCAGTGGGTTGAACAAAATTAAAGGACTCAATTCCCCCATTGACACATTCGAGGTCGACGAGAGAATCCTCCCCACTGAGTCTTTGTATTCGGACAGTGGTGAGACCTTCCCGCCATCAGAATACACTGATCAGTGCTGTCCGCTACAGCTGGCAGGGATGATCGAGTGACAAAAACCCAACAGGGTGGATGTACAAAAACCAATCAGTATATCAACTTCTGTACAACCACCCTGCCCACACATGAATGGAATTTCGGCTGGTCCCTGTTGAACCGGCCAAATTTCAATCCATGTATGGCCAGCTTTAGAGTTTCTTTTCTTAAAATACTAGCCACAGCCACGGTACAAAAGCCTGTCCCCTACCAGCATGCTGCACCAAAGACCCTTTACCTGTGTGGAATCTTCTCTCCGAGAAGATCAGACACGCCTACAGACCTGCAGTCAGGAAGATCTGTACTCCCTGCTGATTGGAGATCTGAATCAGCAGGGGGGTGTGTTGGACTTCTGCACAGAGATTACCGCTTTCACGCAGAGAGCCAAAGAGTCCTTCTCTGGAGCATGGCGCTAGAGGACAGGTTTTTCTATACAGGCTGTGACTGCTTTCTAAAGAAAATGAACTGTAAAGCTGGCCATACGTGATACAATTTTCTTGATCAATTTTCTTCAGATTTACCTTCAACTATACTAGTGCAAAGGCCTACCAGGTTTAATAAAAATTTAAAGTGTTTAGGACCTCAAGAACATTGCAAAATGTACGGCCAGCATTAGACTTGGCACACCTTTTGTTTTGATGCACCTGGAATGTACTTAGCTGATTGTCAATTCAATTTTAAGGGAATAAAAACAATCACTGAAATGCTGTGCATCCACCAATGCTCCAGGCTCTTTTCTGTAACACAGTTTTCCAGCTGTTATAATCTACAAAGCTGAGACAAAGTTCCCACATGTGTTCACAAGTAGAACCTTAGTGGGAGAGCTGCCTAGTGAAGCCAATGAAACGATCACACACTTCAGCTTTAGGGTAAACAGATAGATTGATTCATATTATTTTTTATCACCGTGTATATTGATCTTTCCTTCTTCATATACCTTAAATGCTCCAAGCATCAGCGAGTGCTCAGCAAGCATCAAAAGCGTGTGTAAATGGCCCATTCTGATGCTTCTATGTACGAGTTACAGTCTTACATTTCTTATGACAATGTTTTGCGCTAAACAAAAAAAAAAGAATTATCTCTAGATAACGGCTGAGTACTGTTGTGAAATGCTACAATTGAAAATGTCTATTCAAAACAATGTAATTGCCAAGTATAAAATGATTGATTGACTCGTAAAAAAGATCAGATGCATGTCGTAAAATACCATCCTCCTAACTTCAAACAACGATAACTGCAGATGTTTTAGTTTAGAATGCCATCACGTGACAATGAACATAACAAGGTGGTTATTTGCCATGGTTTTTTTTAGAAACACATGGGCATGCTTTATAAAGAATTTTAAAATGTAGGAGTATTTGTAACCTGCTTTAGCTAGTCGGAATTGTTCTGCCTTCCAGGTATGTGACCTTCTCCGCACTCCCCCACAATTACAGTGCTTGGTGTCTGAATGGCCAATTTTAAAGAGGTTGTTAACCTCAGAAAAAAAAAAAAAAAAGGAAAAACCTGAAAGACAAAATGCATCGCACACTAGTTCATTATGAAATACTTACCTTAGAATGAAGCCACCGCAGTGCCGTCCACTCACCGTAACACAGCAGACATTTTCGGCCATCTTTCTTCTTGGTTCGTGTCCTCCGGCCATCTGATTGGCCGGAGGTGCGATGACATCACTCCCGCGCATGCGCAGGAGCCGCTGTTCACGGCACATCCAAATGTGTTGGATAATTTTTGGATTGTTTCCGACGTCCCCCCCTCCCACCACCTTCCGCAGCTCGCCCGGGTCTCCCGTCCCACCGGGAGACCCGGGCAACCAGCCTGCACGGCCGCCAAAGACCCGATCAAAGCCGCATTCGGCTCTGGACGGGTCTCTATGTAAAAGCCCAGGAGTTATGTCATGAGTGACATCACTTGTGGGTTCTGTCTGGCACCAGATTCAAAAAAATGACAGCATTCAAAACAGCAAAACTTGGCATTTTGAATGCTTTATAGTGCAGAGGAGGGGTTTGGGGTCTTTTAGACTCCCAGATCCTTCCACAAGAGTACCTGTAAAATAAATAAAAAAACATTTTGTACGAAAATATCGGCCGATCCCGATATGCATTGGCCAAGATATCCGTATCGGCAAGGAAAAATCGATATCGGTCGATCACTAATTCTAACCGTAGTCATTACACCAGGAAATACAGTAAACTTCATACTTCCTTCTTCACTAAAAAGCAGTAAAGGATTGGAACTCCTAGGAAATGGCCCAGTTTTATACCAGAAATGGTCCTAAGGTTGCAAGTAATAGTCAACATTGGTTGTTGCTATGAACTGTTTATGACATAGACATGCTAACTGTAGCAATATTTCCAGGCATTGGGCCTGATGTGGGTCTGCCATTGTTACCGGAAACACTTCTAACACATTTAAGTTGAAAACCCAAGTGTGAGAACTGAGACAATGACCAGTCCGGCATCTTTGGTTTGTGTTGTTTACTTTATAATGGGGATGGGAGAAGGGAATGAGTGAGATACTCCTCTGGCTCAACTAGGTTTAACTGGGACACTGTACAGAAAAATGCCTGTTGGCGCTGTCCTCCTGACGCCGGCTGAATGCCGACCAACGCTTTCTGGCGCTTGAAAATAATGTTATGCTGAACTTGTGCTGAAACTTCAATTTTAACTCTTTGGTTAACTCCAGGACTGTAATGATCCTTGACTCATGACACTGTCTAGCTCAAAAGTCCTGTGTATGACTCCCTCCAGCCCTCCACTGACTGAGGTAGCTCCTTGTAAATGCTTGTACTGCTGCAACTCTTAACACTGCACACTTGACTCTTCAGGGCCCAACCGCTGGCGCCCCCTCTACACCTCCAGGGTCCTCTCACTAGGCAACCCCCTTTACACTTCAGGGTCCTTTCAATAGGCAACCCCCTTTACACTTGCAAGCTCCAGGATCCCTGGGACCTTTACAAGAGTGGTCCCCTCTACACTAGGCAGACCCCAGGGGCAGTACTCACGACCTTGGAAGGCTTTCCTGGAACTGAACCCCTTTCTCCACTGGTCCTCGGCACACCGGATCCTCTCTGCAGCTCAGCTCTCCCTTCTGGATACTCAGGCCGCCACCCAAGACACCCGATCCTTCTGACAGGAGGAGAGACAGCTGTGCTCTCCCTCCTGGGACTCCGCTTCCCGCCAAAGACGCTGCGTCGTGTGCTCCCCTCAAACTTATACCCACTCCCAGAATCCTCTGCGGCAGAATCTGCCTTCTGCGGTAGATACAAGCCTGAATGGGCCACTGATTAGATTTCCTCCACTGCCCAATGAGGATCCTCTCACAGAGCCAGTGGGGAGACTCCCCTCTCAGTAACCACACCTGGGAGACATGACATCCAAACTGAAATCATGGCCCTGCTGTTAGGCAGCCAAGGCCCATTATACTTTTACCTAGCACCTACCTGTAGGGTGCTACATCACTAAAACCCTCCTATACTTTACATAGAAGAAAGCTGCCATCTTGGCCTCGGTTTTATCCGAAGTAGCCATGAAGCTGCACATTAGTTATGACACCGGCCTTTTGATGGCTCGATGGTTCGATTGAGAACACAATCATCTGCGACAGTTATCATTCACAGGAAAGCCTTGAATGCAACGGTTTTGGGAAACTGTTAAATCAATGGGTTTAGTTCCACTTGAATGAAAAGATGTTAAATGATAATTATACTATTAGTGCAGTTATCCTTAAGAGCTCATGCACACTGCAGCTAATAAAAAAAAGCTGCTTTTACAGGCATTTGAGCTTTTATTTGAAGTAACTGTTTTTGTGCTCTTGTGCACGTTTTTATTGAGCTTCTTCAAGCTCATTTGAGCTTTCTTGAGCATTTGGCCCCTTTCACACATGCGGACCGTTTAGATCCGCCTGTCAGTTTTTCAGGCGGATCTGAACGGATGCCCCATGCATCTCTATGGGGCAGCGGATGTCAGCGGAAACATGTCTGCTGACATCCGATCCTATCCTTTCTGTTAAACCCGGACGGATGGAAACCCTATTTTCCATCCGTCTGGCGGATCGGATTGGATGAGCGGACAGGCAGTCCGTTCTCATCTGATTCCCCCATAGAGGACAGCGGGCTCTGACACCTCCGTCTCCGCACACAGAGCGGAGACAGAGCTGTCATCCGCCTGCTCAGCGGGGGATCGGCGGATCGATTCCCCCACTGAGCAGAACGGCTCAGTCGACAGAACGGAGCCGTGTGAAAGGGGCCTAAGGGTTATTTTTTCTTAGATAGTATTTTCTTAACTACTGTATAAACAAAACAAAAAGCTTCTTTGAGCTCTTTTGGGCACTAGCTCCTCTTAAAAACACGAGTTTGGTGGGTTTTTTTTCTGCCTGTAGGAGCATATGCCTGAAAACACCATGGTGTGCATGGACACATTGGCTAACATAGAGGGGAGTTTCCAGGCAGAAAAAATATGAGCTCAAAAGCCTGTAGGAGCAGCTTCTTTGAGCTCCTTTGAGCTGCAGTGTGCATGAGCCCTAAAGTCCACCCCAGCAACCTCTCCATGTCTTAGGCCTCTTTCACACAGGGAGTCCGTCGGACGGACTCAGTTTTTCTCAGCGGGGGATCGGTCCGCCGATCCCCCGCTGAGCAGGCGGATGGCAGCTGTGTCTCTGCGCTGTGTGCGGAGACACAGCTGTCAGGTCCCGCTGTTCTCTATGGGGGAATCGGATGGGAACGGACCGTCCATCCCTTCCCATCCGATCCGCTGGACGGATGGAAAATAGGGTTTCCATCCGTCCAGATTTGACGGATCGGATGGGATGTCAGCGGACATGTCTCCGCTGACATCCGATGCCCCATAGAGATACATGAGGCATCCGTTCAGATCCGCCAAAAAAACGGACAGGCGGATCTGAACGGTCCGCCTGTCTTTCATACAGTTACACTTACCTCGCCTTACATGTCCGAGATCTTTGCTGTGCAGACCCTGTGGGGAGGCAAAGTTTTCAAAACTGAAAATTTTAAAATGAACAAATATGTAAAGACAAAGGGTTTCTTTTTAACATTTTGAATATGGTTGGGAAGGGTCGATTGGTGTTTGTGTCCAAAATGGGGAGATTTAACCTTTTTTTTTTTTTTGCCCTGGTGAAAACTGTCACCCAAATAAAACGTGAGGGAAGTTTTAGTTTTGCCACCAAAGTAATGTTAACCATATACTGATACACGGTTCATGGAGGAGAAGTAAAGATATTCAAAGCATGCATGACCAGATTAGGAGTTGAGTGTAAACCATCCAATGGTGACAAATGTTCTGATGACAACTGTCTAATATAGGAATTCTCACACATGGAAAGTTTTCATGTGGGCTGCACTCCAGTTCATGAGGAGAATTCATTGAAGACTCCTTTGGGCCTGGTACACACTTCTGCATGTGCAGGAATCACAGCAATTCCAGCACCCCCAGTGAAGACGCCCTTAGGCTTGGTTCATACTTCTTCGGGTGCAGAAATCGCAGCGATTCTCGCAGTGAAAACAGACTGCTCTGCGAAAACGGACTTAGGCTAGGTTCACACTTCGCAGCAATTCCCGCACCCGCAGTGAAAACGCATTGCTCTGCAAAAATGCCTCTGAGGCTTGGTTTACACTTCTGCGGGTGCAGGAATGGCAACAGTGAAAATGCATTGCTCTGCCGGAACGGCCTTAGGCTTCTTTCACTCGGGCGTTCTGTATGTCCGTATATCCCCCCATCCGTTTGCGGGTGATATACGGACATAATGCATGTCAATGGGATTGCGGATGTCAGCGGATGACCATCCGCTGACATCCGATTTTCTTCCTTTCATTTCTGTTCCAGGACGCAAAATCGGATGTCAGCGGTGTCATCCGCTGACATCCGCAATCCCATAGACATACATTATGTCCATATATCATCCGCAAACGGATGGGATGATATGCGGACATACGGACCGGATGACACAAGTGTCATCCGTGTCTGTAAAAAAAAAAAAAAAGTGCCGGAGCAGATCGAAATACCGTCCGCTCCGTGTGAAAGAGGCCTTAGGCTTGGTTCACACTTTGCATTGATTCCTACACTTGCAGTGAAAATGCACTGCTCTGCGAAAACACGCGGGCTGCCATTCTGAATGGCACTCCCATGCATGTAAAATCACAGTGCATGTGTGGGAACTGCAGGGAAATAGTATGGTCAAAAAGACCATGCAATTTCCCTCAGGCTGCGTTTTTGAAAAGGCGCACCTACTTTTTTTTTTGCGGAAATGCAGGCACAGCATGCCCATTAATTTGAATATGCTGCCGTGTCCATGCAAACGTGGCCTGCAAAAACACATCGGTGTGAAACTAGCATTAAAGTACATCAATAGCCATACTTTTTTTTTTTTTTTTTTTTAAAGCAATTGGATAGAGTAGGGAAGGGTTGATATCTATCAGTTTCTTTTTGTCATCTGTTTGCCACTAGGGGGCTTTACCTTCACTTCCTGTCCTGTGGACCCAATAGGATGCGAGAGTAAATCTCCCCATAATAAGGGAGATGCCCTCATAGACACTTGTCACTGAAACAATTGTCCAAATTGAAACATTTCCCCTTTTTCTCTGTTCTTCCCTTTTTTCCCTCAAAAAGGCCAAAAAGAAAGGAAGTAAATCTCAGCAATAAAATCCCTGACAGATGTTTTAACCCTTCACCACTCTGTCCAAAATAAAAAAAAAAATGGTTTTACATTTTAATCACTCCCCGACTGCCCGCCGCAGTTTTACTGCGGCAGAGCAGCCTTCCTGCGCGAACCGACGTAGGTATACATCAGTCGCGCGCCTGGAGCTAGCTGGCAAGCACGCGCATGCGCACTCCTGCCCCCACTCGGCAGCGGGGATGCAGATGCACGAGGCAGGCAGCTCTGATTGCCGCCTGACACCCGTGATCGCTCCCCACTGAGAGAGAAGAACGGTCAGATGTTGTAAACACATCTGACCGTTCTTCTCCCTGCAATGATCACGGAGCGCCTGTGATCCTTCTATATAGGATCACAGGGCTCTGTGATCATTTCACAAGCCACGCCCCCCAACAGTTAGAAACATGCCCCTAGGTACACATTTAACCCCTTGATCACTTACTGTGTTAACCTGCCAGTGTCATTATTACAGTAACAGTGCATATTTGTAGCACTGATTACTGTAGTAATGTCATTGGTCCCCCCAAAAGTGTAAAAAATGTCAGTCAGGGGTCCGATCTCTCCGCCGCAATGTCACAGTCCCGCAAAAAATCTCAAATCGCCGCCATTACTAGTAAAGAAAAAAAAAACAATAAAAATGACATAAATCTTTCCCGTAGTTAGTAGGCGCGATAACTTTAGCGCAAATCAATTTTACAAAAAATATGAAGCAGAAAACAAATTGACCTAAAATGTTAAAAAATTTTGATTTTTAAAATTTTTTTGGGAATATTATATAGCAGAATGTGAAAATGTTTTTTTTTTTTTTTTTTTCAGAATTGACGCTTTTTTTTGTTTATAGCGCAAAAAATAAAAATCGCAGAGGTGATCAAATACCACCAAAAGAAAGCTCTATTTGTGGGAAAAAAAGGACATACATTTTATTTGGGTACAGTTTGGCATGACCGTGCAATTGTCCGTTAAAGTAACGCAGTGCCGAATCGCAAAATATGGCCTGGTCATTAGGGGGGAAAATCTTCCGGTCCAGAAGTGGTTAAAGTGGAACTGTGAAAATCTGGAGTCTAACTTCCGGGAGAGCTTGTGATTTTACACTTTGTATTAACTCGTCAGTAATTCATCACAAACTCATTTCTGGCAGTGGGACGTCAGTTCTGCTGTAAACACAAGTCATTTGTCTGGCTGTGCAGCATGAAAAGTATGTGTCAGTCACAGGACTGGCTGCACAGAATCATAAATCTTTAAGCAAGTAAAGATGTAAATCTGTATTTCAATTGTGTATTCAGAGATTGCCTGAAGTTTATCTTCAATTGTTCAGATTTCTAACCTATCCCTTTAGAGTAGAACTAAAAGGCAAAACCTTTTCTTGTATTAACAGAGGCATGGACTCCAGAGAGAGAGATATCATTTTGTCCCTGTACAGATCATTAGTAAGACCTCATCTGGAATCTGCAGTTCAGTTTTGGGCACCAGTTCTCAAAAAGGATATCAGGGAACTGGAGAAAGTGCGGAGAAGGGCAACCAAACCGATAAGAGGCATGGAGGAGCTCAGCTATGAGAAAAGATTAGAGGAACTGAATTTATTCCCTCTTGAGAAGAGGAGATTAAAAGGGGATATGATCAACATCTATAAATACATAGAGGTCCATATAGTGAGCTTGGTGTTGAGTTATTCACTTTAGGTCATCACAGAGGACAAGGGGGCACTCTTTACATCTAGAGGAAAAGAGATTTTGTCTCCAAATACGGAAAGATTTTTTCAAAGTAAGAGCTGTGAAAATGTGGAATAGACTCCGTCCAGAGGTGGTTCTGGCCGGCTCACTAGATTGCTTTAGAAAAAAAAAAAAAGCCGGAATTCTTTCCTAGGTGTACATAATATAACTGGATACTAATATTTATATGAATAAAGGAAAGGTTTGGGACTTTGAGTGAGGTGGAGACCAGAACGCTGGGAGACATGAGTAATAAAAACATACTGTACAACATCAATAGACAAAGTACAACATGTAAGATAGCAATTCATGTATAAACAGCATATTACAAACATATTGATCAGTCTGATGCATTTGCAGGTACACAAAATATGCATAAAGAGTATAAGGACTATATGGCACTTCGTATTGGCCACACAGTCGGAAGTTGCTACATTATTGCCATACTGTAGGCGGTCTGCAGGGTGCACCATGGTAATGAATGTTGAATCAAAAACTTGCTGCAGCAGTCATGGACCTAATAGATATCATGTGTTGAATCACACAGAATTGCAATGAACGTTCAATAGGTAAGTAACTGTTTAAATTGATTGAGTAGCGATTAATTTCTGTATAGTAGAAAAATGTATGACATCCTTGTAGCTCTACGCGTTTCATGGCTAAATACCACTCTTCAGGAGCGGATGCCAAAAACTCTGTAAAAGAGTATAAGTGTAAAAAGTATAAATGCAACTATCTGTTGATCGACTGAAATCACATATATGAAAATGAGGAGGGAGGAAAGGGTTATCCAATCCTATGGTTACTTACAAGATGGCTGTCATAAAAAACGTGCGGCTCTGTTTTTTTTTTTTTTTTGCTTCTTCATAGCAACACAGCCATAACCCACATGTTTTCATTACTCTGCACTTCGTTTTTATGGTGATATGTGTGGTGCGTTGTGCGGGACTGCGGGGATGACCACCACAGCTCCCGGGGGAGGCGCATGCGAGGCCCTACGCCCACAGAGCCGCACGTTTTTAATGACAGCCATCTTGTAAGTAACCATAGGATTGGATAACCCTTTCCTCCCTCCTCATTTTCATATATGCGATTTTAGTCGATCAACAGATAGTTGCATTTATACTTTTTACACTTATACTTTTTTACAGAGTTTTTGGCATCTGCTCCTGAAGAGTGGTATTTAGCCATGAAACGCGTAGAGCTACAAGGATGTCATACATTTTTCTACTATACAGAAATTAATCGCTACTCAATTTAAACAGTTACTTACCTATTGAACGTTCATTGCAATTCTGTGTGATTCAACACATGATATATATTAGGTCCATGACTGCTGCAGCAAGTTTTTGATTCAACATTTATTACCATGGTGCACCCTGCAGACCGCCTACAGTATGGCAATAATGTAGCAACTGCGGACTGTGTGGCCAATACGAAGTGCCATAGTCCTTATACTTTTTATGCATATTTTGTGTACCTGCAAATGCATCAGACTGATCAATATGTTTGTAATATGCTGTTTATACATGAATTGCTATCTTAAATGTTGTACTTTGTCTATTGATGTTGTACAGTAATAAAATGTTTTTATTACTCATGTCTCCCAGCGTTCTGGTCTCCACCTCACTCAAAGTCCCAAACCTTTCCTTTATTCATGTAACCAGGGATGGGGGCACTATATTCGGTGCTCCATTTAAAGTCCCAACTTCTGCCTTTTTCTAGTTCAGGGGTGGCGAACAAGTTCGACAAAAGGAGCCAAAATTTTAAACTGTGAGAGTCAGAGAGCCACACCACGCAGTGACCTGCCAAAACAGACAAACACTCACACAAAAGCATATAACTTTAACAATAATATATAAAACACATAATATAACATGCTCAGTCAGGTGTTTTTTGTTACCTTGTTGAAATGATGGGATGATAATCTCAGTGGGATTTCTGGCATCTTTTGTTTCCAGTAATCTTCTGCCCCTAATTTTCCAGCTAAAATTTTGGTTTTGGCTCTGCCCATACATTTGGTCCCCACCAGCCTCTCTGCTGCACATTTGTGTCCCCATCAGAGACCCCTGCACAATAATGTCCTTATCAGAGACCCCCACACACATAAATGTCCCCCATCAGAGACCCCCACACACATTAATGCCCCCATCAGAGACCCCCTTAGTGCACCCCTTCCACATTTGCATCCTTCATCAGAGCCACCTCTCTGCATTTAGGTCCTATCAGAGAGCCCCCCCCCCCTCCCCTCCTCACCTGCTGCTGTTGATATGCGCAGGGTCACGGATGGTCGTCGGATGGTCGGTGCTGCTGCCAGTGCACTCCAGTGCCTGCTGAGGCCGCCTCAGGGTGACTTAGGTAGCTGGTTAGATAAGGTTTTGCGGAGCCTCAGCAGGGAAGATGTCAGCGGGCGGCTGTCTCGGCTGAGCTGAGCTCTCATCAGTCACTCAGACATGTCCATGACAGGCAGCTGAGGCGGGAGGGAGACACACGGGTCCCCACGCTCTCTGGCCCGTGCAGTTGGGAGATGGGAGACGTGATGACGCAGCCTGGGGGCGGGACTACGCGCTTGGAGATCTCTCCTCAGAGGTCCCGCAGCATAACAAAACAAAACTTGGCAAAGAGCCACAGTATACCAAATAATGATAAGAGGCAAAGAGCCGCATTCATTTTGGCCGGGAGCCGCATGCGACTCGAGAGCCGCGTGTTCGCCACCCCTGTTCTAGTTTGTACTAATATTTATAGGTAAAGTTGATCCAAGGAATATCCGATTGCCTCTCGGGGGATCATGAAGGAATTTTTTCCCCTGCTGTAATGAATTGGATCATGCTTTGCGGGGGGGTGTTCGCCTTCCTCTGGATCAACTGTGGGTATAGGATTGTGTATATGGGATTGTATGGTTATATTTTCTTTACTGTTTTTTATTGGTTGAACTAGATGGGCTTGTGTCTTTTTTCAACCTCACTAACTAACATGTAGGAGTGAAGTGTCAGAATAGACTTGGGAAGGAAATGGTTAAAAAACAGAAAAAAATATATACATTTTAAATAAAAAATTTTCAAGAGTAGGGAAAGGCTAAAACCTCCTTCATCCTCTCATTGCAGTTTGTGGCCCTGCTAGACGTTTGCACTCACTCTAAATTTTCCCAGTTATTTCATGATGAAGTGCATGTCGTCTCTATTCACAAGGGCCTAAAACAGGGGTGTCAAACTAAATTTCATCGTGGGCCGCATCAGCAGTGCGGTTGCCCTCAAAGGGTCGGTTGTAGCTGGGTCGTACTATGTACAGAGTGCAGAGTTTAGGATTATTCTACGTACAGAGTGCAGGGTTCAGCAGGGTGCAATGTACAGAGGGCAGGGGTGCGCTACATACAGAGAGCAGGGTTCAGGGGTCTGCTATGTACAGAGTGCAGAGTTCAGGATTATTCTACATACAGAGTGCAGGGTTCAGCAGGGCGCTATGTACAGAGGGCAGGGGTGCGCTACATACAGAGAGCAGGGTTCAGGGGTCTGCTATGTACAGAGTGCAGAGTTCAGGATTATTCTACATACAGAGTGCAGGGTTCAGCAGGGCGCTATGTACAGAGGGCAGAAATGCGATTTGATAGTTTTGAGCTCTAGAAAACCTTTCAAGGAATTGTTAATGTAGGTAGATGATTCCTAAGTGTAATTGCGCCAACATCCCTGGTATGTATACAAAGAGTTATTTGGTTCCTCAGGCCAGTAAGTGGGACTTTAAGGCAATAAAGAAAACGTATCAGCATAAAGGCGATTTTAGATTTTATCGTAAAAGATACATGAATTACAACATGTTTGCTTCATAAATTATATAGTGCAGGGTGGGTGAGAGACCCATCCGTGATAGTGCAAGAAGGTAAAGAAGTGACACTGTGAGTATTGGTGACTTTAGAAACACAAAAATCCTGCCATCCGTCGGCATGGATATTGCAGGGAGCGTCTCAATTCCCCAACGCGTTTCGGCTTGCCTAAAGCGGCTATGCCTTTTTCAAGGTATCACCATATCTAGAATGATATTTAGACATTGTAAGTGTCATTATTGCACTAAATACTTAGTTTGTGTAATCTAGGTTGAATAAATAGCTTACATTTTGTTTTTTATATATACAGTTTCTCGGTCGTTGTTTGTGGAAAATGCCCCTCTTTTTCCCAAGATAGTCACAAGATCCCCACAAAGGAAAGGAGTAACAGTGATGCAGGCACTAGAAGGACCAAATTGCTGTTTCATAAATATCCATGACATATATTAATTCTTAACCACTTTGAGTTCTCAGGGGTACTCACATGGTCCAGAGTAATTGGTTTCCTCATTCGGAGTCCCTGATGAAAGTGGTAACTGTCCCTGGAATTATATATTTATTTTGTATATCCAAGGATTGTATATTGGACAGAAACATAATTGGGCTTTTAACAGAAAGATGAAATTACCTCCTCTGTTTGAGGTCTCAGGGAATACAGGGTGGTATCTATATTAAAGAGACATGAGAAGCGTATTAGGTAGTTGGTCCCGGTTGGGGGGAAAAAAGGGGGGGGTTGGTTTAAGTTATTTTTATTTTTACCTCCTCTGCTCCAGTCTTGGGGGTACAGGGCCGTATCTGTATGAAAATTATACATGGCAAATTAGGAATTTGTTCCATGTAGTTGGTGCATGATTGCACTAAAAGAAGTTTTGGCGTAAAGATACCTTTGTCCAGTAGGGGTAGACCGAGTATGGTACACGGGACCGATGATTGTTGCTTCCTTTGCTCCAATCTTAGGGATGCAGGGCCGTATCTGTGTTGCAAAATATAATTTGCAGGTTAGGGAAAAATTCCCTGTAATAGTACAGAGTTGCCCTGAAAAGGGTTGAGGTGAAATGATACCTTTGTCCTGCAGGGGGAGACCGAGTGCGGTACAGGGAGGCTGATTGCGTCACCGTCGTCCAAGAGTGTTTCCTCTCCGGCATCCGGAGATGAATGGCACTCTTCCGGGGATCCCCGGCGCCTTATATATAGGCTGCGCATGCGCATTGCTGCGCAGCGCGGTCCTATATGTCAGGGCGGAAGGGTTTCAACCGTGCATACTGCGCATGTGCCGAAGCTCCTGCGCGAGTTGCGGCGAAGATTCCCCTCGCTGCCTGGCAACTAAGGACGCCGCCGACACGGAGAGGAGGGGCCAACCGGGATGCCGTCAGGCATTGGTAAACAAGCCATCGGGCTCAGATGGAGATGCTAGTGACCCAAAACAGTGCCCCGCCTCGGGGGGCGGGGCTTACCGTTCCGGGGACTACTATTGGGTATTCGGGGGGGGGAAAAGTTCCAAATGATCCGAGTCTGTTTGACATCGAGTGTGCATATACATCTAAGCAAATATATCTATATTATATATATATATTATGTACAAGTCTTTTCCATTGTTGCAGCAATAACATACAATCATTAAAGTAGGAGACAAAAAAGAAACATAGATGAAAAATTATGTTATAAGAAAGACAGTCCCCAGAGCGGGGATATAGGTGGCTGGGGATTGTGTGGATACCTGATGTCAGCCAATTGGTATGGGTGGTATGTCATAGACTGTTGTTCTTGGGATAATTACGCCTGTCAGGCAGGGCCTTGGTCTTGGGGCACAGTAATGTAGGAGATGGTGTGGATAGGTAGAGGAGAGTTATATAAATGTGTGTGGGAATTGGATCGGTAAATTGGATCAATGGCTGTTGATAATAAATAGTTAATAATGAATAAATAATTAAATAATTAAATACAAAAATGAAAGAAGTTTAAATTTAATTGTTTAAATTTAAAACCTAGATATAGGTTTGTAGTGTTTGACTGGTCCCTGTTTACTTTACCAGTTATATTAGTCGGTTTTGCCCGATACAAATCCTTCGAGAAAAGGTTTAAAGCTCTCTGCTTCATTGAGGCCAGGAGGTGTAGTAGCTCCAAGGTGTCTAATCCACCTCATCTCTCTTTGCAGGAGGGTCTTATTCCAATCACCCCCCCTCCCCGGGATATGTATCCTATCCAGGGCCATGAAGCTTACTTTGGGCATTTTTGATTGGTGTTTGTCTCTTACGTGCCTACCAAGTGGGAGATAGAAGTTACACATCTCCATGGTTGACATGTGTGTGCCCACTCTCTTGCGAAATTCTTGTTTCGTTTTACCAACGTAATAGGCCCCGCAGTTGCATTCCATCAGGTAGACAATTGCTCGAGTTTTGCAGTTAACGAAATGGGCCGGTATGAACAGCTCCCCATTTGGTAAAATTTTGCTTGTACATTTGACAATGACTTGGCATTGGGAGCATCCTCCACATGGGTACGTCCCTTTGTCCTTACAGGGATCCTTTCTGGATCCGTTTTTAAATTCACTATGTACTAGTGATTGCTGGAGGGATCCAGCTTTCTTAAATGTGATTAAGGGGTTTTCTGGGAGTAAATGTCTTAGGCTTGGATCACCGGTGAGAATGTGCCAATTGTTCTTTATAATTTTCCTGATGGAGTCATGCTGGTTGGTATATCGCATGATGATCCTGTTGGCATTTTCAGGCGGTTTGTCGATTGGTTTCTTAAACAAGATCAGTTTCCTAGACACCTGGATCTATAAAGATTCCGATGCTAACCTCAACACAACATTATACAGGAAAGAGACTGCAGGTAATACTGTTCTGCACGCGGACAGCTTCCACCCCACAGCCCTAGTTAAATCGATCCCATACAGTCAATTTCTAAGGCTAAAGAGGAACTGTACCACCCAACATGACTTTAAATGTGAATCTGACAAACTATCCGCACGACTACGACTGAGAGGGTACTCCAAAACATGCCTGAGAAAGGCCTTCAATCGAGCCAATGGGCAGGAGAGACATGAAATCTTATTTAAGAAACCAATCGACAAACCGCCTGAAAATGCCAACAGGATCATCATGCGATATACCAACCAGCATGACTCCATCAGGAAAATTATCAAGAACAATTGGCACATTCTCACCGGTGATCCAAGCCTAAGACATTTACTCCCAGAAAACCCCTTAATCACATTTAAGAAAGCTGGATCCCTCCAGCAATCACTAGTACATAGTGAATTTAAAAACGGATCCAGAAAGGATCCCTGTAAGGACAAAGGGACGTACCCATGTGGAGGATGCTCCCAATGCCAAGTCATTGTCAAATGTACAAGCAAAATTTTACCAAATGGGGAGCTGTTCATACCGGCCCATTTCGTTAACTGCAAAACTCGAGCAATTGTCTACCTGATGGAATGCAACTGCGGGGCCTATTACGTTGGTAAAACGAAACAAGAATTTCGCAAGAGAGTGGGCACACACATGTCAACCATGGAGATGTGTAACTTCTATCTCCCACTTGGTAGGCACGTAAGAGACAAACACCAATCAAAAATGCCCAAAGTAAGCTTCATGGCCCTGGATAGGATACATATCCCGGGGAGGGGGGGTGATTGGAATAAGACCCTCCTGCAAAGAGAGATGAGGTGGATTAGACACCTTGGAGCTACTACACCTCCTGGCCTCAATGAAGCAGAGAGCTTTAAACCTTTTCTCGAAGGATTTGTATCGGGCAAAACCGACTAATATAACTGGTAAAATAAACAGGGACCAGTCAAACACTACAAACCTATATCTAGGTTTTAAATTTAAACAATTAAATTTAAACTTCTTTCATTTTTTTATTTAATTATTTAATTATTTATTCATTATTAACTATTTATTATCAACAGCCATTGATCCAATTTACCGATCCAATTCCCACACACATTTATATAACTCTCCTCTACCTATCCACACCATCTCCTACATTACTGTGCCCCAAGACCAAGGCCCTGCCTGACAGGCGTAATTATCCCAAGAACAACAGTCTATGACATACCACCCATACCAATTGGCTGACATCAGGTATCCACACAATCCCCAGCCACCTATATCCCCGCTCTGGGGACTGTCTTTCCTATAACATAATTTTTCATCTATGTTTCTTTTTTGTCTCCTACTTTAATGATTGTATGTTATTGCTGCAACAATGGAAAAGACTTGTACATAATATATATATATAATATAGATATATTTGCTTAGATGTATATGCACACTCGATGTCAAACAGACTCGGATCGTTTGGAACTTTCCCCCCCCCCGAATACCCAATAGTAGTCCCCGGAACGGTAAGCCCCGCCCCCCGAGGCGGGGCACTGTTTTGGGTCACTAGCATCTCCATCTGAGCCCGATGGCTTGTTTACCAATGCCTGACGGCATCCCGGTTGGCCCCTCCTCTCCGTGTCGGCGGCGTCCTTAGTTGCCAGGCAGCGAGGGGAATCTTTGCCGCAACTCGCGCAGGAGCTTCGGCACATGCGCAGTATGCACGGTTGAAACCCTTCCGCCCTGACATATAGGACCGCGCTGCGCAGCAATGCGCATGCGCAGCCTATATATAAGGCGCCGGGGATCCCCGGAAGAGTGCCATTCATCTCCGGATGCCGGAGAGGAAACACTCTTGGACGACGGTGACGCAATCAGCCTCCCTGTACCGCACTCGGTCTCCCCCTGCAGGACAAAGGTATCATTTCACCTCAACCCTTTTCAGGGCAACTCTGTACTATTACAGGGAATTTTTCCCTAACCTGCAAATTATATTTTGCAACACAGATACGGCCCTGCATCCCTAAGATTGGAGCAAAGGAAGCAACAATCATCGGTCCCGTGTACCATACTCGGTCTACCCCTACTGGACAAAGGTATCTTTACGCCAAAACTTCTTTTAGTGCAATCATGCACCAACTACATGGAACAAATTCCTAATTTGCCATGTATAATTTTCATACAGATACGGCCCTGTACCCCCAAGACTGGAGCAGAGGAGGTAAAAATAAAAATAACTTAAACCAACCCCCCCCTTTTTTCCCCCCAACCGGGACCAACTACCTAATACGCTTCTCATGTCTCTTTAATATAGATACCACCCTGTATTCCCTGAGACCTCAAACAGAGGAGGTAATTTCATCTTTCTGTTAAAAGCCCAATTATGTTTCTGTCCAATATACAATCCTTGGATATACAAAATAAATATATAATTCCAGGGACAGTTACCACTTTCATCAGGGACTCCGAATGAGGAAACCAGTTACTCTGGACCATGTGAGTACCCCTGAGAACTCAAAGTGGTTAAGAATTAATATATGTCATGGATATTTATGAAACAGCAATTTGGTCCTTCTAGTGCCTGCATCACTGTTACTCCTTTCCTTTGTGGGGATCTTGTGACTATCTTGGGAAAAAGAGGGGCATTTTCCACAAACAACGACCGAGAAACTGTATATATAAAAAACAAAATGTAAGCTATTTATTCAACCTAGATTACACAAACTAAGTATTTAGTGCAAGAATGACACTTACAATGTCTAAATATCATTCTAGATATGGTGATACCTTGAAAAAGGCATAGCCGCTTTAGGCAACCCGAAACGCGTTGGGGAATTGAGACGCTCCCTGCAATATCCAATACCGACGGATGGCAGGATTTTTGTGTTTCTAAAGTCACCAATACTCACAGTGTCACTTCTTTACCTTCTTGCACTATCACGGATGGGTCTCTCACCCACCCTGCACTATATAATTTATGAAGCAAACATGTTGTAATTCATGTATCTTTTACGATAAAATCTAAAATCGCCTTTATGCTGATACGTTTTCTTTATTGCCTTAAAGTCCCACTTACTGGCCTGAGGAACCAAATAACTCTTTGTATATGTACAGAGGGCAGGGGTGCGCTACATACAGAGAGCAGGGTTCAGGGGTCTGCTATGTACAGAGTGCAGGGTTCAGAGGTGCGCTACGTACAGAGAGCAGGGTTCAGGGGTGCGCTACGTACCAAGAGCAGGGTTCAGGGGCCCAAAAACATCAACTGTGAAAGAGAAGGCTGTTTTCCAGGCTGTTGACTTAATTTACCATTCGATTATCCCTGTACCTCCGCGATGGTCCCTTGTTGTCCTCTTGAGCCCTTCCATGAACAAATGTGTAACAGCCCAGATTGCACAGACAGTCCTCTCTTTAATTTCTAAGTGACATTTGCGTGTTTTTTTTTTTTTAAATAAAAAACTATATTTTCTGGTAATCTTTACAGCTGGTATTTTAAGTTGTGATTTATCAGCGACAGCAATTTAAATACAGAAATTCAATACTGATATAAAAAAAAAAAAAATGTATAAAAATGTTCTTACTGTGCATTTTTCAAATTGTATATAAAAATAGTAATGTGGGTTTTTTTCACGTGAAAAAGAGCTGGTTGCTTCCGCGCTACATTTTCACACACAAATATAATTTCAGTCTGGCTGCGTACACATTTTTCCTCCGGTGTCAGCACATTGCTGATAAGATTCTATACATCTATAAACTGCCCCTTCAAAGGATTAGCCTTCATATCATGCAGTGTCACAGCTGCTTTTGCTTAAATCTCTGAAATAAACCTTTTCTTTACCACTTGAAAGGATAAACACAGCTGTAAGTATGAGTAAGAGAGCAAGCAGAGCCGTGGCAACGCCTTACTGGACATAGTCAGAGGACACGAAGGCACACCGCAGATATGACCGAAAGACCAAGCCAAGTCTGGCTGCTGCAGTCAGGCCATTGAATTACGTCTAGACGTAGGAAAGCAGCGAGCACGCCATGTACACCACCCCATTCTCAATGTATTCTGACAATAAGACTCCGACTTATATCAGAATAACAAATAATGCAGCATTGTAGGTGATTGGCATAATGTTGTATGTATTGCTGTTGCATACAATGTAATTTTTTATACACGTATAAAACACATACAGTAACCCGTTTCTATTATAAAGGGTCCGTTCCACCGTTGTGTTTTAGGCATTTCCACACCTCAGTGCCGGTTCACACTTCAGCGATGTCAGACATCGCATGTGATCCACAGCGCACTGCTCCGCAAATTCACATGCAATGTCTGTGCGTTGCGAATTCAGCCATACAGAATGTATGGCTGAATTTGCATCGCATTCGGACCAAAGTCGCACAGGACCCTTTTTTTGGTCCGCACCAGAATCAGATCACATGGGTATTCACACCTACGCCATCTGATTCATGTCCAAACTGACAGTTTGCAATGCGATATGGTCTAGACGTGTTGTTAACCTTGTATCGACACCCCCAGCGATTCGCATATGGCAGTGTGAACTGCCTGCAAGTCGAGTGTGATGTGGGAACCCGCAGTGGATTCGCAGGCTTCCTGCATCGCATTTGTGTGAAATGGCACTAAAAGCCGGGTACACGCGGGCCGAATGTCGGGAGACACCAGCCGTCTCAAAAAAAAAAAATGTCCGACATTCGGCCCGTGTGTATGTCGGTCTGTCGGACGTGCATGCTGGAAAACCAGCAGCAGACAAGACTCCCAATCAGCGCTCTCAGCCAATGGCAGAGAGCGCTGATTGGAGTGTCCGGGCGGGAGGTGATGTCCACCTGTCAGAACACAACAGCTCAGCGGGAGGACTGCCCGTCCCGTGCCGTTCCTTCGGAGCCCTGTGCTGTGAACGGCAACTCCTGCACGCATGCGCGCCAGTGACGTCATCACTGCACCGGCCAATCAGATGGCCAGAGGACGCAAATCTGGAAGGAAGACAGCTGAACATGTCGACCGTGTCACCAGTGAGCGGGCAGCACTGCTGGGGCTTCGTTCTAGGCTAAGTATTTCATATGGAGCTAGTATGCAATTTTTTTTTTTTTTTAAGGTTTACAACCTCTTTAAGCCCCTTTCACATGCCCATTCTGATCAGGTAAGTTTTTTAGGCAGACCTGATTGGACAGACCATTCACCTCTATCGACCATTTATACCCGCCTACCTCCAGTCAGATCCAGTCTGCTTTAAAAAAAAATAATTAAACCTTTACAACCACTTTAAGGGTCCGTTCACACTATGTGCAGTTACCTGCGTTTTTCTTCAAAGATAAATTCAGGTAAATGCAAGTTTTCTGTGTGTCATGTTCACACCAGAATGTGTTCCAGAGCTGTGCGACATTATGCAATATATTTGCATATTATCGCACCTCTCTGGGTGGCCATGCATCAGACCACACTGTTGTATAGTGACATACACTTTAGGAACTTCACAAAAAAAAAAGGGGGAGCTCTGAGCTGCAATAAAATGCACATCACACCAACCCTGCCACATGGCTCTGCAGCCCAAAATGGCCGCTGCCCACAAACTAAATAAACCACTGCGGCCCTTAGTTGTGGTTTACAACATGCACTTTTTCCTAGGGATGCACTGAAATTTCGGCCATTAAAATTTTCGTCTGAAAATGGGCCTATCCCATTTCGGCCGAAAATGGGTTAAACGTGCCGAAATTAATGGCCGCCGTGAGGAAGGGGGAGGGTGCAGCGTTGATTTGAAAAGTCCCGCCTCTGGCTGGCCGCCTGCCTCCCTGTGATGTCCCTACTACTACGATCGGTGTATGAATGAACTGACCTGACACCGGGCGGGAGGGCAGGTGAGCGGTCGCTAATAGCTATAACTATGTGAGAGCTTCACTTCCCTGTCATGCGGGTATCTCCTCTGACAGGGAAGTGAAGCGCTCACAGTTATAGCTATTAGCGGCCGCTCGCCCGCCCTCCCGCCCGGTGTGTCAGTTCATTCATACACAGATCGTAGTAGTAGTGACATCACCGGGAGGCGGGCCGCCGGCCAGAGGCACGTCTTTTGAATGAAGGACACCGGAGGAGTAGAGTGTCTGACAGTAAGGACGCTGAGGCGGGGGGGGGGGGGGGGCGGTGAGAGGGGGGGGCAAGCTGAGGCGAGTTTACCATTGGTATTAGTATTATGCAGCATGAGGGGGTTAATGTGTTGCCACTGCTGGTCACTGATGCATTAGTGACCGACCAGTGGCAGTTATTTAACCCCTTTGTGCTGCATTAGTGCAACCAGTAGCAGTGCAACCAGTGTTAATTAACACTGATACTGGTTGCACTAATGCAGCACAAAGGGGTTAATTAAGGGCCACTGGTCGGTCACTAATGCATCAGTGAACAGCAGTGGCAATACATTAACCCCCTCATGCTGCATAATACAAATACCATTGGTAATTAAATTAACCTCTTGTCAACCCGGGTGGCAGCAACAGGTGTACATCGCTGCCTGTTTTTGGTGTATGCCCCTCTTCTATCTATTTTAAAATTATTTGGGGGAAAAAGTCATTTTCGGTTTCGGTTGTCGGCCAAGGGCATCCTGCATTTTCGGTTTCGGCCCAGAATTATCATTTCAGTGCATCCCTACTATTTCCATAAGGATGAATACCACCACATGGAAAAAAATGTGCATTTTACATGGATTTTCATGCTAGTACATCAAATCTAGGACTAACTTTCCCCTATATATTGAAAGACTAACAGAGAAGTGTGTTAACGAAGCAACACAGCAAATAAATACTTTGAGAACATAATTATAAACATATAAATGCATACATCTTTACAAGGACTCCATCCTCTAAAAAGTTAAAAAAGGTGTTGGGTATTACTGGCTTCACAGCTATGCATTGTGTTGACACCAAGTGTGTTGTAGTGCAGTGCATTATAGAATGGCCCAAGCACAGTAAGCTGCAACAACCCCTGCTGTAGCCAGAAATAGGGAAATTTAGATTAATGCCCCGTACACACGTGCAGATTATCTGAAGACTTTTGTCTTCAGATTTACCTTTTCTATGTAGTGCAAGGGCCTGCCGGATTGCATAGAAATTGAAAGTGTTTAGGTTTGACCTCATATTATATGGTTTTGGTAAGTCTGCAGACAAAAGTCTTCAGATAATCTGCACGTGTGTACGGGGCATTAGAATTGTGAAATCAATAGAGACCTGTGTTCCCAAATAGGAGGAACACAGGAGCTCTGCATTGATTCCAGAGAGAACGGTCTGCTGTTTACAACAGCAGACCGCCGTTCTCTCTTCACTGGGAGCGATCGCAGGCACCCGGCGGCAAACGCGGCCACCGCCCCCATGGATCAGCTTTTGGGCTGGCGAGTGGATGCGCGCACGCTTCCAAGAGTGCTACTGTGGACCGCCGTACAGGTATGCCAATTCGCGGGAGCCTGCCGCCATATGACTGCGGCAGCTGGTCAGCAAGTGGTTAACTTGTAACGTACAACAAAGCAAAATGGTATGAAGGAGCCCTAAACGTGCAGACACCTAGAATTGCCTGCACTTCTTTGTAGTGTTATTGTTTTAAGCCCCTTTCACACTTGTGCGACTTGGGACTGCAAAGTCGCATGACAAGTCGTACCCCATGATTTCCAATGAGTACCATTCTTATCTGTGCAACTTCAAAATAGTCCATCCATGCACTACTTTGGTCGGACTTTGATGCAACTTGAGGTCCATAGACCTCAGGATTACACAGGCATTGCTTCAAGGTCACGTGACTTTCAGGTCGTACAAGTGTAAAAGGGGCCTTAAGTGGCAAAGTAACCTTAAAGTGTACGTAAACCTAAGGCCTTGTTTTTACATAGGGCGAATTCCTTTATGATCAGCCATGGATCAATTCACAGATCCCCTGCTGTTCAGAGTGGGCGGATGACACACGGGCTCTGTCTGTGTCCGATCACTTTCTGCAGAGAGGACATAGACAGAGCCCGCTCTTTAGCCCCGTACACACGTACCGATGGTCGGCTTACAAATGTTCCTCTTTTCTCCCCGGGATGTCGGTGTCTGCTGAAAAGTGCAAAGACAGCACAAGGACAGCACAAGAATTTTGTCCGCCGACTGCAGAAGTGATGTCATGTAATGGTTAACTTTCCCTGTGTTTTCTATTTTCTGAGCATGCCCAGTCTTGCAAATCTGCGGTCTGTCGGCCGAATTGTGTACTGACAGGCGAACAATCGTCCGTTCTGGTGTCGGCATACAAATATTTTCATGTTTGCAAGAAAGACTTTTGTCCGCGGATTGTGCGCAGACATCTGTCGGAGGCACCATACTAACACGCGTACAATCGGCAGATCCTTCGTCCACCGACGTTTGTATGCCGACGATCGGTACGTGTGTACGGGCCTTTAGGATTGCGTCTGTTTATACCAATCTGTCCATAGGAATGCATGGTCCTTTAGGCTCACCTGAAAAACTGACAGGTGGACCTAATTGGATCGCCCATGTGAAAGGAAGGTAAAAAGTGCAAGTGATGTTGGGACCGGCGCTACCACATAAATATTGTGTCTGTGCAATTCCATACACTGTATAATTCATATAAAACATATAAAAGTGCATATAGTGCTTAAACCAAAGTGCTGCATGCTGTAAACCTTTTATATATTCGCATGGGCTGTGCTCAGTGTACCATATAAACACATGTATACATATAAAGTGCTGAGTGCTATTGATAACCACGTGTGTGATTGCGTGCTAAACAAAGTTTGGCGCCAGTGGGTGTACCACCAATTGCACCGTTGCTTACCGCACTCTTAGGAAGGTGGCTCAGCACTCCCTGGTCACATAGAGCACGGCGTATATATACCATAGAGCACGGCATGTGAAAGGAGCCTTAACATTGAACTTGTCCTATTTGCTTCTTTGTGTTCTGTTATAACAAAACATCTCCAATGGGATTTATATCTGTTTGATCCTACAGAAATCCAGTGTGCTCCAACCTTCCTGTGCACTATGAGTAGAGTTATCCCAATCAGTGTTGCTGGCCATACCTAGTTTTTCTATGTGGACTACAGAACATGTCCCTCCTATGTGAGAGAGATGAGGAAAGGTGTTCTGTAGTCCTACTTGTATTAAGGTTACGATGTTGCTTCTCCATAGATACAGTACAGTGAAGTGAGCACTGTCACCTAGAACAAAAAGGGTGTTACTGGCAGGATCAGCAGGAAAAAAACAAGCCTGAAAAAAATATATGCAATCACCACATCTAAGAACCAGTAAGCTGCAATATATTACACTTTGGTTTATGGGTTTCAATATACAGTAAAACCTTGGATTGAGAGTAACTTGGTTTGAGAGCGTTTTGCAAGACAAGCAAACATTTGTTAACAAATTTTGACTTGATATACTCAGTCACAACTGAGTATAAAAGCGAAGAGAGGCGCCTCTAAGTGTAGCAATACATTTATTGAAGGTACATTTATTGAAGGTATTAAGTAACTTACATGGTTGATGAATAAAACAGACACATCTAAGTATGCTGGCATCCGGGGTAAAGCTGTCCACATAGACCATCCTCCTCACCGCCATCATCCCTTCCACACTGCGCTCCACGAGCGCTTCAGGCCTCGCTTTTATGCCCCATACACACATGCAGATTATCTGCAGACTTTTGTCTGCAGACTTACCAAAACCATATAATATGAGGTCAAACCTAAACACTTTCAATTTGTATGCAATCCGGCAGGCCCTTGCACTACATAGAAAAGGTAAGTCTGCAGACAAAAGTCTGCAGATAATCTGCACGTGTGTATGGGGCATTAGATCGCTCTACTGCAGGATAGTCTTCCCGGTCACGATTGCAGACTGACATCGGTGAGAGCCGGCGGTGCGGAGGATGGTCTGTGTGGACAGCTTTACCCCAGATGCCTGCATACTTAAGCTGGATACACATTATACAACTTTTGTTGTTAGATTTCCTTTAGATTTTCCTTTTAACTATGTAGTGCACGGGCCTGACTGATTGCATACAAATTGAAAGTGTTTAGGTTTGACCTCATATTATATGGTTTTGGTAAATCTAAAGAGAATTGTATAGTTTGTATCCGGCTTTAGATGTGCCACCTTTAATCTTTAACCATGTGAGTTGCTAAGACTCCATTCACACTACCGAGACTTGTCAGGCGACTGGTCAGCCTGACAAGTCGCGGTCCATTGTGTGCTACGGGAACCGTTCTAATAGGAGCGACTCAAGTCGCTCAGACTTAGAAAAAGGTTCCTGTACTACTTCGGGGCGACATCGGAGCGACGTGCATAGATATTCATTATATGAAGCCCGTGCAAGTCGCGTCGAAGTCGCGGTGCACGCGACTTCACAGGTCGCCCCCGAAGTCGTGCCGCGTTAGTGTGAACCGGCACCAAATGTTGCACCTTCATTAAATGTAACCATATTGCTACACTTAGAGGTGCCTCTCTTCTCTTTTATACTCTGTAGCTCCTGCTGGAGTTTGCTTCTAATCCCCTTGTGGATGGACATTTTTGGTTACACAAACTATCATATTGCTATAATCTTTTTATATGGACTATAAACCGAAAGACTTATGAATAATTGGTTGTGGAACGAATCATCGGAGATTCTATTATTTCTTATGGGGAAACTCGCTTTGATATAAGAGTGCTTTGGATTACAAGCATGCTTCTGGAAGAAATTATGCTCGTAATCCAAGGTTTTACAGCACTTCAGGCTGGGTTCACACTGGTGCGATGCGGGAACCACATCGATTCCTCTGCGGGTTCCCGCATTGCGCCTGACTCGCAGGCAGTTCACACTGCTCTCTGCTGCAGGTTGCAATATAAAGATAATGACACCTCCAAATCTGTTCGCAGAACCCAGTGGGAACTGGGAAATCTGAGCGCATGGGTCTGAACACCCATGTGATCCGACTTCAGTGCAGACCAAAAAAAAAGGGTCCTGCACCATTTTGGTGCGAATGCGATGCGGCTGAATTTGCAATGCACAGACGTGATATGCACAGAAAAGCGGGTGCTAATCACATGCAATGTCTGGCATCGCACCAGTGTGAACCCAGCCTTGACCACAGCAGTGTAAATGGATTCTAAAGTATGTTAATAGTTATACATGAGAGATTGTCCCAATGCTTATATCACCCTGGACTCCCTTTCTCTTTAAAAAAAAGAAAAAATGTACCTGCTAAATGCCAAGGACCTCTACCAGTACCACAAAAATATGCAAAGAATTTTTCCAAAGTGGCGTGAGCTCCTGCAGGGACAGTGAGGGACATGTAGTAACTGCCCATGTTGTATATTCCCAGAAATGTGCCTGTCTGAAGTCTGAAGACACTATTCTGTACAAAGAGAAGATGTAGGCAGGCTGTTATGCTGATCCAGCAACCTTCATCATTTCTGAGTCATTGACCTGGAACAAGCCTACAAATCGGAAGTTCTGATACATGGGTTTTACTTGTTGAGTGCTTTTCTAGGTCAGTAACTCAAAGTATAAAAAGCAGTGGCAGCCTAGCAATTATTTTTTTCAGAAAAGGGAATGGCAGCCCCAATATTTCCACTTGTTACAGATTTTCTTTTTGGGCCAGTTCGCATCATAGGAAAACGCAAACTGGATGCGTTCCGGGTGCTTTTTTTGAATGCGTGTTGTTGATGCCTTTTTAGTGCATTTTTGATGCATTCCCGTGCATTTTTCCCCCTCTTTTCTTCACCTTAAAATGCACTCCGTTGCATTTTACCGGGTCCAGTACAGTGCAGAAAAACAAAAAAATGCAGCACGTTCGACTCTTTTCTGGCACTGACTGCACTGGTGTGAACTATGCCATTGAAAACCATATAACCTACTTTCCATGCATTTTTGATACAGAAAAAAAAAAAACGCACTAGACTTCATGTGATGTGAACTGGCTCTAAAGGCTAGATTCCCCTTTTGCACCATATTACAGCCGGATTATGGGTGTAACGTAAAGCAAATGCACCTCCATCAGTGGATTTAGACTGAATTGTTAAAATTCTATTCTTAAATCAGCTGATATTTTGCACAATGATATGAACTGGAGTACCAAAGAAAAACACGACAGAATAGATGAATGCATGCATGCATAACCCAAGTCTATTGTGAACTACAGGGTATGTTTATATCTGTCTGGGGGTATTCTGCACCTATAATATCTTTCCATACAGCTGAATTATTAAAGAACTATTATCTCCGGTCTGAATCGTGAGGAATTACTGATGTGAGCACGCTATGGATGATGAGTAAGCAAAGACCCAATGCTATTCTATTCCGAGACATCTTTGTCTGGTGCAGCTAAGAATAGCTATTTAGGCTGGTTGGGAAAATGACTATTTCTTCTTCGAAAAATACGCTATACTCCCTTTGTATTGGTGCCCATAGTGCAATGGTTGTCAATTTTCAAGGTATAGGGGCTCCAACTGCAGCCTCTGACATCAAAGGGCCACACATAATGTTCAGTATATGTAATGATAGCGAGGACTGTCAGACTGCAGACATACTACATTAAATTATCTATAGAGACGGTTGACATGCTACAGGTTTGGTTAGAGACTGGCTGAATTCTCTGCTATTACCTCCGTACAAATCAATGCTTCCACTCCCTCCCCAGACTGCTGGGATCCAAGGGCCGTACAAGTACCAAAGACCTGCGACTTGGGCATCAGGGCCATAGACAAATATGACGGACTCAAGTATCAGCTGTGACACATGCACATGATACAGACTGTGGGGTGGTTGGGATCAGTCTAGGAAGTCTGCCTGTAAGCTGGAAATTCTTTCTGGCCACAGTCTCCACTGACTTATGCCCCATACACACGTGCAGATTATCTGCAGACTTTTGTCTGCAGACTTACCAAAACCATATAATATGAGGTCAAATCTAAACACTTTCAATTTGTATGCAATCTGGCAGGCCCTTGCACTACATAGAAAAGGTAAGTCTGCAGATAATCTGCACGTGTGTACGGGGCATAAGTTTATACTGAATGTGAGCACTAATAATGAGAAGCAACAGTGCAGTGCTTATTGGTTATAACTACTGAAAACTGTTTACAAATATGAAGATCATCAACAAGGCCTGGATAACGCTTAGGCAGGTGGTTCCCGCTGCGGGTCTGCACCCATTCCTGCAGGTGCAACCACCCGCACAGAAAACGCAGGAGATGCGTACGATTTCCCGCACATGTGGGTACCATTAATCCTAGTGGCACCCACACACACTGGGAACCGTATTGCAGTTTCCGTGCTGGCCACGTTTTTAGAAATGGTGCAGGGATCTTTTCCCTGCATCTTCAGGAGCCACGGCAGTCCTTTCAAATGGGAAGGCTGCGGTGCATATGCAAAACACAGCTCGCAAAAGTGTGAACCAGGCCTTAGGGCTGGTTTACACCACAAAACAGTATCTCTCTCTCCTGCGCTCGAGTGGTGTGCGGAATGGTAAAGGATCTAGGTGTTTTTTTTAGGCACAGTGGAGCGGTCTTGCTGCCCTCCTCAGGACCAAGGGTATCCAAAAAGCACTACAAGAAAACGACAAGAGAAGGGCGCACCGACCTTGTGCATTACCACTAAAAAACGTTTATTAAAATCAAAGAAGGTAGCGTACAATATACTCACAAACATAGGATATGTACAAGCATGTACAAGCCAAAGTTGCCACTGCCAGTGGCAACTTTGGCTCTGAGGAAGAGGGTCCTCCCTCGAAACGCGTAAGCCATACAAACTTGCGAGGAAGCCATCACGCTATCCATCAGTAGAGAAGTGTCCTGGAAGCGAGCAGTCCCTATTTCCTACATGCTTGTACATATCCTATGTTTGTGAGTATATTGTAAGCTACCTTCTTTGATATTAATATACTTTTTTAGTGGTAATGCACATTACCACTCGGTGCATTACCACTCGGTGCAGCATTCTGTGTGAGTTTCCCATACCGCTCTCACAATCTGTATATGGGTGCCAATGTATTGTTAACAGCACCCCAAACGCAGAGTGTTTGCGGGCAACAAGTTGCATGATGCTGCAGTACGATCTGGTGCGGTGCATTTTTAAAGACATGCTCCAAAGTAATGCTGGTAGGTAATTGGCTCCTGTCCAACTTGGCCCTAGTAGCTGTATGTATGTATGAATGCGAGTTAGAGTTGTAAGCCCCTTGAGGGCAGCTACTCGTGTGAATCTACAATGTATATGTAAAGCGCTGCAACAAGCGGCGCTAAAAAATTACCCAAAATAAATAAATTAAATCATTTTTAAAAGTAATTCAAGCACTACTGTTTGTGCAATCCAATGCATTTTGCAGCCCACTCAAATGAACAGGCTGTCAAACCACACTGAGAATCGCACGGGAATGCGAGCATTTAAACGCTCACGTTCCTGTGCGATCCTGGCCCTTAAGTATTGTTTTAGGCCCCCTTGATTGTGGGCAGTTTGGGTCTTACAGAGTAAAAAAAAAAATAGGCATTCCTGGGTGCAAGGGAGGCACAGGTACAGCCTGTCAAAATCAATGACAGGCTGAACTACACAGTGCCTGTACACTGTTCCAAGCACTACTCGAGCTTTAGGCTGTATGCCCTGAACACAGAATTCTTGCTTTAGGAACATACCCAGCCTTAGTGGAACAGTATACAGGCACAATGTATTTCTGTATTGTCATTGATTTTGACAGGCTGCTGACAGCTGGCTGTACACTGTCCCTGTGCCTCCCAGCCACCCAGAGATGCTCAATTGTTTTACACTGCAATGTGTATGGTAACCATACAATCTGATTGTATAATCTTCTTTAGATTTACCAAAACTATATAATATGGGGGCACATCTAATCTATTCAATCAATCTTTATACTATCATGCATGCCCTTGCACTACATAGTTGATGGTAGATCTAAAGGAGTTTGTACAATCAGATTGTATAGCATATGGTGAGCTTTAGATGTCATCTAACAACTGGGGGAATCTATATACCCCCAACAACGTTCCTTCCCGATACCCAGCTGCTCAGATCTTATTCGGGCAAGATGAAAAATGAGATTGTTTAGGGGCCACATCAGCGGATGTATAAACAGCTGTCTCCCACATAATATGAACAGTCCAGGCAGCTGATGACTACCCGTATCTGTCAGATTTCGGAAAAGAACCATGGATGGTGAAATCTTTTAGGCCACCCACCGCTTAGACAGACAACAAATGCAAGACTGTAGCAAATCCCGTCTGCACAAAATAAGACACATTGCATACACAAACATCACTAATCAGCAGCTGTTCCTTTCTACAATATTTTTCCTGAAAAGAAAATGAAAAATCAGACTGCCTGGAATGAATAGACGCAACATGGACACAACAAAACAGACAGAACAAAGGAGTTTATAAAATTCAACAATCAGTTTAGTGAGGAGTGCAAAAATATGGAGGCTAGAAATGGCAACAGCGGACCGTTCTAGCAATCTCACATATTAATCTCATGCAGTAGTAATGGACACGAGATGACACCAGCATGGCTCCCACCCCATATCTACACCCCATTCCTCTACAGACTGAATCACAGAAATGTAGCACAGAATCTATGTTACATTTGGAACCTGTGGATATGAATGAAGGAGGGGGGAAAACAAATGCAAGGTGTCAGAGGAAAATGAATACCAGGCACAGCTGTCAAACAGACTGAAGTCAGACAGCAGAGAAACCCCCTGCAGACACAGCACACCCCGGGAGGCAGTGATACGAGGACATGTCCACAGAGATAATGTCAACACTGGATGCTAAAAACTTCAAGTTTCAATATTTTTTGGCAGGACCATAAATTATACAGACTGAGCCATATCTATCGCCAAGGACGGTCAGCAGTCCACTGTCATACAGGACACTCGTCATCTGGCCCTACCCAGGGTCAATGATTTCATCTATTTCCATATACCAGGGTTGGGTCAATAGTGTCAAATTTTTTTTGTATCCCCATGTGGCACTGGAGGGTTGGGCCGCATATCGCGCTGCAATGATGCAGCTTATGCCTTCAGGATAAATGGGGTCAAATGTCAGGGTCCTGCCCTGCATCTGGTTAACTGGGTCACTCTTGTCACATAGTGCAAGGAGCTAGTTCTTTGTAGGTTCCAGGCCAGCACCCAGACATGCCATGCCCACAGCAGGAACTCCCTAAAGATCAGGAGGGCTTCTTTGGTTGGCATGCAGAACAAGCCCAATGTTATAGCGGCTTCTTCACCAACTTGAGGGTTTTTTCTCCTTTTGAGAAGTTTGTTCTTTGTTGGGTTCCAGGCCAGCACCCAGACATGCCATGCCCGTGGTAAAAGCTCCCTAAAGATAAGGGAGGTTATCTTTGGTTGGCATGTGGGCCAATCCAATTGTTTCCTCTTTTGCTTGAGAGTCTCTTTTTTGAGAAATGAGTTGGGTTCCAGACCAGCACCCAGACAAGCCATGCTTGGGGTAAAAACGCTCTAAAGATCAGTAGGTCATCTGTAGTTGGAATGTAGAACAAACCCAATGTTATTGCGGTTTCTTTTGCTTGAGGGTCTCGTTCTCCTTTTTGGACGAGTTTGTTCTTTGTGGGGTTCCATGCCAGCACCCAGATAAGCCATGCCAGGGGTAAGAACCCCCTAAAAGATCAGTAGGTCAACTTTACTTGGCATGTAGAACAAACCCAATGTTATTGCGGTTCTTCTGCTCGAGGGTCTTGTTCTCCTTTTTGGAAGGGTTTGTTCTTTGTGGGGTTCCATGCCAGCACCCAGACAAGCCATGCCAGGGGTAAGAACCCCCTAAAAGATCAGTAGGTTGTCTTTAGTTGGCATGTAGAACAAACCCAATGTTATTGCGGTTCTTCTGCTCGAGGGTCTTGTTCTCCTTTTTGGAAGGGTTTGTTCTTTGTGGGGTTCCAGGCCAGCACCCAGACAATCCATACCTGCGGTAGGAATGCCCTAAAGATCAGTAGGTCGTCTTTAGTTGGCATGTAGAACAAACCCAATGTTATTGTGGTTTCTTCTGCTTGAGGGTCTCGTTCTCCTTTTTGGAAGAGTTTGTTCTTAGTGGGGTTCCAGTCCAGCACCCAGACATGCCATGACCACAGTAGGAGCTCCCAGGAGGTCATCTTTGGTTGGCATGTAGGCCAGCCCAATGTTACCGCTGCTTCTTCTTCTGCTTGAGGGTCTTTCTCCTCTTGAGGATCATCTCATAGAGCTTGTCCATGCCCTCGGTGAGCCCCTCTCCGATGATGGCACAGGCTGGCTGGACATGGTAGGGGGTAGATGGGCTCAGTTCTTGGAGGGCAAGCTGTCTCTCGATCTCAGTGACTGCTAGAGACTTGGGTAAGTCCTGCTTGTTGGCGATGACCAGCAGAGGGGTCCCCTGGTTCTCGGCGAATTTGGTCACCTTGTGCAGCTCGGTCTTTGCCTCCTCCAGCCGGTCTGAGTCCACCGAGTCCACCACGTAGATGATGCCGTCCGTGCAGCGGCTGTACGACTTCCAGAGGGGCCGCAGCTTCTCCTGGCCGCCCACATCCCAGAAGTGGCAGCTGATGCCCTTGGCCGCCCCGTTGCTGAGCCGGATCCGCTCGGTGTTGAAGCCGATGGTGGGCACGGTGTTGACGAACTCGTTAAACTTGAGCCGGTAGAGGACGGTGGTCTTACCGGCGGAGTCCAGGCCGAGCATGACGATGTGCAGGGACTGGAAGGAGGAGATGTTGGAGGAGATGTTCCCCATGTCTACAGGTGACCCTCCGCGGATCCTCACCACCGAGCATGCCGTGTGCTGGGAAGGTGTGCCGGGGTGCTGCGGGGTCCCCCGGGCCGGCCAGTGCACGAGATGTCACCCCCCTCCTCCTCCGGTGTCCGCTCCTTCTCCTCCGTACTCTTATCTCTCCCTCCTCCAACCCTTCACATGATAATCAATCTGCATCCCCAACCATCCATCTCCTCCCCGATCACACCCCTAACACTGCGAGGAGGGAGGAGGGAGAGGGCTCTTAAAAGGGCCACACCACCCTCCTACATACAGGGTAACGTGGCTGGGAACTGTCACATGGAGGGCTCTGTGTCATCTCCCTACACATTCATCACAAGCTGCAGCATGGAAACCAATCAGCTTCTAGCTTCAGCTTCTTCAGTTAAGCTTTAAAAATGAGAGCTACAAGCTGATTGGTTGCCGCACTAAAGTCTGGTATCAGCGGGTTGAACGAAAAAAAAAATGTCAGCTCCATTCGGAGCCACTGTACTAACAATCTGATGATAGTACATCGATATCCCGCACTGAGCGCCAGAACGCTCCAATCAGCGCTCTCCGCCATTGGCTGAGAGCACTGAATGGGAGCTGGTGGGCTGCTGGTCTTCCAGCAAGCCGGCTTTTGTTGGACAGGGTGCCATATAAACGGGCCAAATGTTGGCCAGGATACGGTGTAGGGGACTTTACTGACTCCAGATTCTGTCTGCTTCAACTCACCAGAATGCAGAATCAGTGGGAGCCTTGAGCTTGTTTTCCTGCAACTAGATAGTCACTGGTCCTTGTCACCAGATGCAGTGTGTCACCAGCCACTAAAGCCTGCCACCAGATGTAGCGTGTCACTGGTCCCTGCCACCAGATGCAGTGTGTCACCAGCCACTAAAGCCTGCCACCAGATGTAGCATGTCACTGGTCCCTGCCACCAGATGCAGTGTGTCACCAGCCACTAAAGCCTGCCACCAGATGTAGCGTGTCACTGGTCCCTGCCACCAGATGCAGTGTGTCACCAGCCACTAAAGCCTGCCACCAGATGTAGCGTGTCACTGGTCCCTGCCACCAGATGCAGTGTGTCACCAGCCACTAAAGCCTGCCACCAGATGTAGCGTGTCACTGGTCCCTGCCATCGGATGCAGCATGTCACTGGTCCCTGCCATCGTATGCAGTATGTCACTGGTCCCTGCTATCGGATGCAGCATGTCACTGGTCCCTGCCATCCGATGCAGCATGTCACTGGGCCCTGCCATCGGATGCAGCATGTCACTGGTCCCTGCCATCCGATGCAGCATGTCACTGGGCCCTGCCATCCGATGCAGCATGTCACTGGTCCCTGCCATCGGAGGCAGCATGTCACTGGTTCCTGCCATCAAATGCAGCGTGTCTATGGTCTCTACCACAGGATTCAGCTTGTCACTGGTCTCTGCCACCATATGCAGCATTTCACTAGTTACTATTGCAACTAAATGCGGCATGTCACTGATCCCTGCCATCGGATGCAGCGTGTCACTGGTCCCTCCCTGCCACTAAAGCCTGCCACCAGATATAGCATGTCATTAACCACTAAAGCCAACCACCAGATGCAGCATGTTACTAGTGACTATAGCCGGCCACCAGATTCAGCTTGCCACTGGTCCCTGCCACCAGATGCAATGTGTCACCATACACTAAAGCCTGCCACCAGAGGCAGCATGTTACTGGTCTCTGCCACCAGATGCAACTTCTAACTGGTCCCTGCCACCAGATGCAGCGTGTCACTAGTCACTATAGCCTGCCACCAGATACAGGGTGTCACTTTTCACTGCCACCAGATGCAGCTTGTCACTAGTCACTATAGCCTGCTACCAGATGCAGCATGTCTCTGGTCCCTGCCACCAGATGCAACTTGTCACTGGTCCCTGCCACCATATGCATCGTTTCACTAGGTACTATAGCTTGCAACCAGATGCAGCATGTCATTAGTCACTATAGCTTTCCACCAGATGCAGCGTGTCACTAGTCACTGGTCCCTGCCACCAGATGCAGCGTGTCACTAGTCGCTGGTCCCTGCCATCAGATGCAGCATGTCACTAGTCACTATAGCCTTCCACCATATGCAGTGTGTCACTAGTCACTATAGATTTCCACCAGATGCAGCGTGTCACCAGTCACTGATCCCTGCTACCAGATGCAGCATGTCACTAGTCACTATAGCCTGCAACCAGATACAGGGTGTCACTAGTCACTATAGCTTTCCACCAGATGCAGCGTGTCACCAGTCACTGATCCCTGCTACCAGATGCAGCATGTCACTAGTCACTGATCCCTGCTACCAGATGCAGTATGTCACTGGTCCCTGCCACCAGGTTCAGCTTCCCACTGGTCCCTGCCACCAGATGCAACGTGTCACTGGTCCCCGCCAACAGATTCAGCTTCTCACTGGTCTCTGCCACCAAATGCAGCGTGTCACTGGTCCCTGCCACCAAATGCGGAGAGTAACTGGTCCCTGCCACCAAATGCAGTGTGTCACCAGCCACTAAAGCCTGCCACCAGATGTAGCATGCCACTGGTCCCTGCCACCAAATGCAACGTGTCAAGTTGCTCCAGAACTTAGTAAATGAGCAGAAACTCTGCTGACTTCTGTCATCAAATCACGTGCAAGCAAAAATGCAATTTTTTTTTATTTTACTTGCATGTGATTGGGTACTCTGCAAAGATAAGCCTTACCGCATTTACTAAGCTTGGAGGCAACTGCACTTTCAGAGGGCAACTGCACTTTGCAAAGTACACAGTCTATTTGCCTATAGTAAATCAACCCCAGTGTCTCAGCAGGGAGGATTCCTCCATCCACCTCATTTGTGTGGATGGGGAAATCTGTTTGTTATTGTCCATTCAGTCCACTGACTATTGCAGCTTCTGCAACGTGTGTAAATCATACTCGTTCCCACAGTCAAAACATGCTGCTCTTTAGTAGATATTTGGGTTGCCATTAACTCTTAATGGCACCCCCCACATCTAAAAATGCAGCACGTTTTCTGCTGCACTAAACCGCAAGTTACTGCAGCACCATGTGGTTCTATGTTGCTTCCCTGCAGGTGCATTTGATAAAAGGGTCGGGGGGGGACCTTTTGCCTGCATTTCCCGCAGGTACAGCAGCCCATTCAAATTAATAAGTTGCTGTGCCCATGCAAATGCGGCACATAGGAAACGAGGAGATATGAACTTAGACTTCGTAAAGCCGGCCAAAGTTTTTTCCCCATTCAGCTATTAAGCTGGACGAAAAAGAAAAGGTTCCTCCATCCACACAATTAAGGTGGGTGGAGGAAATTTCTGCCACCAGGATAATGTATTCTCACAGCTGGATCAAAATATACTGATCAGCAGCTGCAGACAGATGGGACATGCTCAAACAATCCACTTCTGTTGAACAGGAAGGGCCTCGCACCAAATTAAATCTGTCCACTCCGTGCAGAACCGGCCAAATGTTGAACGGGGTATGATCAGCCTAAATTTGTTTTGAATGTGTTACTGCTGCTGACCATACATTTCCCGACATCTCAGGATGTGGCCCTGAGCTTGATAGTTTTTAAGGCTCTATTCACACTGATGCTGTGGCTCTTGCTGACTCTTCCCCCAGTTCAGGTCCATACCAAAGTACAGACCTTCATTACAGGGCTGCAGGAAGTGTCAATGGACTAGGAGTTCAGTGACTTAACCACTTTTGTCCTTCATTAAGAAACACAGTCCCTCTGCCGGGATGGCAGATGAGACTTGTAGTTTTTGCATTCACAACCCACTGTGAATGAATGACGCAACTGTGTGGGCAAAGCCATGTCTCATGGGTCCTCTCACACAGGCTTTCTGATCAGGTCCACCTGGCAGTTTTTCAAACAAACTTTACTGGAAGCTCTGTGTGAGTCTATGGACAAGTAAATCTAAACATGTGCATTCCTTTACATCTACTTACCTCCAGGTTTGTCTAAGTCAAATAAAAAAAAAAATAAACAATGAAAAAGGACTGCATTATTTTTTGTTTTCCAGGACTTAAACATGATGGATTGGACGTAGCCTGATGTTCTCATCTGGGCACCCATAGATTGAATATGGAACCAGATGGCAGAGATGTCATAAAAGGGACATCCGTCCAGTTCTGCTCTGATTCAGTAGGGGATCTGTTCAATAATTACCCTGACGAGTGGACCGGACACGGCCCGTGTGAAAACAATATAAATTTAGGTGTAACAAAAGACGTGGTGTGAAAGGTGGAAGCAGCTTTCAAAGAGACAGTCCACCCTATAATGAGACTACAGTTACATACAGTAGATAAAACGCACATGTCTGCATTTCGCTGCCTTGCCAGAATAATGCAGTTATGTATTTTCCTGTGTTGAGGTGTATTTACATTGACCATTCACAATACATTTTTGCCACCTATATCCAGCCATACATGAATCGCGATACGACGTTTGAGCAGGGACTGTCCGAGATTTGATTCCTCTATAGCTGCTAGCAGTAATCATTGTGTTCTTCTGAGCCAGGAAGGCCCCCCGTGACCCCCTCCCCCCACACGTGCTGGCAGAACACAATAGCACTGCAGGAGGCATTCCCCCTTCAACACCCGTGGAAGGGTGGAATATCGAATAATCTATGGGTTGTTTTAGTGTAAAGTGTCTCAATGCATGAAGATGTGTGCAATACCTTTTTGAGCACTATGGGACTTTTAAGGAAAGAACCCCTAAGTAGCACCTCCCTCACACTTGCTATGGTCACTTCTTATGCACACATTTTCTTATTTTACTGGTTGTGACCTGTCTTAGAATTTTGTGAAAATGTGTAAATAACCTTATTAGACACGACCATTACAGAGGAAGACGTTCTAAGATTGCTGTCTAAAGTGAAGACAAATAAGTCACAGGCTCCTGATGAGATACACCCAAAATTATTAAAAGAGCTTAGTGGTGAGCTGGCAAAACCATTAACAGATTTATTTAACCAATCATTAGTAACAGGAGACGTCCCGGAAGATTGGAAATTGGCAAATGTCGTGCCCATTCACAAGAAAGGTAGTAGGGAGGAATCGAGCAACTATAGACCAGTGAGTCTGACATCAATAGTAGGCAAATTAATGGAAACCCTATTAAAGGATAGGATTGTGGAACATCTTAAATCCCATGGATTGCAAGATGAAAAACAACATGGGTTTACTTCAGGGAGATCATGTCAAACAAAGCTTATAGATTTTTTTGACTTGGTGACTAAAATAATAGACGGTGGAGGTGCAGTAGACATTGCATATCTAGATTTTAGTAAGGCTTTTGACACTGTCCCACATAGAAGACTTATCAATAAACTGCAGTCATTGAGCATGGACTCCCATATAGTTGAGTGGATTAGGCAGTGGCTGAGTGACAGACAACAGAGGGTTGTAGTCAATGGAGAACATTCAGAACAAGGTCATGTTACCAGTGGGGTACCTCAGGGATCTGTACTGGGACCAATTTTGTTTAATATCTTCATAAGTGATATTACAAAAGGCCTCGATGGTAAGGTTTGTCTTTTTGCTGATGACACAAAGATATGTAACAGGGTTGATGTTCCTGGAGGGAAACGCCAAATGGAAAAGGATTTAGGAAAACTAGAAGAGTGGTCAGAACTCTGGCAACTGAAATTCAATGTGGATAAGTGCAAGATAATGCACCTGGGGCGTAAAAACCCAAGGGCAGAATATAGAATATTTGACGCAGTCCTGACCTCAGTATCTGAGGAAAGGGATTTAGGAGTAATTATTTCAGAAGACTTAAAGGTGGGAAGACAATGTAATAGAGCAGCACGAAATGCCAGCAGAATGCTTGGATGTATAGGGAGAGGTATAAGCAGTAGAAAGAGAGAAGTGCTTATGCTGCTGTACAGAACACTGGTGAGACCTCACTTGGAGTATTGTGCGCAGTACTGGAGGCCATATCTCCAGAAGGATATAGATACTCTAGAGAGAGTTCAGAGAAGAGCTACTAAACTAGTACATGGATTGCAGGAAAAAACTTACCAGGAAAGGTTAAAGGACCTTAACATGTATAGCTTGGAAGAAAGAAGAGACAGAGGGGATATGATAGAAACTTTTAAATACATAAAGGGAATCAACTCGGTAAAGGAGGAGAGCATATTTAAAAGAAGAAAAACTACCACAAGAGGACACAGTTTTAAATTAGAGGGGCAAAGGTTTAAAAGTAATATGAGGAAGTATTACTTTACTGAGAGAGTAGTGGATGCATGGAATAACCTTCCTGCAGAAGTGGTAGCTGCAAATACAGTGAAGGAGTTTAAGCATGCATGGGATAGGCATAAGGCTATCCTTCATATAAGATAGGGCCAGGGACTATTCATAGGATTCAGATATATTGGGCAGACTAGATGGGCCAAATGGTTCTTATCTGCCGACACATTCTATGTTTCTATGTTTCTACGACAGATTTCTTAATCATACACAGAGATGTATAGTAACAAAGTAGAACTACTTAAGTACTGTACTTAAGTACCGAAATGCGGTATCTGTACTTTCCTAGAGTAGAATTTTTTTCTCCTACTTCTACTTTTACTTCACTACATTTTTTCGATGATTTCGATACTTCTACTCAAGTATTTTTTTTTTGTGCTGCATAGTTACTCGTTACTTTTAAAAAAATTACCACTGCCAGAACAGTAGATGGCAGGTTGCATAAAGCTCAAAAAATGTGTATAATGTCATTTGTAAATCAGCGCATACGAAAATAAAGGCTGTGTATAATAAAAGCTGCTATACCAAATCTTTCCAATAAAAAGAAAATATGAAACAAACAAATAAATGGTGCTACAGCGCTTAAAGTGCATCAAGAAACTACTAACAAACACAGGTTAATCATTTGAATAAATCATTTGAAATAATAAAAAACAATATGATGTTCAAACTTTTGACTTCTTTCGTTAATAACTACATAACACAGTACTTGTACTTCTACTTTCAGTACTTGAGTAGAAATTTTTTTTCAAAACTACTGGTACTTTTTACTTTTAGTACTTAAGTAGCAATTTTTTTGAAAAAACTACTTGCAATACTTAAGTAAAAAAAATGTTGAATACTTTAGTACTTCTACTTAAGTAACTTTTTCTGCGAGCACTTCCACTTCTACTCAAGTCACTTTTTGATCGAGCACTTGTACTTTTACTCAAGTAGAAATTTTGAGTACTTTATACAAGTCTGATCATACAGCACAGAACACAGGATCTTAAATTGACCATGCACCTGTTGAATCTGACTGTCTGGACTAAGCTCATGGCCAAAGACCCTATCTCCCTCTTGATGGAACCTCACCACCGTCTTGGGCTATTACCTGTGGCCTTATACTACTTAATTAATGGCTTGGTGGATACGCTTTGTCAAATATCCAAGAATAACCTTTTCTTTATCCAAAGGACCCTTTGGCTCAAAAGCTGGTCAAAGGAATTTCAGTGCAAAATGCACCTTTTGCAGATACCCTTTAAGGGAAAATGCCTGCTTGGCACTTCCTTAGACAAGTACATAATAAAACCTGGGGGAAAGAGTATGCTTCATTACGAGAAAAAGAAGACTTGCACTCTTGTAGGTAGATCTTTGACTCCTGAGACTAAGAAAATTTCCTTCCATCCCTCAGGAACTGGCTGAGATTTGAACCGTTAATAGGCAGGATCAACTTGGGTACAACCAGCCTGCCGGATTCCCTAACGATTATTGCTGGCAGCTGTTATAGCCACTAGCAACAATCACTGTCTTCTCCTCACCCATCACTGCCCCCCACCGGGGTCAGCAATAGCTTGGCAGGAGGGATTCCCCTGTAAGCACTGTCTGTGTTGATGGGAGAAACATACAAATTTATTGGAAAGAAATTTGCACTGTGTATAGCCGGCCTAATATAAACTTGTGTCCATCAGTCCCATAAAAATTCCATATAAGCAACTCTTCAAACCCCTATTGTGTTATCCAAGTGCTGGTTTAATAGAAAAAACTGTGAACTACAATATACCTCCTCCATGTCCACCACATTCTCCACCTCAGCACTCATGCACTCACCGTTTTTTTTTTACCCCTTAATTAAATGGGTCTAACACAGCTTTTCCAATGGAAATCAACTCTCCACTCTACTATCTCTGCTTTAGCCCAGAAAGATTGATCTTTTACACTTCCATCTCCAACTCCACCACCGTGAGGAAATAATTAACAAGAAGTGGAGAGCTGATTTTTACTTGAAAAGCTGGACCCAATTAGGGGGGACCATGTGGTGGACATGGAGGAGGTATATTCTAGTTCATTTCTTTTTCATTTAAACCAGCACTTGGATAACACAGTGGGAGTTTGAAGAGTTGTTTATATGGACTGTTTTTATGGACTTTTTATGGGACTATTTGACACAAATTGTTATTACTGTTTTACCATATTTATCTGGAGCACAAAAACAGCACAATTGATTATAATATTACATTTTATTTATTAATTCAAAAGCAAAAGTGTGTTTAAATGATAATTTTTATGATTATAAGAAAATATTGATTAATACATGTTTATATCTACTGCTATTCACTGTTATTTCTGATTATTGAGGGGTAATAATGTTTTTTTAACTATGGCACTTATTAACTTTTTTTTGTATTTACAGATTGGGGATTGCACCCTTGTGATCTAGGCCTGGGTCCACATTGTTTGTGCCTAGCAGCTTCTCACATCTTTTAATAAGAAGCTTGAAGGTTTCGAAAGAGCACAGGATCTAGATCAGTGGTCTCCAAATTGCAACCCGGGGACTAGATGCGACCCTTTGCTTACTTTTGTCCGGCCCTTGGGCACTATTTCATCCACTGATACCTGCAATGGGGCATAGTTCCTCCCAATGAAACCAATGGTGGGGCACAATATCTCCTAATGACACCATCAATGGTGCCCAATGACAACAATGATAGGACACAATTCCTGCCAGTGTCACCAGCGATGGGGCATAATTCCTCCCACTGACACCAACAATGGTACCCAATAAAATCAATGATGGGGCACAATTCCTCCCACTGACATCAATAGTAGGGCAAAATTCCTCCCACTGACACCAATGATGAGGCACAAATATTCCCACTAAAACAAATGATGGGGCATTTTTTTCCTACAGACGTTGAGACCTTTTCTACTCCCAATGGCCACAGTCTGGTCCCCCTAAAGTCTAAAGGACAGAAAAACTGGCCCTTTGTTTAGAAAGTTTGGAGGCCATTGATCTAAACTATCAAATCTTCTGTGTAAAGGACTGGTTTGAATGGCGTGGCTGTTGAAGCCTAGGTCCTGAGGGCCAGGGACCAAATCAGTTTGATTATTCCTGTGTTCTTGAAGGCTAGGAATTAAACTTCTCACAAAAAGTCTGTCATCACACCTAGATGGCCTACTTTGCATAGTGCGAAGCTAGGAAATTCCATCCATAGAACATATGCTGTTCTTTCTCTAGTCTGGTCTGGACCAGTATCTGGTCTTTAGGCAGGTTTTCGGTCCTGGCTACTCCATTTTAAGGACTGTTGGCCTCCCATTCCCTAGTTAAGTCCTTTGTGCAGGGTATCACACATGTTCCCTCTGCCCCCCACTCACCCTGATACATTCCCCTGGTCCTGGTTAACCTGTCACTTTAAGTCCTCCACAGTCCACCAGATATAATCCCTTGTCTGACCTCACTTGCAGGTGGCCTTTCCTGCTGCTATTACCACAGTACGAATGGCCTCTGAGGTAGTGCCCTTTCCTAGTGTTGCACAAGGACAAGTTTGTCCTAAAAGCCAAAAGCCTATTTTATCCCTAAGGTAATTTCTTACTTTCACCTCAACCAAGGCATTGCCCATCCCTCTTTATGTCCTTCCAAACATCCTAAGGAAATTTCTCTCCACTGTCTCAACATGGTACAAGCTTTGAAAGTCTACCTCTTGGCTACTATCTCTTTTCAGTGGTCGAATGCCTTCTTTGCCTTCCCAAAGATTCCTGTGGGGGTTCTCTGCTTCCTGCTCCACCTTTCCTAGGTGGAGTAGACAAATCATCATTCAAGCCTCTAGGCTAAGGCAGCGTTTTTTAACCAGGGTGCCAAAGCACCCTTGCGTGGTGTCTCAACTCATCAGGGGTGCTGTGCTGTCTGTTTTTTTTTTTTCCGCACAGTATCAGGTGTTTTTCATGGTGCAGGACTGCTGGCTGTCAGCACCATGGAAATGCATGATGCCAATCCAGGGCGGGTGGCATTCAGGGCAGCCCCAGCATTTATAAGGGGACTGAAGTCTGCCTGTATTAATCCTGCTCAACTTCCCGCCCACTGCCATGCTACCACAGCTGCATTGTGATGAAGACTAGGAAGTAGGATTCTCTTGCAAAAAAAGGGGGCAAGGGTCTTAGGGCTCTGATGTAAAAGCTGGGGGGACTGAGGACCCTTATGTGAAAGAGGAGGCTTCTGAGGTGAAAGGGGATTCCCTTTAATGTAAAAGTAACCCTAGAGGCTTTGGAGCTGCTGGATTACCTTTATAGGCAGCAGAAGGGGTCCCACCCCCTCCCACTGCCACCGCCTTTATCGGGCTCTCACAAGCGATCAGGAAGCCTGGTAAGGATGCAACCGGTGGCATCTTGTTCCTAGGACACAGTGAGAGGAACTGATGTTGTTCCTCTCACTGTGTGAGGTCATAAACCAAAAGCAACAAGGGTTTTCTCATGTCCAGTTTTGGTTCTTTGTTTACCTGGCAATTACCGGCCAGTGAAGCAGCCGATAGGACCGATTTGTGTCTGATCAGCTGCATTGGAGGCCAGAGGAGAGACCCCAGCTCTCTCCATAAAGAGGACCTGTCTTGGCCCCTGCAATCAAAGACGATGTTATTAATCCCTTGTGATAGCAATAAAGTTCATTAACAAAAAAAAAAAAAAATGAAAAAAGAGTGTAAAAAATGTTTTTTACACAAATATTAAAAAAAAAACAAAAAAACAAAAACCTTAAGTGCCCCCGTCTCCCTGTGCTCGTACGCAAAGGCCAACACACGTGTCGGTCCTGTAAATGGAGATCGTAAGACACATGTGAGGTATCGCTGCAAACGTCACAGTGATAATTCTCCAGACCTCCTGTGTAACTATAAAATGGTATCCTGTAAAGGCTTTTAAGTGTCACCTATGGATAATTGAAGTACTGTAGTTTTGCACCGTTCCACGGGCGTACGTAATTTTAAAGCATGACATGTTTGATATCTATTTACTCAGCGTAACATCATCCTTTATATTTTACCTAAAGATTGGGTATTGTGTTTTTGATGTAGCAATTACAGGGTTAAAACAGGCAGTAAGAAGGCATCACATCACCACCTCGCTACCTGTCAAAAGTTAATGAAAAGTGATTCGAATGTGGATCTCCTTAAGAGACGCAAGTCTGAATTTAGCCTTATTGTGTATGTTTGGGTAATTCCTTGCACAGTAATATGTGAGAATGTAATGGGCCATACACACTATACAATTGTCTTTAGATTTTTTCCTTTAGATTTACCAAAACCATATAATATGAGGTCAAATCTAAACACTTTCAGTTTGTATGCAATCAGTCAGGCTTCTGCACTACATAGTTGAAGTTAAATTTAAAGGAAATCTAACAACAAAAGTTGTAAAGTGTGTATCCAGCTTTACAATCTTACAAACACAGATAGTGCAGACACCACTAGTGTGCTGGTTTTTTTTTTTTGGGTGATGCAAAAAAGAAGTATTTTAGAAGAACATTTAATAACCGCATCAAATGAATTAAACACTTTAGCCAAGAGAGACCTAGGTAATGTAAAAGCATCAGAGTCATCTCTGCCCGCCTGCTCAGTGATGTGCATGGTGGCCCGCCTGTATTGGCTTCATGTTGGCGTTGCCCTTTTAAGAGGAAAGTGTGTTTTTATTTGAAGCTGTGAGCAGGGAAACCTCTTATCATGTACTGGGAAGGAAGGAGCGATAAAGTGAGACTGATTATGTATTCTTTGTAGTAGAAAAGGAGGGAGTCAAATGAAAAGATTTCTTACTTTGTGTATCTACCAAGGTGGAATGCACAGATTGGGTGTACTGGCGACCATACACAGGGAGATCCTTCATTAGCATCAACCAACAAAATGTCTGAGAAATGTATTGAATGAGATCATGGGTTAAATCTTTCTTTTCAAAACCATACGTATTATCTACAGCACATTACAAGGTACATTGAGGGGGAATTACTAAAACTGGAGCAGCTGTGCAGACCTGAACGTCTGTGCGACACGTCAGAAATGCTCATTAATGCTATAGGTGCATGTTAACCACTTTACCACCAGAGGATTTTACTGTCTTACGTCTGGGCCACTTTTTGCGATTCGGCACTTTGCAAATTTAACTGACAATTGCGCGGGCATGCAACGCCGTACCCAAACTAAATTTATGTCCTTTTTTTCCCACCAACAGAGCTTTCTTTTGGTGGTATTTGATCACCTGTGCGATTTTTAGTTTTTGCGCTATAAACAAAAAAAGAGCGTCAATTTTGAAAAAATAACAATATTTTTCACATTTTTTTAATATGAAATTTCCCCCCCCCCCCCCAAAAATGTAAAAATCTAAATTTTTTATCATTTTAGGCCAATTTGTTTTCTGCTAAATATTTTATTTATTGAGTAATGGCGGCGATCTACGATTTTTTTTTGTGGGACTGCGACATTGCGGCGGACAGATCGGACCCTTGACTGACATTTTTGACACTTTTGGGGTTACCAGTGACATTACTACAGTAATCAGTGCTATACATATGCACTGTTACTGTAAAAATGACAATGGCAGGGAAGGGGTTAACTTTATTGGAGAGGGAGGGGTTAAGTTTGTCCCTAGGGGCATGTTTCTAACTGTCATTGGATGTGGCTTGTGATGTAAAAGCACAGATCAACGGTCCTACATAGCAGGACCGAGTGATCCGTGCTTTTACACAGGGGAGAATGACAGACGGCTTTGTTTACATTAGCCGCCTGCCTTTCTCCCTCTCTACCCGACGATCGCGAGTGACCGGCTTCGTTGGGTACGAGTGGGGGCGGGAGCGCGCCTCCGGCGGCGCGCGCTCGCCCCCTATTCGCTCCCAGCCCTGGAAGCAGCCTTTAGGGAGGGGCTGACCGCCGCTGTATATAGTCGGGTGGCGGTCGGCAAGTGGTTAAAGGCTGCTTCCAGGGCTTGTTCACACTTGCTTTGGTCTCAGAAGAGTGATCTGTATTTGATGGGTGATGAGGAGGCATTGTATCTCCTCCTCACGCCTGCTTTAACCCAGTGGTGTATTTAGGTTTTGTGCTGCCCTAGGCCTGACTAAACTCGTGCACCCCCTAATTTAAATATGACCCACCCCTTCCTGTCATGGTCTCACCCCTTCCTATTTACGACCCACCCTAACATTTTCCAGTCGGGACACTAGTTCAGAGGGATTGGGGGGGGGGGGGGGCAATGGATTCCCTTAAATTGCAGAGATTTACTCTCACTTCCTGTTTGGCTATGGGGTAGGAAATGAAGGGAAATCTCCGCAATGGGACAGAGATGGCAAAGAATAAACTGACAGGCAGTGGCGGCCCGTGCATAGCGGGTGCCAGGGCGCCGCCCCCCTACCCCTAAAAAAAAGAAAAAAAAAAAGAAAAAAAAATGACAGCAAACAAATAAAGTTTTGAAAAAAAAAAAAATGGGTTCGCCGGCCTTTGTAATGGAAGTGGTGGCTAGGGGGGGGGGGGGGGGTTACGTCCCAGAAGAGGCGCCGATCGGCAGCCTTCTGGGGGCGTAACCCGATCGCAAGTCCTTGCGATTGGACACCCCCACTTTCGGATATCCTGGCTGTGATTGGTCCAGTCTCCAGCCTGGACCAATCATCATCCAGGACATCCGATCCCTGACGTCACAATGGGGGCGGTGCCGGTGCGTGAGTCAGTCACTCACCGTCACCGCCGCTCGGAGGACGAGGGAGAAGCCGCTCTCCTTCCCGCCGCCGCCGCCGCAGAGAGGACGGACTGGATCGAGGAGGGAAGAACCCGCCGCCGCCGCCGCCAGGTAAGTGCATTAAATTGAAGGGAGCACGCACGCTGCACTCTGCATTGATTGGGGGACAATGCTGTGGGCACTCTGCATTTATTGGGGTACATTGCTGTGGCACTCTGCATTTATTGGGGTACATTGCTGTGGCACTCTGCATTTATTGGGGTACAATGCTGTGGGCACTCTGCATTGATTGGGGGACAATGCTGTGGGCACTCTGCATTTATTGGGGGACAATGCTGTGGACACTCTGCATTTATTGGGGTACAATGCTGTGGGCACTCTGCATTGATTGGGGGACAATGCTGTGGGCACTCTGCATTTATTGGGGGACAATGCTGTGGGCACTCTGCATTTATTGGGGGACAATGCTGTGGGCACTCTGCATTTATTGGGGTACAATGCTGTGGCGCTCTGCATTTATTGGGATACAATGCTGTGGCACTCTGCAATCATTGGGGTACAATGCTGTGGGCACTCTGCATTTATTGGGGTACAATGCTGTGGCGCTCTGCAATCATTGGGGTACAATGCTGTGGCACTCTGCAATAATTGGGGTACAATTCTGTGGCACTCTGCAATCATTGGGGTACAATTCTGTGGCACTCTGCAATCATTGGGGTACAATTCTGTGGCGCTCTGCATTTATTGGGGTACAATGCTGAGGCGCTCTGTATTTATTGGGGTACAATGCTGTGGGCACTCTGCAATCATTGAGGTACAATGCTGTGGGCACTCTGCATTTATTGGGGTACAATGCTGTGGCGCTCTGCATTTATTGGGATACAATGCTGTGGCACTCTGCAATCATTGGGGTACAATGCTGTGGGCACTCTGCATTTATTGGGGTACAATGCTGTGGCGCTCTGCAATCATTGGGGTACAATGCTGTGGCACTCTGCAATCATTGGTGTACAATTCTGTGGCACTCTGCAATCATTGGGGTACAATTCTGTGGCGCTCTGCATTTATTGGGGTACAATGCTGAGGCGCTCTGTATTTATTGGGGTACAATGCTGTGGCGCTCTGCATTTATTGGGGTACAATGCTGTGGGCACTCTGCAATCATTGAGGTACAATGCTGTGGGCACTCTGCATTTATTGGGGTACAATGCTGTGGGCACTCTGCAATCATTGGGGTACAATGCTGTGGCACTCTGCAATCATTGGGGTACAATTCTGTGGCACTCTGCAATCATTGGGGTACAATTCTGTGGCACTCTGTAATCATTGGGGTACAATTCTGTGGCACTCTGCAATCATTGGGGTACAATGCTGTGGGCACTCTGCAATCATTGGGGTACAATGCTGTGGGCACTTTGCATTTATTGGGGTACAATGCTGTGGGCACTCAGCAATCATTGGGGTACAATTCTGTGGCACTCTGCAATCATTGGGGTACAATGCTGTGGCACTCTGCAATCATTGGGGGACAATGCTGTGGGCACTCTGCAATCATTGGGGACAATGCTGTGGCGCTCTGCAGTGATTGGGGACAATGCTGTGGCGCTCTGAATTGAAAGGGGCATGCACGCTGAACTCTGCATTGTGGGGGCACAGCACAGTGTTTATTGCATTGAAGGGGGCACAGCACAGTGTTCATTGCATTGAAGGGGGCACAGCACAGTGTTCATTGCATTGAAGGGGGCACAGCACAGTGTTCATTGCATTGAAGGGGGCACAGCTTCAAAGTCACGCAATTTTTTTACTGCGTTTTTTGGCGTGAAGCAATACCTATTACATTTTTCTTTTTACGCCCCCCCCAAAAATTTTGAGCACCAGCCGCCACTGCTGACAGGACCCATAACCCTCCCTTACTCTATCCAAAGAAAAAAGTGTTGCCGATAATTCTAGTTCACAAATTCATCTAAATTTATAAAGAGGACTAAGAGGATATAACCATGCCAGTGGTGCAGCAGAAAACATATAGCACAGTGATAAGGGTAGGTGGTCCAGGCATTGAGCAAAGGAAGGATTGGGGACAGTAACAAATAAATCCATCTGTTTTCCTCATCAGCAATTAACAGAAATAAAACTAGGATATCTTAAAATGTACAACTGACATAAGCAAAGGATTGTAGGAGAGTCCTACTATCTACCTGCCAGGTATAGGTGACCATGTCAGTGTCCCTTGTGTCTGCATCATCCCTAGATTAAAAGCCCTTTGGCAGCTAGGTAAGTGCCATGCAAGTTTCATCCAAATAGCGTAGCTTTCCTTTTACCCTGGGTACTCCATGCTATATAATCTATTCAGGTACTGTATAAACATTAACACCTACCTCCTATATTGATTACCAGTAGCTGATATCTATGGTAAGTCACTAATAATATATAGCAGCTCCTCTGCCAAAGGTAATTAAAACTAGAAGAAGCGCACCCACCCCCCACAGTTGCAGAACGCCCGCCACCCACATATGGGGGGCGCTAGACTGATTTCTCTCCTGGCCAAGTCTGCCCCATAAGACTGGTGCTTCACTAAAAGTGTAGTGTATGCCGTAGGAGACTCTTTCTGTGCTGCCCCCTTGCAATATGCTGCCCTAGGCCTTGTTGGCCAAGGCCAAGATACAGCGTTGCTTTAACCGATTGGACCGCACATTAGTGCACTTCATGCGGTTGCTGGGTGCTTGCAGAGTGCTGAAAGCAGCAGGGGGCTTTACACCTCTGACAACTGCCTCTGCAGCTAAAGAGAGCGCGGGGGGGGGGGGGGTTTGGGGGGTGCTGGGAAAAAAAACATGGCTCAACTGCAGGAATTTCCTGCCCATCAATTCCTCGGGTGAACTAGCCTCAAAATCCAGCGGTTGATTTACTAAAGGCAAATACACTGCACTTTGCAAAGTGAAATTTCACATTGCAAGTGCAGTTGCTCCAGAGCTTAGAAATGAGGTCAAGTTTCATTTTGCAAAGAATACCCAATCACATGCAAGGAAAATAAAAGAACAGCATTTTTGCTTGCACGTGATTCGATGATGGAAGTCATCAGAACTTCTGCTCATTCACTAAGCTCTAGAGCAACTGCAAAGTGCACAATCGATTTGCACAGTGCCTGTGTGAAACAGCCCTATAAGTTTTATATATAGGGGTTAAAATGTTATATGTCATGGTATATTTAACAGACCAAAAGGTACTACATGTCATTCATTGATAGGCTACACTCACACTAGCCTCCTGTGTTTGGTTTTTATAAGCACAAGGGACATTATTTGAAAATTTTAAGGCCTAATTCACTGTTAAAGGTGAAGTGCAGTCACTTTATCACGTTTTTGATCACGTGGATCACAGAAGTGCAGTTCTGCACCCCTGTGACCCATTTTCAGCAGACAGCGGGCTGAAGCCCGCTGTCAACTGACATCACAGAGCTGATCCAGGCTGGGGAAAGATCTCGACCATAAGGTCGGGATTTGCCCAGGAGCCTGGAATGGCACCTGGTGCAGCCTCTCAACGAGCTGCTCAGAGCCTGAGCCTGCCGCTCCTACCCTCTTTACAGCCCAGCGCTCCAGTGAGCGCATGGGGGAAGAGCAAAGAGCAGTGACTGACAGTCACCAGCTTTCTGCTCAGGGAGCACTGAGAACTGAGCGGTCAGCGGTGTTTGATCCAGTGGCATAGCGTGGGGGGTGCGGAGGGGGCCGGTGGCACTTGGCGCAAAATTTAGAGGGGGCGAAATCCCTCGCCGGCGTGTCACTCCCGAGCCGCTATGGTGTCCCTGCACTCCAGGCCGCTATGTCCCTTGTCAGGCTGCGCCCTGTTATTGGGCAAATAGGGTCATGTGCGGCAGCAGGGGGCCTGGCCTGTCTCAGATCCTGGGTGGCACATGCTCCTGGAGTCCCGCCTCCGCCTCTGAATGTGAACCGCGAAGGTCTTCTCCTCCTCCTCCTCTGCTCAAGCCTGGATCTCAGGTAAGTCAGCAGCCAGCCAGTCACACAGCCAGACAGAGTGAGTTAGGGGAGAGCAGTTAGGGTCACGCTGTGTAGTTCAGTACTGTAGGTAGGACAGTGTACTGTAATGGTTAATGTAGTGGGCAGTGTAGTGTAGTGTAGCGGGCAGTGTAGTGTAGTGGGCAGTGTAGTGGGCAGTGTAGTAAGTAAGTAAGTGTAGTAAGTTAGTATGATTCTAAAAAAAAAAAAAATACCCATACTTCTCTTTTAATTTTTAAAAAAATTTTGTCTGCAAACACTTATTTTAAGTCACTTGTCATCCAATTTTCTATCTCCAACGACTTTTCACATTTTTGCTGCTTTAGGAGGAACATTTCATAATACCTTGCATTTGAAGCCTATCTAATGCCTACTACACATGAAGAGAAAATCAGACAAAAAATACAGTTTTCGAAGCAATCGTACCTTAATCTGATCATTAATACACAGTTTTCAGATCAGGTATTTTTGGTGCGTTTTCTGAAAGTTCACCAAAAGTCCTGCATTCTGCATCTTTGGCGTACTTTCAGAAAACACATAAAAAATACCGATCCAATTAAAATCAATTTAGTCCTCACGGAGGGGTCCAATTTTAGTGCTGTGGACCCTCCGTGAGTATAGCTGCCTACACCGTATTTATACCCTGCTGTAGGGTATAACCTAAAATAGGAATAAATATGTTGGTGTGGCACTATTGATGTTACAATACACCTCCCTCCTGTGCTAGTGTTAAATTACTCTGTGCTCATATAAATAGCCACCCCTTATAAACTCCCCTTTTACACAGAATATCAACTACCAAAACTATAAAGTGCTGAAAATGTAACTGAAGTCTCTGTGCAATAAAGTGCAATACATATCCTATGCAGTGTCTTTGTGCAAATAAAGAAAGGTCCTTCAATAAAGTGCAAAAGTCCAATTCCTATGTTTCCACTTGCATTATGTAATCACTTGTGCTCCCCTCCTAGACACCCCACTCACCGGAGCTCCTTGACCCCCTATTTGTTATAAATGGGTCGCTTTAAGATGTATTACTCTTCTAGCGCTCTAAGATGTATTACTCTTCTTGCCGCACCTCTGGACTTCATCAGGATTTGTTCCACCGCATCTTCAAACTCTCCTCCAGTACACACATATATGGGAAGAAACCAGGAGGCACATCCAAACCAGTAAAAATACACTTACTTCAATGTTATGCTTGCATGTCACAAACTACAGCGCATATACACACTTCCTGGAATGCTCCTTTGCTCCAGGGACCAGAAATACGGAAACAGAAGTGACTTAATAAGCCCCTACTTACGCGTTTCATCATGGTGACATCATCAGGGAAGGGGAAATCTTACTACACTCCGCTCCTTATTTACTCTGTTAATGCCCTCCAATAGCATAGGGCGAACTTACTATGTCACTTCTGTTTACTGCGGACCTGGAGTCCTCTGCCCGCAGCTCAGTTCCAAGAGTGAAAGCTGTTTCTAGGTTTGGATCTGAAAATGGGTCCAAACAAATGCAAACTTATCCCTAGGGGTGAGCATCAACAGCTGGGATGCACATGACTTATGCCTAGTACACATGGGCGGAATGTCAGGAGACATCGGCCAGTTCAATAAAAAACGGCTGATGTTCAGCCCGTGTCTATGTCAGCCGGTCTGACAGACGCTGGCCGTTCAGCCAGAAAGCCAGCAGCCAACTGGCTCCCGATCAGCGCTTTCAGACAATGGCCATCCCCCTGTCAGAACACTACTGCTCAGCAGGGGAGATCGCTGTATTAACGTTGGATTGTTAGTACAGCGGCTCCGACCGGAGCTGGCAGTTTTTTTTTTTTTTCGTTCAACTGCTGGGTTGAACGGAAAAAAACTATAAGTGTGTACAAGGCTTTACACCTATAGTTTTATTCAACTTTATTTAAAGCTGCACAGTTTTGTTTTATCTACTGGCACCTATTACCTGTATAAGCCACTTTTTGGTAATGGTGAACTAATGCTGGCCATACACTATACGAAAAATCATTCTAACTCATTTTTGAAAAACAAACTCTCAGCTGTGAGATCAAACGATAGTGCCATCATGTAATGATCGATAAATCATTGAATGGACATAAATTAATCAATTTTTCACATATACCTATTGCAAACAGTTTGGATAAGAAACACAATAACTTTTCAATTTATCGTTCGTTCAGCAGAAAATTTCCAAACTTGTCCTCCGTTTCTTTGGCTCAAAACATCACAACTGATTACCGATTTATGCCCATTAACTGGCCAAAAAACGAACAAACTGTCCAAATGACCAAATTTTGGCTGATTTTTTTGTATAGTGTATGGCCAGCATACCCTGTAAGTCTAGTAAAATTTTGTTTAAACTTTTTGTTTTAAGAACACTAGTTCAATTTTCTAATTGTTAATGGAGTCAAATCAGTGGTCACTTTTGACCACAGTGACAAGAAAATTTAAAAGAGCAGGATGGAAAACTTTTCTCAAATGACTTTTGCTCAGAAAAGTCCTTTCATTCCAAAATCACATTTTTAGATGAACTTTCATTTGAAAATCTACTACCGTGAAATTCTGTCTATGTTACTCATAGGAACTAATCAGATTATTTGTTTCATATATCAAGATGAATATGGAAGAATCCAATTGGTTACAATGTGCATATCTTTTTTAACACAAGCTGCATACTTTACATTATTAGCTATCTTTGTTTTTTCTGTGAATCACTGCACTTTCTAACTACAGGACAGCAGCTGCTGCTATGAGCTATAATAAAAAACCCAGATTGGAGTATAGATGAAACAGAGTTATCAGCAGGGAAGTCAGGAGTGATGGTTGAAGGACAGATTATTAATCCCTTGAGGAATGAGGAGACACGCTGCTTTGCGGGAATAAAATCAGGAATCTGTCCTTTTCATTGGAGAGCAAATATTCGAAACACAGCTGGAGCCTAAAGTCATGTCAGGTGACATCCCACATCACAGGAAAATACTTGGCTTATCTAATCATTGTGTGCAAAGGACAGTTGTGTACCCTAGTCCATGACAATTAACCACTTTACCGCTGAGTACCGTAGTACTACTGCGGCAAAGTGGCTCTTGTAGGTCTGACGACGTAGACATACGTCGCCAGACTCCTCCCCTGTAGGCGGCGCTCGCGCGCCGCCGGAGGTGCGCTCCCGCTGTTTTCATTCACAGCGGGAGTCGGGCCAGGGGAGGAGCAGCGGCGATCGCCGCTGCTCTGCCCCGATCGTCGGGGAATCCAGTTTGGAGATCCGCCCGCCTGTGTAAACAGAGCGGGCGGATCTCCTCAGTGACAGGGAGTGACAGATCGGACTGTTCAGCATAGCTGGACATCCGATCTGTCCCTGTCTCACACAGTCACCCCCCCCCCCCCCACACGTCAGTAAGCACCAGGCATACATTACCCCTCCCTCTCCAATAAAATTAACCCCTTCCCTGCCAGTGTCATTTTTACAGTAACAGTGCATATTTATAGCACTGATTACAGCAGTAATGTCACTGGTACCCCCAAAAGTGTCAAAAATGTCAGTAAGGGGTCCGATCTGTCCGCCGCAATGTCGCAGTCCCGCAAAAAAAAATCGCAGATCGCCGCCATTACTCGTTAAAAAAAAACACCAAAAATGACAGAAATCTTTCCCTTTGTTAGTAAACGCAATAACTTTTGCGCAAACCAATCAAAATACGCTTATTGCGGTTTTTTTACCAAACATGGGTAGCAGAAAACAAATTGGCCAAAAATTAAAAAAAAATTGGTTTTTACATCTTTTTTGGGGGGAATTTCATATAAAAAAATGTTAAAAATATTGTTATTTTTTCAAAATAAACACTCTTTTTTTGTTTATAGCGCAAAAAGTAAAAATCGCACAGGTGATCAAATACCACCAAAAGAAAGCTCTGTTTGTGGGAAAAAAAGGACATAAATTTTGTTTGGGTACGGCGTCGCATGACCGTGCAATTGTCAGTTAAAGTCGCACAGCGCCGAATCTCAAAAAGTGGCCCAGACGTAAGACAGCAAAATGCTCTAGTGGTAAAGTGGTTAATCATAGGCAGATTTTTTTAAGCTCAATGCTTGCTGAAATGTAGAATACACAAATTATATTACATTAATGGACATGATAGTGACTGTAGCAAATACAAGAAAAGTTTCGGTAAAAACGTTCTGATCGGTACTTCGGATCTGCAAGGATGTATACTTCAGGATGCTTGCAAGCAACTGACTACTAAATAGACTTTTCACAAAGCTCCATGAGATGTTGAACCATATGCTTCAATCCAATGCGACCAGAACTCGTCAAATTGTTTTGGACAATTTCAGCTTTCAGAAGTCAACTTATATAATGTCAAGACAGCATTCACTGCAGCTTCCCAGGTGTCTACCATCGGTGGGGCAATTTTAGATGCTTAGTAGCAACAACGTCCTCCATACTTCCCAACAGCGCCAAATCCGGATCTTGCCCAAGGGACCAATCACCAAAGTTAATCAAAGCAGCTATCACCTTCTCCCAGAATGTTTGGATATGGGGACACAGTCATACCGTATGAAAGAAAGTACCAGGATTGACAATGCGAGCATAGGGGACTAACGTCAGAGTAAATACCAGCCAGTTTGACCGGGGTGTTATAGGCCCTATGTAGAAATTATAAAACGGTCCTTAGCAGAAATCATTGTGTTAATATAGCTTCCAACAAGGTCCTCCCAGTCCTAGAATCCTTTCTAAGGCTGGCCATACACTATACAATTTTCTTGTTCAACTTTCCTTTAGATTTACCAAAACCATGTAATATACGGTCAAACCTAAACACTTTCAATTTGTATGCAATCAGGCAGGCCCTTGCACTACATAGTTAAAGGTAAATCTAAAGGAAATTGAATAGGAAAATTGTATAGTGTATGGCCAGCCTTAGGGCCGGTTCACACTAGAATTGCACGGGAACGTGGTCCGCTGTTTATTGCTGGATATGTCTGCACTGAGGAGATTTCTCCCCAGTTCCTGTCCCAGTGACAACCAATGTGGACACCGATCAATAAAAATACAACAGAGCTTCTAATCCTTCTTTAAATGTTTTTTAAAAGCTTGGATTTTGACTTTAAAGTGGTAGTAAACCCAGTAAAGAAAAAAACAATTCTCCTGCAAGGCAGTGTTATAATAAGCTAGTATGCATCGCACGGGAGCCGCTGTTCCCGGCACAGGGCTGTGAGGAAACGGCACGGGTCATTCCTTCAGAGCACATGCGCTTGGGTTGCCACCTCATCCCTTTAAACCCGAACACATATTAATTACATCGATTCTCAGGCTAATTGAATGCAGATAAGGCACTAAGTGAGTTTTAAATACCACCTTAATCAGCCACAGAACCTGCGTAATTAATGTGTGTTCGGGTTTAAAGGGATGAGGTGGCAGCCCTAGCATGCGCAGATGATGTCACTGGCGGCTTCACAAGTAAATATTTCCTAAACTGTGCACATTTAGGAGATATTTACAATACTTATAGGTAAAAATCAACCAAGGGAGTTTACTCCCACTTTAACCACTTTAGGACCGGAGGATTTTCCTGCTTTTCGTCCAGGCCACTTTTTGCGATTCGGTACTGTGCGACTTTAACTGACAATTGCGCGGTCATGCAACGCCGTACCCAAACAAAATTTACGTCCTTTTTTCCCCACAAACAGAGCTTTCTTTTGTTGGTATTTGATCACCTCTGCACTTTTCATTTTTTGCGAAATTAATAAAAAAAAGCGACAATTTTGAAAAAATAACAATATTTTTCTACTTTGACAGTTAAAAAATATCCAATATATTCAATTTTTGTCATATATTTAGGCCAAAATGTATTTAGCTACATGTCTTTGACAAAAAAATTCTCAATGAGCGTATTTTTAACCGATTTAAGACTGGAAGATTTTACCCCATTCCTGACCAGGCCATATTTTGTGATTCGGCACTGCGTTAATTTAACGGACAATTGCCCGGTCGTGCGATGCTGTACCCAAATTAAATTGATGTCTTTTTTTCCGCATAAATAAAGCTTTTTTTTGGTGGCATTTGATCACCTGTGCGATTTTTACTTTTTGCACTATAAACAAAAAAAGAGCGACAATTTTGAAAAAATAACAATATTTTTCACATTTTTTTATATTAAATTCCCCCCCAAAAAATTAAAAAATCTAAATTTTTTAACATTTTAGGCCAATTTGTTTTCTGCTACATATTTTTGGTAAAAAAAATCGCAATAAGCGTATTTTGATTGGTTTGCGCAAAAGTTATCGCAGCTACTAACTACGGGAAATTTACGTCATTTTTATTGTTTTTTTTTTTTAACTAGTAATGGCGGCGATCTGGCGGCGATCTGCGATTTTTTTTGCGGGACTGCGACATTGCGGCGGACAGATCGGACCCTTGACTGACATTTTTGACACTTTTGGGGGTACCAGTGACATTACTACAGTAATCAGTGCTATAAATATGCACTGTTACTGTAAAAATGACACTGGCAGGGAAGGGGTTAACTTTTATTGGTGATCAAGGGGTTAATGTATGCCTGGTGCTTACTGACGTGTGTGGGGGGAGGGGACTGTGTGACACAGACACAGATCGCAGGTTCAGCTATGCTGAATCCTGTAAACTGTGACTGCCTGTCACTTTGTGTAAACAAAGTGGGTTGATCTCCACACTCGATCCCCGACGATCGGGGAAGAGCAGCGGTAATCACCGCTGCTCCTCCCCTGGCCCGACTCCCGCTGTGACTGAATACAGCGGGAGCGAGCCTCCGGCGGCACGCGCACCGCCCACAAAGGAAGGAGATAACGAACCACTTTGCCGCAGTACGCGCAACATAGGCGGCTCTCTAATTAGGCAAATTAGGCGGTCGCCTAAGGCATCGCACCTACAGGGGCCTCGCGGCCAGTGGCGGAGCAACAACATTTAGAAGGGCGCAGTCAGGGAAATCTCCCAAGTAAAAGATTGTTTTAAATCCTCAGATATAAAAGTGTGCTGCAGTCCCTTCACTGCGGCTGCCAGGTGTCTGTTGTCCGCTGACACTTACCCCACCTTCTCTGCCTGGGGATTGGCCTTCTGATCATGTAATCCTAAAATGTGGAGAAATCGGTGGCCATGTACCTACATCAGTAGGAAGTGGCTGCCCGGTCAGCTCACTCTGCTATCATTGGTTGTTGTTCTGGGAGGAGAGCTCTGCCCTGGCCCTGGAACATACAGGTAACCAGGCCCCGACTTGTCACTCTGCAGGCTGGTCATAGATTTGTGGTGTCTACTACGCAAAGGGGGTGAGTAGCCCCAGGGAAGTTGGAAGAGTCCTAAAATGGTTGGTGGAGGAGGACGAGAAGAAGGCCCTGGGTGGCTGGGGGAGGAGAGGGTGGCTGAGGGAGGAGGAGCGGGCCCCTGGGTGGCTGAGGGAGGAGGAGAGGGCCCCTGGGTGGCTGGGGGAGAAGGAGATGGCCCCTGGGTGGCTGGGGGAGAATGAGATGGTCCCTGGGTGGCTGGGGGAAAAGGAGGGGGCCCCTGGGTGGCTAGGGGGAAAGGAGAGAGTCCATTGGTGGCTAGGGGAAAAGGAGAGGGCCCCTGGGTGGCTGAGGGAGAAAGAGAGGGCCCCTGGGTGGCTAGGGGAGAAGGAGAGGGGCCCTGGGTGGCTGGGGGAGAAGGAGAGGGCCCCTGGTGGCTGGGGGAGAAGGAGAGGGTCCCTGGGTGGCTGGGGAAAAAGGAGAGGCCCCCTGGGTGGCTGGGGTAGAAAGAGAGGGCCCCTGGGTGGCTGGAGGAGAAGAAGAGGGCCCCTGGGTGGCTGGAGGAGAAGGAGGAGAGGGGCCCTGGGTGGCTGGAGGAGAAGGAGGAGAGGGACCCTGGGTGGCTAGAGGAAAAGGAGAGGGCCCCTGGGTGGCTGGGGGAAAAGGAGGGGGCCCCTGGGTGGCTAGGGGGAAAGGAGAGAGTCCATTGGTGGCTAGGGGAAAAGGAGAGGGCCCCTGGGTGGCTGAGGGAGAAAAAGAGGGCCCCTGGGTGGCTGGAGGGGGAGAAGGAGAGGGTCCCTTTGTGGCTAGGGGAAAATGAGAGGGCCCCTAGGTGGCTGGGGGAGAAGGAGAGGGCCCCCGGGTGTCTGGGGGAGAAGGAGAGGGCTCCTGAGTGGCTGGGGGTGAAGGAGAGGGCCCCTTGGTATCTAGGGGAAAAGGAGAGGACCCCTGGGTGGCTGAGGGAGAAGGAAAGGGCCCCTGGGTGGCTGGGGGAGAAGGAGAGGGCCCCTGGGTGGCTGAGGGAGAAGGAGAGAGCCCCTGGGTGGCTGGGGTAGAAGGAGAGGTCCCCTGGGTGGCTGGGGTAGAAGGAGAGGGCCCCTGGGTGGCTGGAGGAGAAGAAGGAAAGGGCCCCTGGCTGGCTGGAGGAGAAGGAGAGAGCCCCTGGGTGGCTGGGGGAGAGGGTCCCTGGGTGGCTGGGGGAGAGGGAGAGGGACCCTGGGTGGCTGGAGGAGGAGAAGGAGAGGGACCCTGGGTGGCTGGAGGAGAAGAAGTAGAGGGCCCCTGGGTGGCTGAAGGAGAAGGAGAGGGCCCCTGGGTGGCTGGAGGAAAAGGAGAGGGGCCCCTGGGTGGCTGGGGAAGAAGGAGAGGGCCCCTGGGTGGCTGGGGGAGAAGGAGAGGGCCCATGGGTGGCTGGGGGAGGAGGAGAGGCCCCCCGTGACGCCAGAGTCAGTTGCCAGGGAAGAGAGTGGAGCTGAGCCAGTCCTGCATATCTGACATCAAAGCCAAACATTGTGGAGCTGGAGCCCTTTGCCCTACACAATGATAGCACCCGAGGTGGAAGGTGAGGGGTAGCAGGGCTTTGGCATTATATAGCATATGGACTCTGTACATTATTGGTAGTTTTGGTTGGAGTTGTCCTTTAGATGTTTAACTCTGTTGTTTTTCCCCCCAGCTGTGAGGGACTGAGGAATGACAGCCCACTATGCTGGGACTTATAGTGCCCTAGAATGTGGAGGACTGAGGAATCCTCAGTCCCTCACAGAGGGCACTATAAGTTCCAGAATAGCAGGCTGCCATGCCTTAGTCCCCACAGAGGGCACTACAAGTCTTAGCATAGCAGGCAGTAGTTCCTCAGTCCCCTACATAGAGCAGTACAAGTCCAAGCATAGCAGGCTTCCATTCCTCAGGGAGGAATGGCAGTGCATTATACTGGAATTGACAGTGCCCTCTGTGGGGACTCTGGTATGGCAGCCTTCTGCAGTGGGACTTGTCATGCCCTAGACTGTGGCGGACTGAGGAAGGGAAGTGTAAGGGGGTCTCTGGAAACTCTGATGCAAGGGGGAGCTTTGGTGACTACAGCGTTCCCTTTTACACCAGAGTCCCCAGCTTTCCCCCTCAGATCAGGGTTCCCAGAACTCTCCTTACATCAGAGTCTCCAGCATTCCCCCTTAAATCAGGGTTCCCAGAACTCCTCTTACATCTGAGTCCCCCACATTCCCCCTAAATCAGGGCTCCCAGAACTCCTCTTACATCAGAATCTTCAGAGTTCCCTCTTACAGTGTAAGGGGGAAACTCTGGAGACTCTGATATAAAGGGGGCTCTGTGAAATTTGATTTAAGAGGGGGACTCTAATGTAAAGAGGAATTCTGTGGACTCTGATGTAAGGAGGAGATGCTGGGGGGGAATCTGATTTAAAGGAGAACTCTTATGTATGGGGGGACACTAAACTCTGATGTAAGGAGGGACTCAGGGAATCATGACCTATAGGAAAATATATATACATACATACATACCCGATGTTTAATGATCTTTGATTAAAGAAGAATTGGTTTAAGAAAATTCTAGAAACTGTGAATTCATAGTACAAAGGTTAAGGCTCTTAATATATGCAATTTAAACAGTTAATTTTTATCGCTTTAACTATTTTTCCCATTATGGGCGTGAGTGGGGCCTCATGTCCAAGTTTTGCCTTAGGCCTCACAAAGCCTAGAGCACAGCTCCAGATAGCCATATTGCATTGCATTTTCAGAAAAGTTACAACAGCTGCAGATAGAAAAGGAAAGGTAACTTTTTAATAACATGTAATTACAATATGATTTGTGTCACAATTGTATACGCTAAATTGTTTTTTCTTTATTTGCTATTTATTTCCCCACTATAGTGGAGTTACCCTTTAAAGTGATTGTAAAGGATCATTTTTTAAAGAACAAACATATTATACATACCTGCTCTGTGCAATTCTTTTGCACAGAGCAGCCCTGATCCTCCTCTTCTGGCATCCCCAGATGTTCCTGGCTCCTCCCCCCTGCCAAGTACTCCTACTGCTGCTCCCTTGTAACAGGATTTGATCGACAGCAGCAGGAGCGAATGGCTCCGCAGCTTTCACTGAGTCCAGTGAAAAGGGAGAGCAAGCTCTGTCGCTGCTCTCGGGCACAGTGCTGGATCGAGATTGGGCTCAGGTAAGTATTTAGGGGGGGGGGGACAAAAGTGGAGCTGCACCCTAAAGGTTTTATTTTTACCTTAATGTTAGCCTTTAGAACCACTTTATGGAATTTTGGCATTTTCAAAAGAAGGCCAACAATGTCAGTCCCCTGTACGTGTTTTCTGCTTTAACTTGAATGTGTTTTTATCTGCATTCTTGCCCTTGTTTTTTTTTATTGGGAAATAGGTTTGATGAGCAGTTCAACAAATAATTACAGAAGGGTATGTGACAAATGTGGACTGTGTACTAAAGGAGGGGCTCTAACAATCACATTATTGTTGTGCGACAATCGGGAAGTACAGAATCTGCCTTGACACATAGGTTACAGGAAGGCTCATTGAGCACCCCACTTTTGCCTGGGGGTTTACATCTGCTCTGTGTGTGATTGTGTGTATGTAGTACAAAGTACTTTTCTATTGATTCTGCAGGAAAGTGATCTGCTTGTGCTTATTGACAGGATCTAATGGAACAGCACAAGGTTGCTTTCAAGATTAACTATTGACCAGTGCAGACCCCATAGGTTTTCAAGTGCAATATTCGACATGAACTGATATTTGTTCATGGATAAGCTGAGGATTATTATTACAACTAATGATTGTGCCGTGCTAGGCTAACTCAGTGTCATGCAGAAAGCAGACTGTAAAAAAGTAAATAACTAGTTTCCAGGGAATTCAATACTTGAATGCAACCTGAGGGCACATTCATTATAGTCTTGGAGTTTCAGGGTAAGTCAGGTCCTCTATGTTACAGACTTTCCATACATCTCTATGTTCTTTTATAAAGCTCTGTTCAGTCTTTGATATAATTAATTTATAATACATGTGTCTACAGTAAAACCTTGGTTTGAGAGTAACTTGGTTTGAGAGCGCTTTGCAAGACAAGCAAATTTTTTAAATAAATTTTGACTTGATATACAAGCGATGTCTTGATATACAAATAGCGTCATGTATAAAAAAGAAGAAAGGAGCCTCTAAAGTGTAGTAATATGGTTACATTTAATGAAGGTTCAATATTTAGCAACTCACATGGTTGATGATTAAAACAGGAACATCTAAGTATGCAGGCATCCGGGGTAAAGCTGTCCACATAGACCATCCTCAGCACCGCCATCTTCATCATCCCTTCCCCGCTGCACTCCACGAGTGATTCAAAGCCTCACTTTCAGATCACTCTACTGCAGGCTATTCTTCCCGGTCACGATTGCAGACTGACAGTGGTGAGAGCCGGTGGTTCAGAAGATGGTCAGCTTTACCCCGGATGCCTGCATACTTAGGTGTGCCTATTTTAATCATCAACCATGTTAGTTGCTAAATGTTGACCCTTCATTAAATGTAACCATATTGCTACACTTGGAGGCGCCTCTCATCTCTCTTATATTCTGTAGCTCTGCTAGCTTTTGCTTCTAATCCCCTTGGGAAGGCTGCATATTGTGGATGGACATTTTATGGTTACACAACCTATCACATTGCTATAATCTTTGTATATAGACTATAAACTGAAGGACTTGTGGAACAAATCATCTGAGTTTCCATTATTTCTTATAGGGAAATTCGCTTTGATATAAGAGTGCTTTGGATTACAAGCATGTTTCCAGAACGAATTATGCTCGCAATCCAAGGTTTTACTGTATCTCCTTTTTCTTAGGATGGAGTCTTTCAGGTCTCAGTGATACCACAAGAAATTCAAAAATTATAAAATTACAACTCCTCGCCATTGTTTTCCAATGAACAAGCCTCATATAGGGTGTCAAAAATTGGGTGGATAAGTAGAAGCTTCAGATCTTGTTTTTAAAGCAGAGTTCCGGCCTCAAAAACCACTTTGGGCCATCCGCTTGCTCTAGGTCACCTGAAAAAGAAATGGATAGTCTTGATTTTTTTTTTTTAGTTTACTTACCTTGTTATTGAAGAAAATATACTCACATTTCTTCCGCTTCCTCCCTCTGCTGCCGCGGCCCGCACCGTCTCTTCCTGCTTGCATTGACTCCTGGGAGCCGAACGTCATCACTCCCAGGAATCAATGCGCCTGCACCGGCCCCGCTCGTCAGTTCCGGTCCAGGCACGTCATTCCCTGCTAAACATGCCCAGAAGCTGTGCAGGGGTGACGCGCCTGCCCCGGAAGTGACGAGCGAGGCCGGTGCAGGGCATTCTGGGACCGAAGAGGACACAGAAGAGGATGCTCCGGCTTCAGCTGCCCACACCTGAGATGGCAGCACTGGACAAGACATTTTCAAGGTAAGTATTTCTTCTTGCAGGTAAGTGCAACCTGGGACAGTTCAGAGACTATCCATTATGAAATGCACTAGCCCTGACTGTCCCAGGGGTATTTTTATCTAAAAAACGTTTCCGAGGCCAGAACTCCACTTTACGAGGATACATGTAATGTCTATGTGCAATGCAATGCGATTGACTGTAAGTTCTCAATCTAGTAGTAATACTCTACACTAGGGTTTCTCAACCAAGGTTCCTCCAGAGCAGGGTTTCTCAACCAGGGTTCCTCTTGAGGTTTTTAGGGGTTCCTTGAGCAATGGGCATTTTCTGCCTCTCAGATAAGTTCCCAATGACACCATTGTTCCTTTTAGCTATCTGTAAGGGGGTAATTCTTCCCAATGATGACGAGAGTAAGGAGCATTCTTCCCACTAACTGTCACACTACAATGAGTTGTAGATTTTTAATTTTTAGCAGGGGTTCCCAGAGACCAGAAATTTATTTCAAGGGTTCCTCTGTGTTGAAAAGGTTTAGAAAGGCTGCTCTACAGAGATTTTTCTAATGTATGCATATTTGTTTTGATATATATGTTTATCTTTTAGTTAACCACTTCCATACAGAGCAGTTTGACACCCTTCCTGCCCAGACCAATTTTCAGCTTTCAGCACTCTCACACTTTGAATGACAATTGCTCAGTCATGCTACACTGTAACCAAACAAAATTTTTATCATTTTTTTCACACAAATAGAGCTTTCTTTTGGTGGTATTTGATCACAACTGGGGTTTTTTTTTTTTTCGTGATATATGCAAAAAAAGAGCAAAAATTTTGAAAAAAAAACACTTTTTTTTAGTTTCAATTATGAAATTTTGCAAAAAATAAATTTTTCTTCATACATTTGGGCCAAAATGTATACTGCTACATGTCTCTGGTAAAATTAACCCAAATTAGTGTATATTATTTAGTCTGTGTGAAAGTTATTGAGTCTAGAAGCTATGGTACCAATTACTGAAAATTGATCACACCAGATGTACTGACGGCCTATCTCCTTTCTTGAGGCCCTGAAATGTCAGGACAGTACAAATACTGCCCAAATGACCCCTTTTTGTAAAGTAGACAGTCCAAGGTATTTAGTAAGAGGCATGGTGAGTTTTTTGAAGTTGTAATTTTTTCCCACAATTCTTGGGAAAATGAAGAAAAAATTTTTTTTCTTTTTTTTCCCACAAAGTTGTCAATTTATAAGCTATTTCTAACACATAGCATGTACACAGCAAAAATTACACCCAAAAATACATTCTGCTACTCCTTCTGAGTATGGCGATACCACATGTGTGAGACTTTTACACAGCCTGGCCACAAAAAGAGACTCCACGTTCAAGAAGCACATTCAGGCGTTCTAGGAGCATAAATACACATAAAACTTTCTTACTACCTATCACACTTTTCAAGGCCCTAGAGCACCAATACAATGGAAAAGTCCACAAAATTACCCCATTTTGGAAAGCAAACACTCCAACGTATATTCTATGAGGCATTATGGGTCGTTTGAACATATCATTTTTTTCCACAGGTTTTTGGAAAATGTGGGAAAAAAATGAAAACTTTTTTTTTACACAAAGTTGTCAATTTTTGACATTTGGTGTTTACAAGCTAAAATCAGTTGTTTTGCTAGAAAACTGCTTAGAACCCCCAAACATTATATATTTTTTTTTTAGCAGAGACCCTAGAGAATAAAATGGAGATTATTGCAATATTTTTTATCACACCGTATTTGCGTAGCGGTCTTCCAAACGCAATTTTTTTGGAAAAAATTCACTTTTTTTAATTAAAAAATAAGAAACCAGTAAAGTTAGCCCAATTTTTTTCCATAATGTGAAAGATAATGTTACGCCGAGTAAATAGATACCCAACATGTCATGTTTCAAAATTGCGCACGCTCACGGAATGGTGACAAACTTTGGTACTTAAAAATCCCCATAGGCGACAATTTAAAAATTTCTACAGGTTGCCATCTTTGAGTTACAGAGGAGGTCTAGGGCTCAAATTATTCCCCTTGCTCTAACGATCGCGGCGATACCTCACATGTGTGGTTTGAACACCGTTTACATATGTGGGCGGGGTTTCTGTATGCATTCGCTTCTGCGCGCGAGCTAACGGGGACAGTTTTATTTATTATTTTTTATTTTTACACCGTTTAAAAAAAAAAAAAAAATTGATCATTTTTATTTCTATTAAAAGAAATGTAAATATTCTTCGTAATAGAAATAGGCACGACAGGACCTCTTTTTTGTGAGATCTGGGGTCAAAAAGTCCTCAGATCTCACAAGTACACTAAAAGATAGAAAAAAAAAAAAAAAATAAAATAATTATAATATAAAATGAAAAAAAAAAAAAAAGGACCTTTAAACCGGTTGCTAGGCAACAACATTTTCCGTAGCTCCGGTCCTCCAAGACCATAGAGTCAAGTGAGGGCAAGCTTGCCCTCACTCGACATCCTGTCTGTGAGGATTCGGGACCGGATCGTTTTCCCCGCTGCCGGCGGGCCCGGTAAGCGGGGAAAAGGACCGGAACGCGTCGGGAGGGGGGGGGCGCCTCTTCCGCCATCCCGGAAGGGTGATCCCACGGCGAATCCGCCGCTGGGACCACCCTTATCGGAAAGCCAACCGTCCACCGTTTAAAAAAATACCAGGGTTATGGCAGCTATCTGCTGCCATAACACCGGTATTTAGGTTTAAACGGAGGACGTATATAAACCTTTTTGGACTTGGACATGGTGGCTGTATGAAGGGTGACAGGTACTCGGGTACTTTGTTGGGCAGGTGACAGGTGCTCTGGTACTGATGAGCAGGGGGCAGGTACTCGGGTACTCCGATAGGCAGGTGACAGGTACTCGGGTACTCTGATGGGCAGGTGACAGGCAGGTGATAGGTACTGATGAGTAGTACTCACTGACTGATAGGTGATAGGTGATACTGTACTGATGGGTACTGATGATCAGTACTGATACGTGATAGGTACTGATGAGTACTGATGAGTAGTGATGGGTACTGATGAGCAGGCGGCAAGTACTTGGGTACTTCAGGCGTCAGGTACTCTGATGAGCAGGTGGAAGGTACTCGGGTACTCTGATGGGTAGGTGACAGGTACTCAGGTACTCTGATGACGGGTACTCCGTTGACAGGTACTCAAAGTACCCGAGTACCTGTCATCAGAGTACCCGAGTACCCGTCATCAGAGTACCCGAGTACCCGTCATCACAGTACCCGAGTACCTGTCATCAGAGTACCCGAGTACCCGTCATCAGAGTACCCGAGTACCCGTCATCAGAGTACTCGAGTACCTGTCATCAGAGTACCCGAGTACCCGTCATCAGAGTACCTGAGTACCCGTCATCAGAGTACCCGAGTACCTGTCATCAGAGTACCCGAGTACCTGTCATCAGAGTACCCGAGTACCCGTCATCAGAGTACCTGAGTACCCGTCATCAGAGTACCCGAGTACCTGTCATCAGAGTACCCGAGTACCTGTCATCAGAGTACCCGTCAGAGTACCCGAGTACCTGTCAAACCTGTCAATTTCATTGGCTCTTTACCTAGATCGGGGATCGACTCTGTCCGAGGGACGAGCCTCGTCCCCGATCGCTGCTCTGCGCGCCCCCGGGGGCGCGCATTGCAGAGAGAACGAGCGGCTCGTGCTTGAGCCGCTCATGTGATCGGCTGTGATTGACACAGCCGATCACGTGGTAAACAGCCAATTTCTATTGGCTGTTTACCTTGATCAGGGATGGGCTATGTCCGAGGGACGAGCCTCATCCCTGATCGCGCCGCTGCGCGCCGCCGGGGGCGCGCAGTAGCAGCTAGAACGGGCCGACGTCATATGACGGCGGCCCGGATCTAGACAACCACTTTGCCGACGTCATTTTACATGACTCGGTATGGAAGTGGTTAAGTGACACCTCCCATACTCCTAATGAAGGAGAGTTTTTGCTCTCTGAAACGCGTCGGGTGGAGGAAGTTACAACTTCATCATCGTATCCTTCACAGTTGGTGTATTCGCAGTCCATTGTAATATGTATACATTGTGTCGTATGAACATTGTCATGTATTTTTTGTATATGCAAAAACCAATTTTTTAACATCTATTAATAAAATATATAATTTTTTATAAACATTTTTTCATTTGTATAAAAGTGCCTAAAAAGTCCCAATATTCAGGGAAAACAATTTTGTATAGTTCATGAAGGATGTGGAACAGGCAGAGTGTAACCACTAGTATTTTGATAAGAAAGTAAATAATAAAGAAAATCAGAAAAAAGAAAATCAGTAGTACTAGCATTTTCTATTTTTTCAAAACTTTTTTTTTTTATAACGCATTCACATTGTAACAACAGTATCCCCATGGGAAAAAAAAAAAAAAACGTATAAAACATGAGGAAATAAAAACAAAAAGCACATGTACCACTCTCCACCCATTTTCCACTCTACCCCCAAACAGAAGTGTTAAGCCAACCATACACAGGGTGGATTGAAAGCATGAGGCCCACTGGGGAAAATGAGGAGAAAGGCCCACTGCATGGCATGCTAAGCACGACACAACAAAAACTGGGAACGTAGTGAAGAGCGCATGCATCTTATACAAGATCACTCCATTTTTATTCACTAAAAGAAAAATAATGTAGCCACAGACTGGAGATAACACGCTAGAGAAGGCAGTCACCAGGGCCGGCAGTGTTCCCACCTACTTCCTTTTTGTGTTCCTAAAGCCACGTCAACATCAATATTTTTTTGGCGTTGAACGAAAAAAAAAACTGACAGCTTAGGTCTGAGCCACTGTACTAACAATCCAATGTTAGTACAGAGATCTCCCCTGCTGTGCTATTGTGTTTTGAAAGGGGGACGGCCCCCCAGACAGAATACTCCAGGCAGCGTTCTCCGCCATTGGCTGAGAGCGCCAATTGGGAGCCAGTTGGTAGACCTTTTTCAGTCATGAACCTTTGACAGAAGCAGGCCGAAAGGACTACCGGCAGTCATACACACAGGCCGGGTGGTCAATAGAAACAGGCTGATGCCGCCCAACATTTGGTCCATGTGTACTAGGCTAGAGACCAGATACATATAAGATACATCATACAGTTGCACCTCCTAGTTGCTAGGACATGGTTTGGGACAGGGCCCCCTTCCCTGATGCTTTTTTAAAACGTATTTCTCCCTTGATGTTTAAATGAAATCTCCCTTGATGTTTTTTTATTGCATTTTTGCCCTATACCCTCAGGGCCTACCGGGGGATTCCCCTCTCCCCCTGCCAGCCAGTTCATCCCACCCCTTATTGCGGGGCCTCTGATAGGGGGGGACAACAAGTCTTCCTGTAGGGGGCCCCAACAGCATTGGGAATCAGTGTGGTTGGGCGGAGGGGCAATTACAGAAGAAATCCATCTGCAGCAGCTGAAAGCCAGTTTCTCCCTCTCCTGACAGTTTTCAGCTGCTGCAGGGAGAGACAGACACAGCGCATCATTCCTGTAATTGCTTCTCCGACACCGATCACCCTCCCTGTTCTGCCTGCTTCTGATCCCCCCCCCCTGCCCCCTGTGTGCCCCCCTTTCAGTGTGCCAGCCCCCTCCCCCTCCCTTCCGCAGCACTGCAGGCTTCCCTGTCCTGTTAAAAAAAATAACAAATTGTGAAAAAAAAATAACAATTAAACACTGTAATAAAAAAATTGTAAAATAAAATAATTGTAAACATTTTTGACTTTTAAAAAATGTAAAAAACAATGAAAAAGTGCCAATTCACACAGGTTTTCTGTTATGTTTTTGTCCACTAACAATGATTTTAGTGTATTTTTAGTGAAAATAATGTCTTGACATATTTGGCGGGGGGGGGGGGGGCTGCCAGGTAGGCTGTACGGGACCCATGATTTCTAACAGCAGCCCTGTATGCATGTTACATTGTAGTTGTACAATCCCCTTTGGATCTACCAACAACTTGTAGAAAGTCTGTAAAGCTGGATACACACACAGTTTTTTTTTTCCTTTAACCAGCAGGTTGAACAAATCAAATTTTGCTTTTCCAGCATGACCGTTCGACAGGATACAGCGTTTATACTGGCTTCTTTCTTTTAAACAGACAGCATGACACACAGAGCAAAATGTGGCCAGTTCCTGTCAGGGCCACAAGTATTATGCAGTGGCCCCATGGGATTGCGAGCCCCTGGCACCCGTTGTTTAAGCTGTTAAGATGGTCTTTGTATTGGGCAGTTTCTTGGCTCTCCCTCTGTCTGTTTCAGGTACCCCCTTTGCTGCATCCAGTCAGGATTTCAGCTATCAATTGTTGCTAGGCAGATCAACTAGTTGCTTTTTACTCTTTGACTACAGACATTCTGAGATAAACCTGTCACCCTGAAATCGCAGTATTTCAAAGCTGCATGTCAGTGCCACTTTGGGTGCGACTTTGAAGACATCTGTGCAGCTTCATGCACTGATGTCTATTCAAGATGAACCCGAAATCGCAAAAATTAGTGCATGTACTACTTCTTCAAATCGGTTTGTCACTGCAAAATCGGCGCCGCACCGATTTGAACAGTGCTATTGCCAGCAATAGGATGTGACTTGTTATGCGATTTGACCTATCGCGATTGGACAAGTCTCTCCAATGTGAACTGGGGTTTAAATATCTTCTCCCTGAGGTGTTTGTTAGCAGTTAGACCTTCAGTCATGACAAGCTGTCCCACTTTCCCTTTATTTTGTTGCAGCTATCCTTTTTTGGGGGTATTGCCGCTCACTAAGGTGGGTGGGTATATGCTTTTATCCCAAGAAAGGGCCATGGCCTAAGATTTTCCAAGATGTTTTTTTTTTGTTGTTGTTCCATTTAAAGTGGAGTTCCACCCTAAAATGACACTTCTGTCCATCTTCTTGGTCCGGGTCACCTTAAAAAGAAACGGATAATCACATTTTTTTTTTATTTTTACTTACCTTGGATTAGAAGAAAATATACTTACCTTACTTCCTCTTCCTCCCCTCGGCGGCCACGGCCCGTCGTCACTTCCTGGCTTGCAATGATTCCTGGGAGCTGAACGTCATCGCTCCCAGGAATCAATGCGCCTGCACCGGCGTTCCGTGAAAAAAACCTACCCGTGAGAAATGCCTACCCTCGTCACTTCCGGTGCACCTACGTCAGCAGAGGGTATGAAATGTTCACGGTAGTGTGTTATACACCGCATCACCACATTAAAACATCTCCGCTGCAATATGAGTCCTCTCTGCTCCTACCCCTGTCACTTCCCTCATCTTGGCTACTAAATGTAAAAGCGGATCACGGAGCCGACATCTCCGTCATTTACATTTCATACACCCGCCGCCGCTTTTACATTTAGTAGCCAAGATCAGGGAAGTGACAGGGATAGGAGCGGAGATGATTCATATTGCAGCCGAGCTGTTTTAATGTAACCGCCGCTGTGTATCGTTACACACACTGCCGTGAACAATCCATACCCTCCGTGCATGCACACTTGTCAGTTCCTCAGCTGTTCAATGACGTATCCGGGGCTTTGAGCATGCGCACTGCTACGCTGCTCAGCTGTTCCTGACAGGAAGTGATGAGGGTATGGATTTCTCACAGGGTAGGTTATTCTCACGGAACACCGGCCCCGACGTCAGTTCTGGTGCGCGCGCGTCATTCCCTTCTAAACAGCTTCTGGGCATGCACAGAAGCTGTGGAGGGATGACGTGTGAGCACCGGAAGTGACGGCAGGGCCGGTGCAGTGCATCGTGGGACGGAAGAGGACGCAGAAGAGGACCGCGCTGGCTTCAAGCTGCCCACACCGGAGATGGCAGCGCTGGACAATACATTTTCAAGGTAAGTATTTTTTCTTGCAGGTAAGTGCAACCCGGGACAGTACAGAGGCTATCCATTGTGTAATGCACTAGCCCTGACTGTCCCGGGGGTATTTTTATGTCATTTTTTTTTTTTTAGGTGGAACTCCGCTTTAAGTAACTTTTTAATTTCTATTTCAGGTGGTTTTGTTATTATTTGATTGAGGGGTGAATGTGACCAAATGCTGAACTGTCTCAGTTTTGGTAATTGTGTATCGGGCTTTACACTTTAACTGCTCTATACCACTAGATAGGTATTCATAATGGCTGGCCATATGCAGGTCTTTTGCTCATTTACTGTGCCAAAAAAATATTTCTATTGCTGCAGTTGTTTCCGTGAGCTTGACACATTTTTAGTGCATTGATAGTAAAGTATCACTTTAATTTCTATTTTTTTTTTTTGTCAATTTCTTTTTATTGCTTTTAGAAAAAACTCACCACACAGGGCAGAACATACAAAACAAAACAAAACAAAAAACTTGCCACACAGGGAAAAAGAAGAAAACACAAAAAAAACATCAAAAGCATCCCCCCCCCCTCAACTCCCATTCCCTCCCCAACCAGGAGGTTCACCACCCTACAGGCAACTTCACCAACCCAGCATATATGTACCCCCCCTTAGGAGATGTAAATAAGCAATGCTATAATACATATAATAAAACACATACATATGCAGCCTCTAGAATGATAATGTGATTGAAGGTGATGTAGGCGCCTCCTACATCACCTTCAAGCCAATTTACGCCCAAGTATCCATTATTTAGACTACCTTATGCAACAGAGTCAAGGCTCTCCAGTCAGATATCCCACACCTTATCAAACTTCTTTGGGCAGCCTCTGCTCAAATATGTGGCTTTATAGAATGGAGTCACCTTATTCACAAGTCCTTTCCAAAGGGATATAGAGGGTGTCATTGGCTTTTCCAATAGAGGATCGGCACCTTGCGAGCATAGAATAGAAGCAGATTAAGTAAGATGCGCTGGGCCCTAGTTGATGCCAGGTTCTCCACTAGACCAAGCAGACAGGTGGACACAGTCACAGGCACCGGCATAGAGGTGATCTCCACGACACAGCGCACAACAGTAGTCCAGAACTCCTGAGATGCTGGGCAGTGCCAAAATTTATGACTAAAGTTAGCCGGAGCGTATGAGCAGCACCAACACCCTGCCGAGGTCCCTGGGTAAATTTTAGATAGTCTTGCAGGAGTATAGTATATCCTGTGTAGGAATTTCAGTTGAATTATCCGATCCCTTGTAGACACTAAATGTGCAAAAGGGAAACTCCATACATCATCCCAATACTCTCCTCCCAAGTCCGTAACCTCGATCACCCATTGTTCTCTACACCTGGCTACCGGGGGGGGGGGGGGGGGGGGAGGAGAAACAGGGAATAATTCCGTATATAAATTTCGATAACGTCTTTTTCATGGCTTCATCCAGTATGATGTTCTCCAAGGCGGAGGGTTTAATTTTCACCCTGGTGGTGCCAAACTGATAGCTGAATGCATGTGTCAATTGAGGGTAATGGAAGAGATACTGGTTAGGCAAGCTACATCTTTGTTTCAGATCGGCAAATTGAGATAATTCGCCACCCCTGATGATATCACCCAAGGTCTTAACTCCTTTGGATGCCCATATAACAGGATCAGATATAGAGAGAAAATATGTAAAACAGGAATTCAACCACAGCGGCGAGGTCGGCGATAGGGAGCAAGACGCAGGTGCCAGAAATTCCTGAGCATTATCACAGGCTTTAATAGTAGCTCGCATTGTCCCTGTTAAGGGAAATTTGGCCCGAGGATCACGATACACCAGGAGACGAAGGCTCTCATATGAACCCAACATCGCGGCCTCTAACACTGTGGCAGAATCACCATCATCTCCAAGGAGCCATCTGCGTGCAAAAACTCCCTGGCCAGCCAAATAATGTTTGTACAAATCCAGGAATGAAAGACCCCCCTTGTCCCCAGGGCTCCTGAAGAGCCCCGGATACCTATCCTGGGAGGTGAGTTTCCCCATATGAATGAACCAACGAACTAAGCCATGCACCCGAGGGAAAAAGGAACGCGGGACCCATATAGGAGAATTGTGGAGCAAATATACAAAAACCGGGATACTATCCAGGATAGTATTTTAACTGACTTAGCCATAATAATATTTTAAAATATATGATGACTTATCCAGGAAGACAGAGTCAGGCCAACAGCCCTGCCTCTGTATTCCAAAGAAGCTGCAAAGAATAATAAGATTAGTATGACAGAGTTGTAAATTATCCCCACATAGTGGTGCCTGGGACCTGGAGAAACTCACCCTGCTGTAATACCTAATAACAAAATAACTTAGAAGCCTGGCATTCAGCTTATACCCAAAACCCATACCAACAGTCACTGGAAGTAGCTAGCACTTTGGCAGATGTTGATCATCTGCAATCGTCCTGTGGCAAAAATGTCCAACAGAAAAGAAAACAAAAACAAAATTTTCAAAAACTGTGGAGCAGTCTAGGAGCTCTTGTGTGAATACTCCAAAAAGGTACAGGACAGTCAGCATATACCCCTGCTTTCCAGAAAGGAGAGCAGCTCTAGTCCAAACAGATAGTTATGTCACTCCTTATGAGGATTGTGGTATACATAAGGAGAAATCCATACAACCATTAAAGAAAACAAAGGAAACATTCTTGCATAGGTGTTGCATAAAGGGCCCAGCAGGCCCTCATTCCAGCCTCCAGATATCCAAAGACTTGTGACACAGATATAATTGTATTCAAGTAAGATTAAATGGAATCCAGCCAATCCTTTGTGTCACCTGCAGATTCAAAGAACTTTAGAGTACCTTGATATTCGACCCGTAGCTTGCTAGGATATAGCATACCATACTTTAGGCCTTTAGCCCGCAAACGCTTACGGACTTCAATATATGAGCGCCATTTACTCTGTGTTTCTACAGAGAAATCATGGAACAACATTATCTTCCCGTTGCATATTGCAGATCCTCTTTTTTACAGGCCTCTGTCACAATCTCGAAAATTCAGGAAGCGCACCAGGAATGGTCGCGGTGGGGCCCCCGGGGTCGCGCACCTGTTGGCACATGGTGAGCTCTTTCCACTACATATGTGGGGGACACATTTGTCAGATTAAGAAGATCTTGGAAAAATTGTTCAGCAAATAAAGCAGGATGATTCCCCTCAGCCTTTTTAGGAAAGCCCACCACTCTGATGTTGTTGCGGTGTTGTCTATTCTCTGCATTATCTATTTTATTAGCCATTTTGCTCAGCTGGGCTTGCAGCTCAGTGATTTGTGAATGGGTATTTGTGGAGTCCTCCACCTCTGATATTCGCTCCTCTGCTCCAGTCAGGCGCCCCCTGATCTTGTCCAAATCCTGTCTGATAAGGGTGCATTCAGAGGCTAGATGATCAATGCGCAGCATGGGGGCCACCTTACAGTTGTCTATAGCTGCCAGGATTGGTGTGGTTAATGTCCGCAGCTGGGGGGTCCCCCTCCTGTTGTGGATTCAATCCATGTGTGGCGGATGATTCAGCAGATACTGCCAAAGGACTCCCGCCTGAGCTCTTTACAGCCTTCTCCATTTTTGCGGCGGCCTTGCCAGAAGACACCTTGGGAATTGGCAAGATAGTGGCGGTCACACATGCGCCTCGAGGTCTCTGAGCTTTCTGGGACCTGGGAGTCTGTGTAACAGAAGCCGATTTTCAGCTGGACATGAATTCTCCGTGCTTGCCTGCGATGGATGGGGCAATATCAGCATGCAGGGCTGAGTAAGCGCTGACTTTAGCACGAAACGCGTTACCTTTTATGTTCCTGTAATATCTGTGATGTGATTTTAGTACTTCAATAAAGTTACCAAGGAGTGCAGCAATATTCCGGATTTTTGCATGTCTCTGATGCAGGGGCTGCAGATTACCCCGCGATGGAGTCGGATGGAGACGGATTCTGTGGAGCTGCTAGAAAGCACGTCCTGCTTCATCTACATCCTAACCATGCCCCCAATCGCTTTCATTTCTTTGAAAGAAAAGAAAAAAATTATGAGAAAAAAACCTTTAATTAGAGATACGCTGCTCACAAAAATTTAAAGGAACACTTTGAAAACATCAGATCTCAATGGGGAAAAATATTATGTTCGATATCTATACTGATATGGACTGGGTAATGTGTTAGGGACAAAAGGATGTCAAAACGTTTGATGGAAATTATAACTGACATCCTACAGAGGGCTGAATTCAAAGACACCCTGAAAAACAAAGTGAAACAATGATGTAGCAGGCTAGTCCATCTTGCTGAAATTTTATTGCAGCTTCTTAAAATGGTACACAGTAGTTTGTATGGTTCCCACATGCTTGTATGTATGCCTGGCAAGGTCGGGGCATGCTCCTAATGAGACGACGGTTGGTGTCCTGAGGTATTTGCTCCCAGACCTGGACCATGGCATCACTGAGCTCCTGAACAGACTGAGGTGCAACCTGGTGGTGTCAGATGGACCAAAACATAACGTCCCAGAGGTGATCTATTGGATTTAGGACAGGCAAGCGTGGGGGGCAATTCAATGGCATCAATTCCTTAACCCTCCAGCAACTGGCTGCATACTCTCGCCACATGAGGCCAGGCATTGTCGTGCACCAGGAGAACCCAGGACCCACTGCACCACCGTAGGGTCTGACAATGGGTCCAGAAAATTCATCCCAATACCTAATGACAGTCAGGGTGCCATTGTCTAGCCTGTAGAGGTCTGTGTGTCCCTCCATGGATATGCCTCCCCAGACCATCACTGACCCACCACCAAACCGATCATGCTAAATTATGTTACAGGCAGTCTAACATTCTCCACGGCTTCTCCAGACCCTTTCAAGTCTGTCACATGTGCTCAGGGTGAACCTGCTCCCATCTGTGAGACACAGCAAACATTCTGGCATGGGCATGTATTGATGTGCCAGGAGTTGGACTGCCTGTACAACCTCTATAGGGTCCAGGTATTACCTCGTGCTGCCAGTAGTGACACAGACCCTAGTCAAATGCAAAACTAGTGAAAAACAGTCAGGAAAAATGAGTAGGGAAAAAAATGCCATTGGCCTCTACCTGTAAAATAATTCCTGTTTTGGAGGTTGTCTCATTGTTGCCCATCTAGTGCACCTGTTGTTAATTTTGTTAACATCATAGCTACTGAAACTGATTAACAACCCCCTCTGCTACTTAACTGACCAGATCAATATCCCAGGAGTTGAATTGACTTGATGCTATGATACTCTGATTAAAAAGTGTTCCTTTAATGGAGTCTACCAAATAAGATCTTCTAAAGTATTAGCAAAGCATTGAAGCCAGAGGGACAGCCTGACAGCCAAGCACTATTAAGTTATTACTAATGATTCTTGGATCACTTGTCATATGTTTTGCATAGAGAAAATATTATAGCAAGCTAAGATAAGAAAAACTAGTAATGCCTTATAAAAACAAATGGCCAGCAATGGCTAACTAGTTGATCTGCCCATCAATGGCTGTCCTAGGGGACTTATAGAAACAATAAATGTTTCAGCAGTGCTGCGAAAGATTATATGCACTTACATACAGTACTGTATATCGGGAGCGCTTGTTATTTCTTGCTGAAAGTTTCTAGTATTTGGTAATATATCTGTGACTGATTAGCATTTGTTCCCTTTTGTTCAAAGAAAAGAATGCAATCTTGTTATCTCTTGTATGTTACAGTAAAAGGTCATCTCAGCTGGGGGGAAAAGTTAGTTCTGAGTTCTGAAATCTTTTGTCTTTATATTTTAGCAAGTTGCCTATACCTAGCAAACCTTATATCTGTATATAAGTATATCTGGGCAAAATAAATAAAAAAACATTAGTACACCCCTGTAGCACATGCACATATTCCCATGTTCTATTCCCTTAAAAACACTGCAAGTACAGAAAAATACCTTTTGATCTGCCCAAAATCCAATGTGCTCCAAATAACATAGTTCCTTTGCTGTACTGAAATCCCAAGCAGTGCTATCAGTCCTGCCTAAGTTCCCCCCTTGTGGACTACAGAACACCTTCCTTCTCCCCACCACCATAATATACGTGGGAGGTGATCAAAGAGCGACTTAGGATTTTACTGGATTTCTGGCAGTATCAATGTTTTTTTTTCTTTATGAGCAGCATTTTAACCACTTCAGTACCGTGTACTTTTACTCCATTCCGGCCCAGGCCAAATTTCAGCTTTCAGCACTATTGCACTTTGAATGACGATTGTGCGGTCATGCAAAACTGTACCCAAATTACATTTTTAGAATTTTCTTTCACACAAATAGAGCTTTCTTTTGGTGGTATTAAACCACTTCAGCTCCGGAAGGTGTTAACCCCTTAATGACCAGGCCATTTTTTGCGATTTGGCACTGTGTTACTTTAACTAACAATTGCGCGATTGTGCAACGCTGTACGCTAATACAATTGATGTCCTTTTTTTTCCCCACAAATAGAGCTTTCTTTTGGTGGTATTTGATCACCTCTGAGGTTTTTAGATTTTGCACTATAAACAAAAAAAGAGTGACAATTTTGAAAAAAAAACACAATATTTTTTACTTTCTGCTTTTATAACATTCCCAATAAAAAAAAATTTAAAATCAAATTTTTTTATCAGTTTAGGCCAATTTGTATTCTGCTACATATTTTTGGTAAAAAAAAAAAAAAAAAAACAACAAAAAGCGTATATTAATTGGTTTGCGCAAAAGTTATAGCGTTTACAAACTACAGGATAGATTTTTGGACTTTTTATTTATTTATTTTTTATTAGTAAGCGCCGGTTCACATTACCGCGACGCTACTTGCAGGGGCGACCTCCGTTGCCATTGAAGTCTATGGCGGTCGCCTCCTGGTCGCCCCAAAGAAGCTCCGGACCCTTTTTCTAGGTCGGAGCGACTTGTGTCGCTCCTATTAGAACAGGTCCGCAGCTTCCCTATGGGAGGCGACCTGCGGCGACCTGTGAGGCGACCAGGTCGCCTCACAGGTCGCCCCAGTGTGAACCGGCACTTATGGTGGCGATCAGAATTTTTTGCAGCGGACAGATCGGACCCCTAGCTGACATTTTTGACACTTTTTGGGGACCAGTGACATTAATACAGTAATCAGTGCTAAATAATATGCACTGTTACTGTATAAATGACACTGGCAGGGAAGGAGTTAATTACTGGGGTGATTAAGGGGTTAAATGTATGCCTAAACTGCTTGCTAACTGTGGGGGGGGGCTCTATGAAAGGCACACAGAGATCAGTGTTTCAATCTCAGTGTGCCTGTCTGACAGGAGAGCCGCATGCTTTGTTTACATAGGCAGGCGGATCTTCTGTCAGTTTCCCAGAAGATCACAGGAGGCCGGCGGCGATCAAGCCCGTTCCTCCCACGGTCTGGCTCTCGTTGCATCTAATCACAGCGGGAGTGCGGCTCCAGCGATGCACAACGCTGAGACCGCGTGCACATAATCACGTAGATTTACGTGATTATGTGCAGCTGAGCCATCCTGCGGCAGTAAATCTGCATGGGGCGATCAGCAAGTGGCTAATCACCACTAGGTTTTTTTATTTTTTGCTCAATAAAAACAAAAAAAGACCAAGCATTTTGAAAAAAAAAACACTTTTTTTTGTTTCTAATATAAAAGTTTGCAAATAAATAATCTTTATTTATACATTAAGACCCCATTCACCCTACCGCGACTTGTCAGGCGACTGGTCAGCCTGACAAGTCGCGGTCCATTGTGGAACCGGGAACCGTTCTAATAGGAGTGACTCAAGTCGCTCCGGCTTAGAAAAAGGTTCCTGTACTACTTCGGGGCGACATCGGAGCGACTTGCATAGACATTCATTATATGAAGTCCGTGCAAGTCGCGCCGAAGTCGCGGTGCACGCGACTTCACAGGTCGCCCCCAAAGTCGTGCCGCGTTAGTGTGAACCGGCACTTAGGCCAAAATGTTTACTGCTACATTTTTATAGGTGAGAATAACACAAATCAGTGTATATTATTTAGTCTGTAAGAAAGTTAGAGTCAACAAACTAAGGTATATTCTGTATATCTGAAAATAAATCCTGATGTACTGACAGTCTCATCTCATTTCTCGAGGACTGAAAATGCCAGGATAGTACAAATACCACCCATATTACCCATTTTTTAGGAAATTAGACAGTCCAAGGTATTTAGTAAGAGGCATGGCAAATTTTTTAAGTTATTTCTTGTCTCTATTTTTTAAAAAATGTTTTTTTTTTTTACTCTCACCAGTGCAGTACAATTTTATTTTTATTTTTTACACACTATGATTGCCCTTAACAGTGAATATCGCTGTTATAAGCAACTATTTTTTTCTGAACGAAATTAATTAATTCAGTTTGTTCTATTGTAATAGTCGTGATGGGCCACAGCTAATCACATGGTACAGATGGGTTGTGATTTGCCCTGTCTGTACCATGTGATCTCTATGACCAATCACATAAATCATCACAATAGTATACAATGAATAGCATGAACTGAGCTATCCATTGTGTACAATTGTCATGTTATCTGCTGTGATTGGTCACAGCAATCACATGGTACCAACAGCGGCCTGCAACACTGATTTGTCATCTGCTGTGTCTACTGCACACAGTGGGTGACAGATCTCACCACAGCGTGGCCTGATCCTGGGAGGACGTCATATGACTTCCACCCAGAACAGCAATGTTTCCGCCTAGCCATCATATTACTATTAGAACAAGTGGGATGAAGTTAAAGAAAAAAAAACATGATTAAATGCACATGTATTGCAGAAATGCACTGAATATGATTTGTTTATTTTCGCCAGAAGTACACCTTAGGCCCCATGAACATACTGACGCACGCACCGGCACCGCCCCCATTGCGAGTCAGCGATGTCCTGGATGATGATTGGTTCAGGCTGGAGACTGGACCAATCACAGCCAGGATATCACGAAGGTGGGGGTGGCTCAGCGCTTTTTCCTGCGCCCAGGTTACGCCCCCAGAAGGCAGCCAATCTGCGCCTCTACTGGGTCATAACCCCCCCCCCCCATAGCCACCAGGCCCAGCGCATAGGCCTGCGAACACGATTTTTTATTTTTTTTTTTCAAAACTTTATTTGTTCTTTTTGTCATTTTTTTTTTCGATTTTTTTTTTTTTTTTTTTAGGGGGGGGGGGGGGGGGCGCTCTGGCGCCCCCTATGCACGGGCCGCCACTGACTGTTAGAAAACATTTGTCGATCCACCGGCTGCAGCCGCTGATCAGTGTATCCTGCCAGTGGAAGAGTCCTGCTGTCAGAATACAATGGCACAGGGAGGATTCTTCCTTCCATCCCGTATGTGTGGATTATGGAATCCACAAACCATTGGCCTGTCAAAAAGATTGATGTATTTATGGCCAGCCTTGAAGAAAAGGTTTACTGCAACAAAACAAAAAAGTAGACCACTAGTTATAATAAAAAAAACACAACTCTTCCCGCTATTCTTCAATTCCTGGATTAATGGTGCCCCCTGGTAGGACATCCCCATGGTGCCCTATACTCACAGAGTTTAGTGATGCAAAGTACATCACTAGTGTGATGACGCCAACTTTCCAGTGCCTCACTGACCTCTGCAGCTGCAGGTACTCATCCTCAAAGTTCACAGCAGAAGCATTTTTAAGTTCTCTCAGAAGCTCTGCTCCCCCCTCCCAGCAGTAACCCAGCAGCCTTCTAACCTTCTAATCTCGGATTTAAACACAGATTAGATGTCCTGGAAGAGGGGGCAGAGGGAGCTGAGCTGCAAATGGTTAAAACCTCAGTGCTTCTGCTGTGAAATTGCTCAATCTCCAAGACACAGCTGGACCAAGTGACTCTTATTTCATATCTATAGTACCAGCCATCTTAGCAAGCAGATAAAGCCCAGGAAATAAGATATTGTTCTATGAATTTATTTTCTGTTATGTACAAAATAATGATGCAGTTGATATACATTTTGTTTGCTATACGTTTTTAAACCTGAACACCAGGTATTGTTTTTTGCATGATTACAAGGGTGCAACTTGTTTTCACTTGTGTGGCAGGCTGTATGCAGCACGTACAGCTCCCCGGGAGCATGAAAGTGCCGGGAGATTTATGCTAGGCATAAAAAAAGACCTACTTTAGTCTATGTTCATGAGCCCTAAACAGATCAGAACGCAAACAGCTACTTGTGCTTATTCTCCTAGACAGAATCCCTCACAGTGAAGTCCAGGGTAGCTCTGGTAACAAAGGTGCACAGCTGGAGGGATCCTAGACCCAAGGACAAAGCAACACCCTGTAGAACTAGAGTACTCTGATTCAGGAAAGGACTCACCACGGTAGATGGATCCTCCAGAAAAGCTGAGAGCTATTAGGCTCTGGCCCAGCTGTCAGCACATCGGTTCTGACAGCGGAGAGATGCTTACTTGGCTGCAGAAAACTTGTTAATCTTTCTCTGTCTTATCAAGTGTGGTCTCTCAGAGTTGCTGAGGTTGGAAAGCAAAGATGTTCAAGTGGCACTTCACCCCTAAAGGGAAGTTCCGGTTTTCTGCCCCCTCCATCAAATTATTTTTTTTTTGGGGGGGGGGGGATTTTGACAGTTACCTGCTTCCACTTCTGGATCCATAGCTCCCAACTCTCCCTGATTTTGAGTGACTGTCCCTGATTCGGAACAAAGTCCCTCTGTCCCTCTTTCCTCCTCATTTGTCCCTCATTTTGGTCTGATCTAAATGCATTTTTTATCTTTCAAAAAGTGTTTCCCAGTGCGGAAACTTTTGTCCAATTTCTAAATTGCTGCCTTTGTCAATACCGAAGGCCAGTATAATGTAATAGTAGTGGTCAAAAAAAGCACTTGTGGGTTTGATATTTTTATTTTTTTGTATCTCCTTTAAGGGGGCGTGGTATATGTGTGTCCTATGCCTACATACTGTACATTTGCTAACAGCTGTCTCTCATTCTCATTTCAAAAAGTTTCAGAGGTATGTGGATCACCTAGGTGATCTAAGTTCAGCCCCCTCCTCTGCCCACAGCCTCTTGGGACATGTCACAGGTCCCAGTAGGCTGTGGGGCCATACACAGGGTGCAGTGCGGCTTGCGCATGCGCAGCAGGGGCCTGGCTGTGAAGCTGCAAGGAGTCACAGCCAGCTTCCCACAGTTAGCATGGTGGCATTGGGGGCTCGAAGACTGGCAAAGAACTGTCCTAGGTGAGGGTAGCCCTGGATCCTCCCTGGACAGGTGAGTGTCCTTTTATTAAAACAGCTACAGTATTTGTAGCGGCTAACTTTTAATGTGTGTGTGTGTGTGATCTTTAAAGGGACCTGTGCCTGCATCTGAGCATAGTAAATGAGCATTCCGCTACAGAGCTGGAAACACATAATGTACACACCCTCATAGGATACAAAGTTTTAACTTATTTCAGGAAAACATCAATAAAAATCTCTTTACACAAAATCTGCATATTATAATAATATGATAAAACATCCAGCAAGCATGTTTTTCTAAAATCCCGGTTCACACATATGCAATGCGGGAACCCTGTGAATCCACTGCGTTCTCGCATCGCATTCAACTCGCAGGCAGGTCACACTGCCATATGCGAATCGCTGGGGGTGTCAATACAGAGTTAATGACACCCCCAGATCAGTTTGCATACTGCAGTGCAAACTGTCAGTTCGGACATGAATCGGATCTCATAGGTGTGAACACCCATGCGATCCGATTCTGGTGCTGACCCAAAAAAGGGTCCTGTGCGAGTTGTGTCCGAATGAGATGCGAATTCAGCCATACAATCGGTATGGCTGAATTTGCATCGCACAGACATTGTATGTGATTTGTAGAGCAGTGCGCTGCGAATCACATGCGATGTCTGTCATCGCACCTATGTGAACCAGCACTTAATATACTAGACGTATTGCAGGCGCTAGACATATTTTGTTATTTACAAGCTATATATTTGATAAATTGCTTTGCAGATTAAGGTATGTATAATAGTAAATTGTATAGAAAACATATCAGAAATAGAAGAGCATTTAAGGATGTTAATCTGGGAAGGGAGTGCACCAGCTGCTTATCTACTGAAATATCTTCTTGCTCTCAAATTCTATCCTTTATCAAGAACCCAGCAAGCCTTTTTGGTTTGCCATTCACTTCTTAAATTGAGCTCTAGCACTCTCTGCTGGACACTGAGAAAATGACAAGTGTTTTGTAATTAGCAGTCTCTAAGACAGCTGCTGAAATAGATCATGTGATCTCATCATCTGCTACTTTGGGTGTTATTTCATAATCACATGAAAAAGCAATGGTGGACAAAAATCCACAGCACTGATGAAAAGTGTGAATAGTTGAATTGCCAGTGAACATATAAAATATTAGGGTCACGCCATATTTGGTGTTTTTTTTTTTTTGTCCCCCTCTTGATTTGTGCCTGTGCTGAAGATTGAAAATCATTTCCCACAAATATGTGTATAATAGTAGAAAACTAATTAACCAATTCTAGCCAGCAGCACTAAATAAATAGTGTACAACACTGATATCAAAATACTACTATAATACTCATAGATTTCTTGTTCATTAACAGTTAGCATAGTGTTGTACATTATTTATTTAGCACTGCTGGCTAGAATTGGTTAATTGGTTTTCTACTATTATACACACATATCATGCAATGGTTTATACAGCAGCTGCTTGATTCATTTTAAATATTATTTTTTTAAATTTTATTCACATTTATTTATTTATTTAAATAACATTCACATTTATTTTAGTAATTAGTATTCACATATACTGTATAATATTCAATTCTAGTTCCCACAAATAGTGTGAAGGTTTCTATTGTGGAAGGAGAATTCTTAAAGAGTGTCTAAGACACGCAAGGTCTTGGAGCAAGGTCCATAAAGATATGGATGAGCGAGTTTGGAGTGGAGGAACTTGACTGCCCTGCACAGAGTCCTGACCTCAACCCGAAAGAACATCTTTGGGATGAATTAGAGCGCAGACTGCGAGCCAGGCCTTCTAATCCAATATCAATGCCTGACGTCAGAAATGCGCTTCTGGAAGAATGGTCAAACATTCCCATAGACACACTCCCAAACCTTGTAGACAGCCTTTCCAGATCAGTTGAAGCTGTTCTTGATGCAAAGGGTGAGCCAACTCAATATTGAACCCTACGGACTAAGATATTGGTTGCCATTAAAGTTCATGTGCGTTTAAAGGCAAGCGTCCCAATACTTTTGACAAAAGTGTACTTACCTTTCCCCATCTTTACCCAGCAATGTTGCAGGGGTGTCTCAGCTGCCCAGAACTCCCCCTGCTGTCAAACTAAGTCAGTCAGCCAATAGGGGGGGGGGGGGGGGGGCTGGGCCGGGTCACGGCTCCGTGTCTGAATGGACACAGGTAGGTGTGATTTGGCTCGGGTGCCCCCACAGCAAGGGCCAGCACAGAAGAGGGACCTTAGAAGAGGATGAAATCAACTGCATTGAGCAGGTAACTATAACATGTTTGTTTAAAAAAAAAACAAGACTTTACAATCACTTTAACTATTAGTACAGGGACAGGCCCTCTGCCTGTCTCTGTATGCCAGATTAAAGTAGGTTTTAACTACCTCCAGTTTCGATATCTACTGGATATAATTATTTTTGAATCTGGTGCATTAATACCACAAGAATCTGCTGCACGTGTCAATAAATGTATGTAGGGATTTTTTTAACTGGTGCAGGTCATTTTAAAGGGCCATAGCACCAGAAAACTGTCGAGCTTAACTGAATTCTTCAAAAAGTTTTTTGATTCAACAATTGACACATATGTCACTTTAAAGTGAACCTGATTCACAACAAAGGATTTACAGGTCTACTGAATGCAGAAAAATATCTTTAACCACTTGCCTACTGGGCACTTAAACACCTTCCTGCTCAGGCCAGTTCTCAGCTTTCAGCGCTGTCGCACTTTTTTTATTTTTTCAAACAAATAGAGCTTTCTTTTGGTGGTATTTATTCACTACTGGGGTTTTTATTTTTTTGCTGAACAAAGAAAAAAAAGACCGAAAATTTTGAAAAAACAAAAAACAAAACAGTTTTTAAAGTTTGTTATAAAATTTTGCAAACAGGTCATTTTTCTCCTTCATTGATGGGCCCTGATAGGCACTGCACTGATGGGCACTGATAGGCTGCACTGATAGGCGACACTGATGAGCACTGATAGGCGAAACTGATGGGCACTGATAGGTGGCACGGATAGGTGGCACTGATGTGCACTGATGGGCGGCACTGAAGGGCACTAATAGGTGGCACTGATAGGCACTGAAAGGTGACACGGATGGGCAATGATAGGCACTGGTAGGTGACACTTATGGGCAGCACTGATGATGGGGCACTGATTGGCACTGATAGGTGGCACTGGTGGGCACTGGTAGGTGGCACTGGTGGGCATTGGTGGGCACTGGTAGAAGGAACTGCCCCTCTCCTCTTTGGGACCGATGCCCCTCTAACAGCAGCAGCGACCAGCTTTTTTTCTCCTAACATGGACAACATGAGGAGAAAAAAAAGCTGATCTCCGGCTACTGTTTACATCACATGATCAGCTGTCATTGGCTGACAGCTGATCACGTGGTAAGGGGCCGGGACCATGGACTCGATGATCACATGGACTCACCTGAGTCTCATGGACTCGCTAATAACAGAGCAAGCTATGCACGGGACGTACATGGACACCCTTCACGGCAATTAAGGTCCACGCTGTAGCCGTCTTTTGGCTTTAGCATGGACGGGAAGAGGTTAAAAGAGATGCATCGGATTCAGTTTTTTTCCCTAATTATACTTACCTAGGTGGATGCAGCATTGGTCCGATGCCTTATCTGTCCCCTGGCACCTCTACATTGAGAACCGAGCGATTGAACACCGCCGATCACTCGGTTCTGACAGCTCTCTGCTCTGCTCCCTCCTTGCTCATTGGAGTGCTGGGTTGTGGAGGGGGCGGAGCTGAGAGGCTGAGCCGGGTGTCGGTCTTGGATCATGACGACGTGGTGCCTGGACCGACATCCATGATGTCACCAGAGAGGGAACTTCAGCCCCCTCTCTGCTGAAAACGGGTCACAGGAGTGCAGAACGGACTGCACTCCTGTAATCCATAGGAGATGTACAGCCAAATAACAACCTTTGGCTGTACATCTCCTTTAATAATGTGTAGCAACAGGAACAAATGCATTGCACATTTCACACTGTTCAAAGCACTTCATCAAAGGGTATTACTGTTTAAATCTGCTTGATGTATCAGTTAAAGTGGGCTGAACAGCCACCTGGGTATTGCAGAGGAGTGCAGATCATATATCCATCCGGAGCAGTAAACGTTTCTGTATAGTGAACTTTGGGGTGAATCTGTTAGCGATTTTTAATGTTTTATACTAATACCCTTTCTGAAATCAGTAACTGCAAATTGGTTACCTTTTAGTCAATAAATTCTCTTATGTTGGTTCTACTCCAATAATACACTGGTATTTACATAATGCAGAGCAATGCACTCTGTACAATGTGCTATATGTTATATTCTCCTGACCACTACACTCATTATGCTGTGGTGTAGATTATATATTCCAGATGGCTGCAGTCAGTATGCTATGTTCCATATTTCAGACTGCAAACCTCTATGTGCTATGTTGAACATTACATACTATAAAACGCACCGATTGTTGGCCGACCGATTGGCCGTCTTTTGTCCAGTGTTGTTGTGTTGGTTGAAATGTGCTCTGGACTGCACACAAATTTTTTTGGCCAACAACAACCAACTTCAAAAGTGATGTCATGTGCTGGTTTACTTTCCGTGTGTTTTTTCTTCTCTGAGCATGCCCAGTCTTGCTCATCTGATTTTTGTCTGCCGAAATCTGTACTGACTGACGAACAATCGGCCGTTCTGTTGACGGCCAACAAAAATTTTATAGAATGCACACCAGATTTTGTTCGGCCGAAAAGTCGCTGTCGGTTGTCGGAAACATCATACTAACAAGCCGACAATCGGCCGATCGGACGTTGGCCGAAAATTCACGGCCAACGATCGGTGCGTGTGTACGAGGCTTAACCCCTGTGTAACGGAACCGCAACCCACACTGTACTTGTGGACTTCCGTCAGTATACGGTTTCCTCCCAGTCGTGAACATGGATTTTAGATTTTCGAGCTGCACCCATGCAAAGATAGCCAACAACTTCTCCTTTATTGAACAGTTTCACACTCAATTTATACACACATGAGCACATCCCCCTCCTGATCAAATTACCCCATCAGGTCAGGGGTTGCCTGATCACATTATTATATGCAGATGAAATTGTATACAGAAATAGAATTAACCTGAACTAATTATCTAGCCATCTGGACAGACACAATATGTGAGTTCATTAACAATTAACAATGGGACAGACAGGATTACCAGATTCCACACCACACCTCAATAGACAGACAATAGGGAGAGCCTGTCTCTGACATTGAAGTACAAATCACATTAGCATAAGTGTAAACACAGACCCATTTGAAGCAATCCAAACCATTAATTATCTGTCTTTCACTCCCAGTGACGGTGAGTACCGTCACACCCTGTACCCCCTGTACACCAGGGGTCTTCAAGCTATGGCCCTCTAGTTGTTCAGGAACTACAATGTCCATCATGCCTAGTCATGTCTGTTAATGTCGGAGTTTTACAATGCCTCATGGGATGTGTAGTTCCACAACAGCTGGAGGGCTGTAGTTTGAGGATCCCTGCCGTACACTATGTTGTTCATTCCACACTGTCATGTTAGCCCTTCCAAGCTTTATATTGTACAAAATCTTATATACTCCATAATGCTAATCATACATTTTTTGGCATATTAAAATAAAGAGGATATTTGTACCACTAGAATTTGTTTAGGAAATCCAGTATTTAAATCCAATCAAAGAATTGGCACACATTGATCAGTATACGATTTCAATGTAATATAAGATATGGCACCAAGCATTTTTTTGGTTTCCTCTCATACACATGAATATAATGGTAACAGGGATCATATGGAAAAAATCTGTTTAAGTCTTTCTTTGTTTATACTATCTTTATCACTTTTCATATTCCCCTATCAACGTTTCCCTGTTTTGGGGTGAAACTGTCATCATATCACAGATCATCTGGTCACTACATACTTCATAACATTTCAATTAGCATTATATATTATCCTAAAATAACTATGAATGTTACTTATATATCCCTCCACTTATCCGTGTCAAGTAGAGCAGTGTGAGATGTTAAAAGCATCCTGTACAAGAGCTGCACACTTCTCAAATGTCACATCCACTTGTTATTTGCAGATAAAGACATTGGTTGCCATCATTTCTACAGTGTTATGCACGCTGGCCGGTTTGCTATCTCTCCTAGACTCCTTTCCTACTGACAACAGCATTTTGGCATAAAGAAACTCTTGATGCTTGTAATTGCGTTTAGGCGTGTCAAGCACTTAGGCGTTAATTCATTTCAATGGCCAGTATAATAGTTTATTCTGGCCATTGAAGTGAATTAATACTCAAGCGCTTAACCTGCCTAGCGTTAATGTGTGTTTAGACTAGGGATAGACCCATTATGGGCAACGCCGATATATCGGTGACGGATATGCACTTTCCCCGATATATCGGTATCGGCCCTGGAACCGGCCGATATTTTTGTGACATCACTCTGCCTTCTTAGGCCACCTCCCTCGCCTTGGACAGTCTCGTCTGGAGTCGGGACTAGTCTCGCCGGAGTGTATCACAGCCATACACCCACCCACAGCAACCCCGTGCCAGCCAGCCACCCACATCCACAGGCCCTGTACCAGCCAGCCAGCCACAAGCACTGTACCAGCGAGCCAGCCAGCCACCCACAGGCCCTGTACCAGCCAGCCACCCACAGGCCCTGTACCTGCCAGCCACAGGCACTGTACCAGCCAGCAAGCCACCCACAGGCCCTGTACCAGCCAGCCACTCACAGCCCCTGTGTCTGCCACCCTCCCACAACAGGGTGCCAGCCAGCCACCCACCACAGGTTGCCAGACAGCCAGCCACCCACAGACAGGGTGCCAGACAGCCAGCCACCCACAGGCCCTGTACCAGCCAGCCACAGGCACTGTACCAGCCACCTACCCACAGGCCCTGTACCAACCAGCCACCCACCTACCACAGGGTGCCAGACAGCCAGCCACCCACCACAGGGTGCTAGCCAGCCAGCCACCCACCACAGGGTGCCAGACAGCCAGCCACATACCACAGGGTGCCAGCCAGCCAGCCATCCATCACAGGATGCCTGCCAGCCAGCCAGCCATCCACCACAGGGTGCCAGCCAGCCAGCCATCCACCACAGGGTGCCAGCAAGCCAGCCACCCACCACAGGGTGCCAGACAGCCAGCCACCCTCCACAGGATGTCAGTCAGCCAGCCCCCCACCACAGGGTGCCAGCCAGCCATCCATTAAGCATTAAACAATAATTAACATATTCAGTACCAGATTTGTGTCAAAAATTTTCTTTATTTTTCAAAACATTAAATGTACAAAATATTGGCCCATATCGGCCCATACCAATATGTTGTGACCAAAATATCGGTATCGGCCCTGAAAAAAACATATCAGGTCTATCCCTAGTTTAGACAGGTTTACACGCTTTTACTCGCATCAGGCCTTTTTCTGCCAAAACGCTCCTGCTTCTGGCTGCGGCTGTGTTTTCTGCCTCTGAACACCTCTGCCTCTAAATGCCTTAGAGGCATAAAAAATAAAAACACTAGACATCCTTAAAGTTGGCCATACATGGGTCAAATTTCAAAAGAATTTTCTTTAAAAAATCTTTTCTAACAATTTTCGTTTGAATTTCGCACCATTAGTGTGACGCAGCAACGTCTGATTTTCGTGCAGCCATCAAATTTAAGTGCTCGGGCACGTTGGAAATTTTTTGAAAAACTATTTTCAAATTAATCGTGTGAGAAATATAATCGAAAAATAAATGCGCATGAGCACAATTAAAGAAAATTCCCGGAAAGAAAAGAAAATTCCCAGCAAGAAAAGAAAATTCCCGGATAGAAAAGAAAATTCCCAGCCACAAAAATTATTTTCTGTACCAACATGAAGTGAAAGGGAAGGCTTGGTTGGTCTAGTTTCTAAATCAATGGTGGCATCATCAGATCACAAAACACACAAAATTACTGATTTTCAGAAGAAAATTTGTTTGGAATTTAACTCATGTATGGCCTGCATAACATCCATGTTAAAAATGTCCAGAGTGCATGAGGCTAAAGAAAAAATAGCTATTGCTTAAATAAGATCTTGCATTGACAGCCTTGTAAGTAACTGACCTGCTAATATATATTACCCTAACTACCCCAGTTGTGTTTCTCTCCTTCACCCCGATCCCTCTGATTTCATTCTACCATTTAAATAGTGCAAATGTAGCAAGTTTTTGCAGACTTCTTGGTCCAGCAATAAATGATGCCAGACATTTTCTCACCTCTAAAACTCTGGGTTACACTGACTTCATCTGTCTTGCTGAAGTATTTTAAGGCAAGTAAGCCTATAGGTACAGTAAATATCTCCTAAACGTGCACTGTTTAGGAGATATTTACTTGTGAAGCTGCCGGTGACGTCACCGGTGCATACGCTCTGAAGAAATGGCTCCTTCAGAGTCCTGTACCGAGAACAGTGGCTACCGCACATGTGATGTCATCATAGCCCCTCCAATCAAAGGACCAGAACCCACCAACCTGGAAAGAAGACCGGGTGAAGATGGAAGCCCTGTCAGCGGTGACAGTGAGCCGCAGGAGGGCTTAATTTTAGCTACTTGCCACTATCCCACCCACAAATGACGGTGAAGTGGGGCAGCTCTCATTCTGAGAGGACTTCATATGACGACAACCCAGAACGACCGCTCTCACGCGCCCGTAGGGGCGCAGCCGCGGGGGCACGCAGCGCGGCGATCGTGGCCACACCATGTTCGTGGGACACGGCGTGACCCCAATCTTGGTAAAGAGCCAATGGTGTGGCTCTTTACTCATGTGATCAGCTGTGTCCATCCACAACCAGTCACATGTAAATGAGGAAGGGCCGTTTATTGGCGCTTCTCGCCTCACGCTGTCAGAGTGTGTGGCGAGGAGAGCAGATCAGCGGCTCCTCCTCAAAGGGAAGTCCAGGACAGGTAATCAGGGCACTGATCATCAGTGCCCTGATTACAGTAAAGTTCAGTACAGTAAAAAACAGTGCCCATCAGTGACACCAACCAATGCCAATCAGTGACACCAATCAGTGCCCCAAGTGACTTCAATTAGCGGCCATCAGTGTTGCCCATTAGTGCCCATCAGTGCCACCTGTCAGTTCCCATCAGTGCAGCCTATCAGTGCCGCCTATCAGTGCTCATTAGTGCCGCATATCAGTGCCACCTATCAGTGCCCATCAATGCAGCATATTAGTGCCTCCTCATCAGTGCCACCTCATCAGTGCCCATAAGTGCCACCTCATCAGTGCCCATCAGTGCAGCCTATCAGTGCCCATCAGTGCCACCTCATCAGCGTACATTAGCGAAGGAGAAAAATTACTTATTGACAAAATTTCTGACAAAAATTAAGAAAAAATAAAAAAATTTTTCAAAATTTTGTCTTTTTTTTTTTTTAAGAAATAACACATTTTTAACATTTTAATTTGGGTACAGCATTGCATGACAGCGCAATTGTCATTTAAAGCGTGACAGCGCTGAAAGCTAAAATTGGCCTGGGCAGGAAGGGGGTCAAAGTGCCCAGTATTGAAGTGGTTAAGGTAAGTTTCACATAATGTGCTAGTATGTGATGCATACTAGTACAATACAACTTTGCTTTGCAGGTTTCAAAAAAATAAAAGCCAGTAGTTTACTACCACTTTAAAGCTCCATTCTAGGTATTGGTTTTATTGTATAGTTACAATGGACCAGTTTGGACCAATGTAAGTATTTATGTAGCATATCTGTGGGCAGGGGCAGACTGGCAACTTTCGGCCCAGGGGGCAAGTACAAACCAGAGGTCCATTGTGCAGCGACTCGGCCCCCCTCCCACTCTCCCTTTTCCCATCCTCCTCCTGACTCCCATTCTGGGATAAAGCCCTGCTCCAGGTACTCTCTACTCACGGGGCAGGGGAGCGGTTGGGGCACCGGTTGGTTTGAAGTTGGGACAGCTCGGTTGGGGCTGGCCAGGGGAGGAGAGTCTCCAGTGGGGCATGAAACCAGCCTCTGCTCAGACACAGTTTACACCATCCTTGTTTGGGAATGAGGCCTGCGCTCTGTCCTTGTCTTCAACCCGTACTCACTAGGTCAGTGGCAGGGACTTTTTACTTCTCTTCACCAGGAATCCTTTAGGCATGTCTGTGGCAGAAGCCGTGCAGCCTTTTTACAGGACATCAGAGCGCCCCAGGAGGCAATTGGCCCCCTGCCCCCTTGCCCAGTCCTCCCCTGCCTGTGGGGCTGCTGTGGAAGCAGAGAATCATTGTAGTAGTGATCACCGCTGTTTTCTTGGGTACAGCTGCCCTACTGCATAGTAACCACAGGGGGTCACTTGCTCAGTACAAGTGCTATCCGCAGAATGCTGTGAATTTTTGTCAGTTTATTTAAGGTGCTTTCTGATTGCATGAGGTGGAGAGACAGGGTGGGGGTAATCATGATGTCCAATCAGAGAACGCTGTGCATTCATTGATAAAAATGCAAGGTGTTTTGTGAATGGTGCCCAAGACGAGCGAGCTGCGCCATGTGGATAACTATGCAGCAGGGCAGCTTTGTGGTACATGCCCCGGAAGGCATCAGTTATCACCGTAGTAAATATAATAATTGCAGTGGCCCCAGAGATATGGCATATGTATACTTACATTGGTCCCAGCTGGACCAATAAAGCTACGCAATAAAAATCATACCTAGAATTAAAGTATTTCTAAACCCAAAACCAAAAAATGTAAAATATGGCAGTCTACCAATCCTTAGATGTGGTGGCTGAATTATTTTTTCACGCTCTTTTCCCCTTTTTTTCACCTTTTGATCCTGCCAGTAACACAATTCTTGTCCCAGTATGACAACACTAAGGCTGGCCATACACTTTACAATTTTCTTGATCATTTTTTCTTTAAATTTATCAAAACCATATAATATGAAGTCAAACCTAAATACTTTCAATTTATATGCATTTCACAGTTTAAGGTAAATCTAAAGGAAATTGAACAAGAAAATTGTATAGTGTATGGCCAGCCTTACTCATACTGCATCATAGTTACATAGTTACATAGTTAGTGAGGTTACAAAAAAAAACATCAGTCCATCCAGTTCAACCTATGATGTGTGTGTGTGTGTGTCTACTGTTAACCGTACATTGTATACCCCTGTATGTTGTGGTCTTTAAGGTGCCCATCTAATAGTTTTTTGAACTACCGCCTTTCCTCTAGTTTTAGTGAGTGGCCACGCGCCTTATTGTATTTCCTTTCTCTGAATAGGTTTTTCCATATGCTAGGGTTTCCAGTACAATATTTGTACATTGATATCATATCCCCCCTCAATCGTCTCTTCTCCAGAGAGAATAAGTTCAATGCTTGTAGTCTTTCCTCATAGCTGATGTCCTCCATTCCCCTAATTATTTTTGTTGCCCTTCTCTGGACTTTCTCCAGTTCCAGCACATCCTTCCTGAGGACCGGTGCCCAGAACTGGACAGCATACTCCAGCTGTGGCCGGACCAGAGTCTTGTAGAGTGGGAGAATAATCTCTTTATTTCTGGAGTGAATCCCCTTTTTTATGCATCCCAGTATTCTGTTGGTGTTGCTTGCAGCGGCTTGGCATTGCATGCCACTGCCAAGCCTGTTGTCTACCAGTACCCCCAGGTCCTTTTCCATCCTAGACTCACGCAGAGGTTCCCCCCTAGTGAGCAGCTTGCTTTCTGGTTTCTGGCACCCAGGTGCATTACTTTACATTTTTCAACATTGAACCTCATCTGCCATGTAGTTGCCCACCCCATAATTTTGTTCAGGTCCGCTTGTAAGGTTTCCACATCCTGCATAGAAGATATTGGCATGCTTAGTTTAGTATTATCTGCAAATACTGAGATTTTGCTCGATATCCCCTCCTCTAGATCATTTATGAATAAATTAAACAGGATTGGCCCCAGGACAGAACCCTGGGGGACCCCGCTTTCCACACCCGCCCAATCTAAGTACTCCCCATTAATCACCACCCTTTGCACTCTCCCCTGGAGCCAGTTCTCTATCCAGGTACTCACCTTATGGTCCATACCTACCTTCCTTAGTTTGAACAGTAAGCGTTTGTGGGGAACGGTGTCAGAGGCCTTTGCGAAGTCCAGGTACACCACATCCACAGGCTTACCTTTATCTAGGTGGCAGCTCACTTCATCATAGAAGGTTAATAGATTGGTTTGGCAAGAACGATTTTTCATGAATCCATGCTGATTACTACTAATAATACCGTTTTCATTACTAAAGTCTTGTATGTGGTCCCTTAACATCCCCTCCAAAATCTTGCAGACTACTGATGTTAGGCTGACCGGCCTATAGTTACCCGGGATATATCTCGGCCCCTTTTTAAATATTGGTACCACGTTGGCTTTTTTCCAATCAGCTGGCACCATACCCGTCTGTAAACTATCCTTAAAGATCAAGAATAATGGTCTGGCAATCACCTGGCTGAGCTCTTTAAGAACCCTCAGGTGCAAGCCATCCGGTCCCGGTGATTTATTTATGTTAAGTTTCTCTAGTTTAGTTCTAAGTCTATCTTCTGTTAGCCATGGCGGTACTTCCTGAGGTGTGTTGTTTAGTTTGGCCTTACAAGCTTGGTTAGTGTAGCCCCCCAATTCTTTTGTGAAGACTGAAGAGAAGAAATTATTTAACACTACCGCCTTTTCTCTGTCCTCAGTGGCCATATTTCCTTTGTCCTCTTTTATGGCGCCAATGTGTTCTGGCCTCGCTTTCTTACTGTTTACTGTATATACTTAAAGAATTTCTTGGGGTTCTTTTTACTCTCCTCCGCTATATGTCTCTCGTGTTCTATTTTAGCCGCCCTGATTTTGTCTTTACATTTCTTATTACACTCTTTGTAATGCTTGAATACTGCCAATGACCCCTCAGTCTTGTATTTTTTGAAGGCCTTTTCTTTAGCATTAATATGCATTTTTATGTTGGAGTTTAGCCACCCAGGGTTTAGTTTTGCTCTTTTAAATTTATTTCCCTTTGGAATGCACTGGTCAATCCCTTTGTTAAGTATGCTTTTGAAGCACTCCCATTTTCCTCCGTGTTCTTTGTTCGCAGAGTTCTATCCCATTTGATATTTTCTAGCAGAGAGCGCAGTTTTGGGAAATTGTCTGTATTGTTGGTAATCAGTAGGTCAAGTACCGCATTGTTTCTTGTCGGTGCATTCACCATCTGACCCATGAAATTGTCCTGCAAAACATTTAGGAACTGCTGAGCCTTGGCTGAATGTGCGGTTCCTTCTGCCCAGTCTATATCTGGATAATTAAAGTCCCCCATTATAATGACATTTCCCATCCTTGCTGCCAATCCTATTTGTAAAAGGAGGTCCGCCTCCCCCTCCTCCCTCAGGTTGGGGGGCCTATAGCATACTCCCAATATTACTTTCCCCACAGTGATTTCCCTTTGAAGCTCTACCCATAGGGATTCTGCCTCGTCCATAGCTCCATTATTAATATCATCCCTCATATTTACCTGTATACTGTTCTTAATATACAGACAAACCCCTCCCCCTTTTTACCTTCTCTATCTCTGCGATAGAGGGAATACCCCTGAATGGTCGCCATCCAGTCATGAGAGCTGTCAAACCAAGTCTCTGTTATCCCCACAAAATCTAAGTCCTCCTCAAACATCAGCAGCTCCAGCTCTCCCATCTTGTTAGCCAGGCTTCTGGCATTGGTATACAAGCCTCGTAATCGGTTTATCGGTGATCGTTTACAAATATCCTCATTTGATGTTTTTAGGCTGCTCTTGTGATTTCTCCCCATACCCCTCCTGGGTTAAGGAGCTCCAAACACCCTACCGCTAATGTCCCCATTTCTGCCCTCTGAATCTTGCTTTCCACTGACTAATTCTACATCTGTACCCTCCCCCCCCATCACTTAATTTAAATGCCCTCTAACTAGCATCAGCCACACGGCCACCACTGAAAAGGCTTGCAGCCAGGCAGCATCTTCTTTTGTGTATGCTGGAAATTATGTGTTCCAATATTGGATGAACTCTCTGTAAGGGAGGGGGGGGGGGTAGAAATACATTTTCTGGTCATGTGCAGAAGTAGCTGCCTGGCTGAAAGATTTTCGGGGCAGAGCTGTGCGGCTCCCAGCAGGTTGCACAATGAAGACCTGGCAAAGAGTGAATAATTGGGGTTGTATAAAACCTTGTAGGCTCTGTTTCTTGTATTTTAATTCACATCACACAGCGATAAATTTAGTGTTGTGCTGAATGAAAACAGTAGGAGGCCTTAAAACTAAACATGTAATACCTCTTCTGTGTTCAGAAACAGGAGAAACTGCTTCGTTTTAGTTTCTACATGTATTGGTTACAGAAGTGCGTATTGTAATTATCAGAAATGCTGAGCTGCAATGTAATTACACAGCGCTGTGCTGGATACGTTCTTTACATCTAAATGAAGCTTTGCCTGGCCCAAAGGCCTCATGCACACAGGGTGTTTTTACAACTGCTTTTAGGCCCCTTTCACACACGGAGTCCGTTCAGATCCGCCTGTCAGTTTTTTTGGCGGATCTGAACGGACGCCCCATGCATCCCTATAGGGCATCGGATGGCAGCAGAGACATATCCGCTGACATCCGATCCGATCCGTCAAAACCGGATGGATGGAAACCCTATTTTCGCACTGCAAGGATGATCCGACTTGCAGTGCGACTTGCGCTGTGAGAATCTTGAGGGGGAACTCCACGCCAAAATGGGGAAAAAAGCAGCATGGGGGTCCCCCCCAGGTTCCAAACCAGGATTAGGTTTAGGTTTAGGAAATATTTACTGCACATGCAACTGATGACATCATCAGCGCATGTGCTCTGAATGAACGCCAACCCGTGCTGTTTCTTCAGAGCCCTGTGCCGTGACGGCTGACCAGTCACACAGCCAGGGTCCACGGACCCGGAAGGAAGACAGGTGAAGATGGATGCGGCCTCCAGCGGTGACAATGAGGGCTTTGTTTGCAGTTACGTTTCATATAATGTGCTAGTATGGACCTGATCTAAGTTAACTAAGGAAGTTGAGTTCCCTATATTATACAGAGTACTATAGTATTGATGAAAAGCATCAGCTCTGCACTCAGACTGGTGTTCATCATGCTTAATAGGTACGTATTTTGAGAACAAAAAATGTAGCTTGTCTCAACTTGATAGATGGTGCTAGCATCCTGCCACATTTACCCCTGTGTTCGAAGACGGCACTTACCCATGGAGTTTTGTTGTTTCTGATAGCGGAGATGTAAGATTTTGTACAGTTAGGTATAGTGCTGAATCAGTGGTAAGTGGGTAGACACTTTTCGTGAGGTCCTTACTTCCTTTTGTGGTAATCTGGGTATCGTGGAATACACTGCTTGTGATGCATGGACACACTTATTGCTGCCTCCCACATATGTAGAATAATGCCAGCACCAAAACATTTTTTATAGTCACTGATGAAATTCAAGCCTGCCTCAGAGGTTTAAAGTGGACCTACTGTATTACTTTAGTTACTATATTCAAACATATCTAAGTATCATTTTTTCTGTTTCCGTTTTTGCATGTGCTAACGCCCTTCTTCTTCTTCTCCTCCTCCTTTAATCCTACACCATTATTTTGGCTAGTACGTATAATTGTTGGCTGGCTTCTTTTTACCTGTTTCTTGGCCCAACCACCGATGATGTCTGTGTAGAAACAAAAATGTTGAATGGACATTTGTGTATATATATACAGTGTGTGTGTGTGTGTGTGTGTGTGTGTGTGTGTGTGTGTATATATATATATATATATATATATATATATATATATATAATATATAAACATTGATTGTAACCACTGTTCTCAGCTGCATAGGGGCTTAGAGGAGTGTGTCAGCAGGAGACAGAGAAACAGCATCACAGTGATCTTCCCAGTGAAGTGCTGTGCAGGGGTGTCAGTACAAGTTTTGGCAATTGGAGGACAGGCAGACTATGCTCCCAGCACAGCCATAGAACTGGCCGTACTGGAAAGGATGTGCTTCTGTGGCTAGAGTGGTCAGATTGAAATAGGAAAGCTGAGGGACTGGCAGGATCACCAGGTATTTCTTTTACATTTAAAATATAATTTTAAAATCTTGACTTAACTGGAAAATCCAACATTTAAGTTGTCACCAGAACAGGAATGGAGGGGAAATCTTTCAAGGGGGACACTTGGTTGAGGCTATGAAATCGAGCAACAATTGGGACTTAGTTGTTAAAATGCAGTATAGTATCATGTAACAAACAGTACTAACATACAACAACAATGTATTTTATACCAAAATATTGCCATCATCTTCTTCATTTTCTTAATATATTGAATGAATAATGGCAATGACCACCTTATACACAATTTAGCAATGACAGCTTTCATAGTTATGCACTCACAGGTTTCATAAACTCTTATGTAGTACACCAGTTTGGACAGTAGGTGGCTGTATAGGCATTCATTTTAAGTAAGTCTAGGAGGTGTACATCATTCTGATAGGAATGATACAGTATGTATGACTGTCATAATTTCTCATTAGTTTTATGAAACAGAGAAACCTTTTCACAAATAATCCTCTCTGCTGAATCAAGCGGTGTTGCCACCGCTGAATTTGATTTACTAAAGAAACTGAGGCTGTATACTAGCTAAGTGAATTTTAGTGAATAAGGTGAGGCTGTGGTCATTTTGAATATCCAATAATGTTAGCAAAAATCATTTTTGTGTTCTTCACACACTTATTTACTTTGCTAGGTGAAAAACGTCTATAATTGCACAAAAGGTAAAATGGAACTTAAATTTAGTTTTGGTTGCAACGGGAAATGGTTCTATACAAGTTTTCCTTTTTATCCTTTTTTATTCCCTGTTGAGAAGATTAAAAAAAAGATGTTTTGATACTGTCTTTACGTGATAAAGTTCCTATTTTTCACCATGTTGTTAAACTTCAGAACTATTTTTGCTGGAGTTGACCTTTAATGTGAACCCGTGAGGGCTTCCATTTCTAGCCTCTCCTGAAGATATCTATCAGTTCCCTGGCTGTCATTTTGATTAATTTGTCATTGACCAAAGTCATAGACCAAGAACATACATGCAGATCAGGAATTCTGACCTTGCTCTGACTTTCCTGGCTGTATGCTTATTTCAGGTCAGTAACTCATAACATACTGAGGCCAGAGACAGCCCAGTAACCAGCATTTTAAGAAAGAGATCAGATCGGCAACATTCATTCTTCTCTTGACATAGGCCTGAATTGCAGATTCAGCCAAGATTTACCATACATTTGCAAGCCAAACATTTCACACACACATATATATATATATATATATATATATACACTACATTGTCAAAGGTATTGGGACGCCTGCCTTTACACGCGCATAAACTTTAATAGCATCCCAGTCTTAGACTGTAGGGTTCAATATTAAGTTGGCCCACCCTTTGCAGCTATAACAGCTTCAACTCTTCTGGGAAGGCTGTCCACAAGTTTTAGGTGTGTGTCTATGGGAATGTTTGACCATTCGTCCAGAAGCGCATTTATGAGGTCAGGCACTGACGTTGGACGAGAAAGCCTGGCTCACAGTCTCCGCTCTAATTCATCCCAAAGGTGCAGGCCAGTTAAGTTCCTCCACCCCAAACTCTGTCATCCATGCCTTTATGAACCTTGCTTTGTGCACTGGTGTTCAGTCATGGGCCATCACCAAATTGTTCCCACAAAGTTGGGAGCATGAAATTGTCCAGAATGTCTTGGTATGCTGACGCCTTAAGAGTTCCCTTCACCTGAACTAAGGAGCTAAACCAAACCCCTAAAAACAACCCCACCCCATAATCACCCCTCCACCAAATGATTTGGACCAGTGCACAAAGCAAGATCCATAAAGACATAGATGAGTGAGTTTGGGGTGGAGGAACTTGACTGGCCTGCACACACTCATAAACACACTCCTAAACCTTGCGGACAGCCTTCCCAGAAGACTAAGACTGGGATGCCATTAAAGTTTATGTGCGTGTAAAGACAGGCGTCCAAATACTTTTGACACTATAGTGTATATATATACGGGGGCAAGCCCAATCGGTACTGGCAGCGGCAAACAATGCACGAGACGTGGACACCCAGGAACAGTCTAAGCAAGTTTATCCTGCATGTTTATTCAGCAAGGCAACAACCAATCACACTTTCATCGGAGGAGAGCTTTGTACAGCAAGCCTATAGTATAAAATTGAATAAAAAATTTGAAGAAGTGCGAGCCAATAACTAAACTCAAGTCAGTTACTGACTAAAAGGGTGCCCCCTAACAAGTTCTCCAAAACAAACCGCCAGCTCTTGTACCATTTTAGTGTTCTGTAAGCAGTCAGCCTTTTTACCCAGGAATAGGCTTTTACACCAGAGAGCCTTTAGCATCAGTCAGCTCACAATATAAAAAGGCTTTGCGAACAGCTGAGGCTAATTGATGAGGTCTGGATGCTAGGTAAGATGTGAATCTAGGAATGGAGGCTTTATCCCACCCAAAGCTCTAAAAAGACTCCAGGCTCCAGGACCCAGAGCAGAACTTATTAAAGAGGTTGTAAACCTCCCAAAAAAAAAAAATAAAACCTGTAAGACAAAGGCATAATGAGCTAGTATGCATCGCGTACTAGCTCATTATGCAATACTTACCTTAGAACGAAGCCACCGGAGCGCCGCCTGCTCAACGCCGAAACATTGTCCATCTATACCCAGTTTTCCTTTCGGGTTCGGGCCCTCCGGCCATCTGATTATCCGGAACCGCGATGATGTCACTCCCGCGCATGCACACAGGAGCCTCCATTCACTGCACAGGGCTCCGAAGGAACGACACGGGCGGCCATTCCTTCAGAGCGCATGCGCCAGTGATGTCACTGGTTGCATGCAAAGTAATTATCTCCTGAATGGTGCATGTTTAGGAAATATTTACAGTACCTATAGGTAAGCCTTATCATAGGCTTACCTATAGGTACAATTTCCAGAGGAAGCTTTACGTCCTCTTTAAAAATTTGAGAAAACAATGATTGTTTTCTCCAAATTAGACACAAACCCTAGCGCCCCTCACAAGTGTGGTGAGAAATTTCGGTGACTCATGTACAATGTCCACAATCCGCTGCAAAACCTTTTCTAAATGTATATATATATTTATACATATTGCAGCAGTATTTTTGCTCACTGATCAGCTTCTCTTCTCAGCTCAGGAGTATTAAACCCCAAAGCAATCATTAATTATATAAAACAAGAGAAAAACTGCGCTCGGGATAATCAATTCAATAAAAATATAAATATAAAAGTAAGGAATATATGTATGAAGAACATAAAGAGCAGCTGCACATATGTCAGGATATAAACATACACAAGCAAAATAAAAGAAAGGGTGCAGCGCTAGATAAAAAACATACAAAGATTCCAAAGAATCTATAAGCAGTCTTGTTAGGTAGATCCTCAAATGGCCCCAAGAATGGTAAAAAGGCTCATAGTGTAATATGTTGAATCAAAATGACACTTTATTGATCATTAAAATGCACTCACATTTAGTCAAGATGGCATCAGCGTATAGACAGTGTGGGATAGTCTGTTTCCTTCCAAGAAAATGGCCGCTGCGTCCTCCGGCGCAATGACGTCACACGCTCCGTAACCTGCCCAATAATCATTAATTATATTTCAGCTTATAAGTTCTTAGATGTGATGGCTGCATTCGTTTTCTTTTTTAGGCTTTTAGTAAGTCAGCTGGTTTTTAAAAGAACAAGCTCTTTTTTCCAGTTAGGGGGTAGAGACAAACCATTTAACATTGGAAGGGGTACGATCAATGATCAGCCTTTATTTATTTATGTAAAACTTTTATCCCAGAAGAAATAAGACTGTCGCTGTAACTACTTATAAAGTGTGAGGTGGAGTTTGGCTTCAATTTGTTTGGTGTATTTAAGGTGGAGCTCCACCTAAAAAGGGTAAGCCTTGCTTGTTTTCTCCCCCCCCCCCTCCACTGCCACATTTGGGGGAGCAGATACCTGTCAAAACCAGGTACCCGCTCCCACTTCTGGGTAAGATCGCTGCCATCATTGTGCGGCGAACTACGTAATTTCTGGCCCCTCCTCCTCCCCCCGCTGCTTTCTGGGAGGCACAAAGGTCCCAGAAGACAGTGGGACCATTCAGAAAGTGCAGCACGACTAGCGCATGCGCAGTAGGAAACTTCCTTTTTCCCTTAGTAAAGATGCCGGCACCCGGAGCCGATGGATGAATCTGCTTGGGTTGCCAACATCGTCGGCTCCCTGGACAGGTAAGTTTCCTTATATTAAAAGTTAGCAGCTCCAGTATTTGTAGCTGATGACTTTTATTTTTTTTCCCCAGGCTGGAACTCCTCTTTAAATCTGCTTGTACATCTAACACTCCAGTCCCCCAGACTGACAATGCTGCTATCGAAATGAGCCCCCTGTGCTCCTTCATGCAGAGTGGGGGCACTCTAATACCGGAAGTATGTTACTGGCCAGATCATCAAGTGAAACTAGAGGGAAAAAGCCTAAAAAATAGAAATAATACAGCTGTCACATCTATGGACTTGTAGTCTGCAATATATTACATTTTTGGTTTTGGGTATAATACTGCTTTATCAAGCAGCTGCCTAAAAACAATCCAAATATAGCAGGTAGGTGTTTTGTTTCCAATATAAATAGAAGAATGGTGCATCCGTTGCAAATTCATAGCCTGAATTCTTTGAAAATCCCAGAAACAACAAACAGCGATGTACCTGCGTCCAGGGACTGTGGGTGTAGCTGCACAAATCAGTACATTGCTGATGAGTCAGATTCTGGAATTTGGAAAGAACGCAGGTTTGCTTTTTGCTTTAGGCTTATGTCTCATCTAAAAGGATTTTTGTATTTATTCTGAAAAGTGCAGATGTATAATAACAATTCTGTACACTGTAGAAAGGCATCAGCTCCACGTTTAAATTAAAAAGCCGCACTCGCCGAAATACTCATCATTTTTTCAACCCTGTTTCCTACTGACTCATTGCACTCTGATGCCATCCTCTTCTGGGTTGTAAGAGTCATTCAACCTACTTCCTTTGAGCCCAGGGTGTCAAGAACCCACCCCTTGGGGCTGTGTAATGAGCAGAGATTAGCAGATTAGCCACAAGGAGCAGAGTAGATCAACTAGCATTATGGGGAAATATAAAAAATCAAAAGAGAATCCACGCTAGGTCAGGAGTACTTGTAAAAAGAAGCAGCCACCCTAACAACTATGTAAACAATGGAATTCAAATAAGATGTGGCGCTAAGAACTCAAAAGTGCTATAAATAACCAAGTGTTAAATCCTCTATGTAATTAACACAAACAAAAGTGCAATGTGATAAATTGAATGAAATAAAATATCACCTAAAAATCATACAAAGACTGAACATTCAATATCATAATGAGTGATAATCCAAACAAATAAATATTCAGTGCCTTGCGAAAGTATTCGGCCCCCTTGAACTTTTCGACCTTTTGCCACATTTCAGGCTTCAAACATAAAGATATAAAACTGTAATTTTTTGTGAAGAATCAACAACAAGTGGGACACAATACTGAAGTGGAACGAAATTTATTGGATATTTCAAACTTTGTTAACAAATAAAAAACTGAAAAATTGGGCATGCAAAATTATTCAGCCCCCTTAAGTTAATACTTTGTAGCGCCACCTTTTGCTGCGATTACAGCTGTAAGTCACTTAGGGTATGTCTCTATCAGTTTTGCACATCTAGAGACTGAAAGTTTTTTGCCCATTCCTCCTTGCAAAACAGCTTGAGCTCCGTGAGGTTGGATGGAGAGCGTTTGTGAACAGCAGTTTTCAGTTCTTTCCACAGATTCTCGATTGGATTCAGGTCTGGGGAGTTTGACTTGGCCATTCTAACACCTGGATATGTTTACTTGTGAACCATTCGATTGTAGGTTTTGCTTCATGTTTTAGATCATTGTCTTGTTGGAAGACAAATCTCCATCCCAGTCTCAGTCTTTTTTTGGGACGTTTGTACCTAGACTTCCAGGTCGTCAGCAACTTCAGATCATGCTCAACTGCATGGATGGTGCACTGACTGGTACCTTTTGTTTAGAGTAGCATGCCCAGGGACGAATGCCCAGTGAGCTTGCATTCCAAGCATCCGCTCCTAGGCACATACTGCACTAAATATGCGTAAGGGCCACTGCACCTAAACCTGGAAGCCTCCTGTACCAGGGCTAAATGGCATGAGGCCTAAGATATCAGCTACAAAGGGAAGGCATGGTTTTGAATTACATTAATGCAACGCACCTCAAAGCACAAAGATATGTGAGTTATTATAGGCACAATTTATACAAATACATTTAGCAAATGTAAAAAAGGAGATTCAGGAAAAAAGAGCATAGTGCCACATCCCTATAAACTATACATTCTTCAAATAGTTGATTTTGGGGAGGAATGGGACTTGTGAAGCACATCATTTTATGCAAAACCCTCTTTTTGTTTGATACATATTTAAAAGAATTTTATACAAAACATACTCATGTAGCACCCTCCTAGATAGGTGCTAGGTAAACACATTGGGTGGCTCTTTCTGCTTATCGAGAGAGCCTTATCTGTTAGTTTAGTCTGTCACATGTTTCCAGGTGTAATTCATTGGGTCTTAGGGAGTCTCCCCACTGTATCCAATAAGGGAGCTTGTTGGACAGTGGAGGAAACCCAACCAATTGCACACCAGGGTTTATGACTGTCCCAGTGGGCAGGCATGGCCGCAATGCATCCTGAGATTGGGAATAAGTCCGGAGGGGGCATGTGACAGGGTGTCTTTTGGCGGGAGCAAAGTCCCAGGAGGAGGTGGATAGCTGTCTCTCCTCCTGCAGAGTGAGGAAGGTGGTCCATGTGGTCGGCCTAGGGACCAGGAGTGGAGCTGGGCTGCAGGGGATCCAGTGTGCTGGCCAGTGGAGCTATTGGGCAGAGGACTTCGGGAAAAACAGTATTGTGAGTAATGAGGGATCTGCCTAAGGGTCTGCCTAAGAGAGGGGACCACTCCAGAGAAGTCAGGGTATCAAGGAGCCAGCTCACTCAGAGTGTTACAGTAAAGGGGGTGCAGTGTAGTGAACCCTGAGGCTTAGGAACAAAGGGGGTGCCAGGAAGGGCCCTGAAGTTGTTCAGCAGTACAGTTCAGCTGCTTCAAAATACAGATTACTTTAGAGTACAGATTACCTCAGAGAATTCCTTCAGTTCATTGTCACAGCTTGTGACAAACTGAAACCAGCGGCCTAGCCATGACTAGCTCAATTTCGGTGTTACTCAGCGTTACTCAGCGTTAACAAGCATTTACTCAAGTCATCCCTGCCTATTGTGCATAGTTCTATTCAGTTGGAGTATCCCACTCATCCCTTCTCTTATCCAAGTTCTCTAATTAAACATAAAAACCAAATAAACTGGACTGATCCTTGTCTGAGGTAAAACACTTGGGAAAATGTCAGACTGTTCTATTGTTGCTAATGGTAACCCAGGGGAACCCGTAACCAGCAGCTCCCTTGGGAGTAGTGCTACACTCATAACAATAAAATCTGTATATGATATAGCCAAGTACAGACATTTTATTGCATCACATCTGTAAGTAGTAGTTCATATGGTTTGATGTGTTTCATGGACTAATTCACTTCCCCAGGAGCCATTAACCACTTAACCCCCGGAGGATTTTCCTGCTAAACGACCAGGGGGTATTTTGCGATTCGGCACTGTGTGACTTTAACGGACAATTGCGCGGTCGTGCAGCGCTGTACCTAAACGAATTTGACGTCCTTTTTTTCCCACAAACAGAGCTTTCTTTTGGTGGTATTTGATCACCTGTGCGATTTTTACTTTTTGCGCTATAAACAAAAAAAGAGCGTAAATTTTGCAAAAATAACAATATTTTTCACATTTTTTTATAAGAAATTCCCCCCCAAAAAAATGTAAAAATCAAAATTTTTTAACATTTTCGGCCAATTTGTTTTATCCTATCTATGTTTGGTAAAGAAAAATCGCAAAAAGCGTATTTTTATTGGTTTGCGCAAAAGTTATCGTGTTTACTAACAAAGGGAAAGAATTTTGTCATTTTTGTTGTTTTTTTTTTTAACGCGTAATGGCGGCGATCTGCGATTTTTTTTGCGGTACTGTGACATTGCGGCGCACAGATCGGACCCTTGACTGAAATTTTTGACACTTTTGGGGTTACCAGTGACATTTCTACAGTAAACAGTGCTATATATATGCACTGTTACTGTAAAAATACACTGGTAGTGAAGGGGTTAACTTTATTTGGGAGGGAGGGGCTGTGTGTGTCCCTAGGGGCGTGCTTTCTACTGTGATTGGCTGTGGCTTGAGGTGAAAGGACACTGATCAACAGATCTACATAGTAGATCTGTCTGATCAGTGTTTTAACACCGAGGAGAATGACAGGCAGCTTGTTTACACTAGCTGCCTGACTTTCTCCCTCTCCCCCGACGATCGCCGAGTGAGCGGCGGACATCGGGTCCGCCGGTCACATGCGCGGGGTGGTCCTTGACCGCGTGGGAGCGGGAGCGCGCCTCCGGCAGCGCGCGCTCGCTCCCCAGACCCTCCCAGGCTAGTGACGTTAATTAACGTCACTCTGCCTGGCAGGGGCTGACCGCCGCAGTAAATTTACTTGCGGCGGTCGGCAAGCGGTTAATATTGTACACCGGATAGTCTAGACAAAATAATACAATTATTACAATATAATGCAGCATGGGGCAACATAACAATCAGCATCCCATTATATAGATACACCAAATAGAAAATCCCCAGGGTGTGCCAAGGAGAGGAAAGGGACCCATGGGGGGGGGGGGGGGGCAAAGTGGGAGCTCCCAGTCACTAGAGGTCAGCCCATCCCAGCCCACCTTCCTCCCAAAACAAAATCTATCAAATGAATTATAGAAAATAGTATCCAAAGAAAATTAATTTAAATGTAATATTACCATTGCATTAGATGCAGCAGGAATCATGTACTACATGGCGTAAAGGAGGAACCTTCCAAAAAGGGTGTACAGACTAGAACAATCAAAATTGTTGGCATATATTTGCTAAATGTATTCTGAATATAAGATAGGAACTTCACAGTTAGCCTGGAACATATTGTAATATACATAATGCAGTATGTGAAGTATATTTAACCTTATATAACCACTGCTCAACATTATTTAAGCTTACAAATCCCCAAATTACCTGTAAAGGCCTCCAACTGCAATAGCTGACTAAAACAATATAGTTATTATAGAGAAGCAACCAACAAAAAGCTGTACCCTGTATCTAAAATAAAAATAGTGTCCAAACAATCTGTAATGAAGGAAAGATACCTAACAGTTAGTATCCTCTACACGTTGTTACAATCACCCCCAAGAAAAGGGGAGGGGGCTCATGAAAGGTACTACATACCTTTAGTATTAGGACACCTCTAAGGAGCCAGGCCAATTGTATCTTAGTGCATTTCAATCTTTAGCAGATAATATAAGAAAAATTCTGCCTGCTGATTTTATTAGAGGGGGCACTCTACGCCTCCTGCAAAACATTAGATCACACCAAAATGGCCGTAGATCAATATACCAGCCGTTCCAATTAGTATAATAAAATCTAACCACCTGTGTGCCTACCTTATATCCAGAATACATTTAGCAAATGTATGCCAACTATTTTGACTTAATATTTTACACCAAGTGATCAGTGCTGAAAATGTACGTTGCAATACAGGCGCTGAACACAACCAATCATTTTTCTGTAATCTGGAGTTTATTTGAAAGGAAAGGAAAATGTGTGGGAATTCTTTCATACTCTCTTTAAATCCATTGCTATTTTTCTCCATAAGTAGATGACCTTGGCTGTGCCTAGCATTTACACTTCTACAAGCCTTTAAAAAATATTCATGCAAATTTATCTATGATTTACACAGGTTCTGCGGCTGGTAACAGGTAATGAGAGGTGCATACTAATCACAGCAACCCTGTGTAAATGACCCATGTGCCTGATTACCACAATGATATACTGTAGTCACTTTATGTAATGTATTTACTCTTCCAGGGTTTATAAGTAGGCGATATAAGCCAAGGCCAAGGGCACCAAGTTGGCCTGTGTTTTAGGATTTGTTTTACATTTCTTCCTTATGTAAGAACAGAAATGTATGAAATAAAACGAATTTAAAGTAAACCTGTACCTTGTCCATATTGAGACAAAAGTTTAGGCCTTGTTCACAAGGGCGTACATAAGCATACGTCTATGTGAAGGGCCGTGGTTGCCCACATGGGATGCACAGGTGGTCTGCGTATCTGCATCCAGGCAGTTCTATTCCTGTATATTGGAACACAGAAGCTGCACAAACACAGCCTTTCGTCCCAATTTGACAGCGTGCATGTGCCTAAACGCACACTGTCTGCGGATCCTTAAGATCAGTGGATCCAAAGGGTGTGAGTTCATTTTTAGCCCTTTCACTATATTTCAGACCTATTCTGTCTCTGCAATGACCTGTATATTACCTCCTTGACCTCCTGAACCTCCTCCTCCCTCTGTGTATGATCTGTAAATTGAATATATCTACTGTGCCATTCTTTATTTATTCATTACAGGTACTTATATAGTGCCGTCAATGTTACGCAGCCCTTTACATACATTCACATCAGCACCATTACTATGATTAATTTTTTATGCTCTTCAATACTAGCAGGTTTCCTCATGTACAAAAAAAAGTGCCAAAAAATGGATCACCTTAGGGTGTCTATTTTCCAAAAAAGGAATTTATTTATGTATTTATTACAAAATCATCATTTTTTTTTTTCTTTTGTGCTCTCCTGGTATTTTTATTTACTAAAAAGTAGGTGAAACATTTTTTTTCTAATTTTTTTTTGTTCTTTTTCCTTTATACAGTAAAATTAAATACCACCAAAAGAAAGATCTGACTCAGAGTGTCAGGTGTTGCATGACAGAGTTAACAGTGGTACAGTTAAACTATCCCAACGCTGAAAACTGAAAAATGAACTGGTAATGAAGGGATATTACAGGCTGTACTGAAGTGGTGGAATATGATGTCTTCTATTTATTCAAGGAACTGACCAAAAGCTTTCTATTTGTTGACCATAAACAGATATATACAAATTCTTTTATATAGCAGTTTTTAAATTGCATTAAATGCAAAGTGTGCCTAGTCAATTAAACAAGATTGCAAACTGTGTGTCGGCAGTGTGTGTACTATTATCCAGTATTTTTTTTTCCACTTTTGAAAGTGCAGTTTAAAGATCTTTGCTGGCACTATATTTTGTAGTCATGGAAACAGCGGAATCAAACTGGCCAAGGTGGACAATTAATTTAAAAACAACTCCATGCAATAAGTACATCAGTGAATTGACATCAGTGAACTGCTGGTCCAGTTCATGTGAGTATGATTAAATTTAGCTAATAAAAACACTAGGCTGCAGCGCATCAAGTTCATTTGCAAACATTTAAAAAGTGTCAGAGTAGCTCTCTTAGAGCTTCTATATTCCTGATAAAGCCTGCAAAATGTTTGCTTAAAGCCATGACCTGACAAAAGTTTGCTTAAAGCATTGTAAACTCCAGGATTAACACACAGGATTTACTGTATACACATACACACATATAGGTGTGATAGGAGCGTAGCCCTATGCCTGCAAATTATTTCATTAGCGCAGGCATAGGGTTCTTCTACTTTCACACCTATATATGTGTATGTGTATATATACATACATGTGTGTGTGTATATATACCCCTACACAGAAGTTCATATGTTATGCCTGCCTCCAAAGACGCCCAAAAAATGCCCAAAAAAACGCCTGGAACAAAAACGCCCAGGTGTGTTGTTGCAGGCGTTTTTTTTTTGGGCATTTTTTGGGCGTCTTTGGAGGCAGGCATAACATCTGAACTTCTGTATAGGGGTATATATACACACACACTTATATGTATTTATACACATACACACATATAGGTGTGATAGGAGCGTAGCCCTATGCCTGCAAATTATTTCATTAGCGCAGGCATAGGCTTCTGCTACTTTCCCACCTATATATGTGTATGTGTATATATACTTACATGTGTGTGTGTGTATATATCCATATATCCCTACACAGAAGTTCAGATGTTATGCCTGCCTCCAAAGCCTGCCTACATACACCTATATGTGTGTATGTAGAGATGTCGCGAACCTCCGCAAATGTTCGCGAACGGGCTAATCGGGCGAACCGCCATAGACTTCAATAGGCAGGCAAATTTTAAAACCCACAGGGACTCTTTCTGGCCACAATAGTGATGGAAAAGTTGTTTCAAGGGGACTAACACCTGGACTGTGGCATGCCGGAGGGGGGTCCATGGCAAAACTCCCATGGAAAATTATGTCGTTGACGCAGAGTCAGGTTTTAATCCATAAAGGGCATAAATCACCTAACATTCCTAAATTGTTTGGAATAACGTGTTTTAAAACATCCAGTGTGTGTATACGATCAGGTATGATGTTGTATCGATCAGGTAGTGTAAGGGTTACGCCCGCTTCACAGTGACAGACCAAACTCTGACAGACCAAACTCCCCGTTTAACAGTCAGTCAGTCACAGTCAGTCCATTTGCACAACCGCAAACTCCCCATTTGCACAAGGTTGGATACCAAGCTAGCCATGTCCCGTTCCTTGTCCTCACTGACGTCATTGAAGGTCTCTTCCTCAACCCAGCCACGTACAACACCAAGGGTCCCCGAAAGGTGACAACAAGCCCGCCTGGGACGCCTGTTGTGGTTGGTCTTCCACCTCCTCAAAGCCACCTTCCTCCTCTGACTTCTCTTCTTCAGACTCCTCTCTCTGCGTTGCCACAGGTCCAGCAATCGACAACGACAAGGCTGCTTCTGGTGGTGATGGTGACCACAACTCTTCCTCTTCATGCTCATCTACGGCCTGATCCAGCACTCTTCGCAGTGCACGCTCCAGAAAAAATGCATATTGGATGAGGTCGATGACGTTGCCTTTGGTTTGACTGACCAGGTTTGTCACCTCCACAAAAGGACGCATGAGCCTACAGCCATTGTGCATGAGCATTCAGTAACGCGGCCAAAAAATACCCAGCTCCGCAGAGGCTGTCCTCTTTTTTTTTTAAATTAAAAAAATCTGTTCTTATCAGTTTAATCCCTGTTACGTTACGTCCCCTATCAGGGGCCGGTGTATGGAATAGATTTTAGGAACCAGGAGATGGAAAAAGATGGTTGGTCTGTCCTCTTACTTCCAATTTTGGGCACTGCGCGTGCACCGTGCAATGTACTGTGCCATCGTATATGAGTGGTGTGTTAAGTAGTAATATTCTTATCAGTTTATTCCCTGTTACGCCCCCTACCCGAAGCTGAGCTGGAGGAGGATGGTGCATCAAGGTTCCGAGCGGAAGCTGTAGAAGATTGGGTGTCCTGTGTAAGCCAGGCAACTATGTCCTCAGAATTTTTTGAGTTTAGGGTACGTGGCTTCTGAACACTGGGCATTATTCTAGGGCCAAAGGAAATCACAGCACCACGACCACGACGGCCCCTGCGGGGTGGCCTGCCTCTGCCTGTCATTTTTTTTTAGATTTGTGGTACTATATGTGCAAGGTGCTGTGCCACCCTATATGAGTGTTGGGCAGTGGGTACAGTACAGTCTGTGGACCTGACACTCACTGGCAGGCAACTATAAAAAATATTTTTTTTTTTAATTTGCAAGGTGCTGTGCCATCGTATATATGAGTGGTGGGCACTGCAGTGGGCACAGTACACTCTGTGGACCTGACACTCGATGGCAGGCCAGGCAACTGCAATTATAAAATATATATTTTTTTAAATTTGCAAGGTGCTGTGCCACCGTATATATCAGTGGTGGGCACTGCAGTGGGCACAGTACACTCTGTGGACCTGACACTCACTGGCAGGCGGCAGGCAACTGCAATTATAAAAAATATATTTTTTTTTAATTTGCAAGGTGCTGTGCCACCGTATATATGAGTGGTGGGCACTGCAGTAGGCACAGTACACTCTGTGGACCTGACACTCACTGGCAGGCCAGGCAACTGCAATTATAAAAAATATATATTTTTTTAATTTGCAAGGTGCTGTGCCACCATATATATATGAGTGGTGGGCACTGCAGTGGTCACAGTACACTGTGTGGACCTGACACTCACTGGCAGGCCAGGCAACTGCAATTAAAAAAAATATATTTTTTTTTAATTTGCAAGGTGTTGTGCCACCGTATATATCAGTGGTGGGCACTGCAGTGGGCACAGTACACTCTGTGGACCTGACACTCACTGGCAGCCGGCAGGCCACTGCAATTATAAAAAATATTTTTTTTTTAATTTGCAAGGTGCTGTGCCACCGTATATATCAGTGGTGGGCACTGCAGTGGGCACAGTACACTCTGTGGACCTGACACTCACTGGCAGCCGGCAGGCAACTGCAATTATGACAGAGGAAAAAAAAAAATATTTTTTAAACTGCAAGGTACTGTGCCCCCCGATATGAGTGTGGTGTGCACACAGTACAGTCTGTGGTGGGTCTGTGGCCTCTCACACACGGCGGGCAGGCAACTGCACAATAGATATATATATATTATATATATATATATATATATATATATATATATATATACATATATATAAAAAATTTACTGAAATACCAGCCCTAAAAAGGGCTTTTTGGGGTGCTGTCAGGATGCTGTCCTTACAGCAGGAGTGGACCGAGAACACTATCTAACAACTGTCCCTATTAACAGCAGCAGCAGCAGCACTCTCCCTGCTCTCACTAACACACTGCTTCAGAATGATCTAAGATGGATGCTGCCCTTGCTTTTTTATAGGAGGCGGGAGGGTGTGGGAGGGAGGGTATGCTGATTGGATGGAATGTGTCTGCTGACTGTGAGGTACAGGGTCAAAGTTTGCATCAATGATGAAGTATAGGGGGCGGACCGAACATCGCATATGTTCGCCCGCAGTGGCGGACGCGAACAAGCGATGTTCGCTGGGAACTGTTCGCCAGCGAATAGTTCGGGACATCTCTATGTGTATGTGTATATATACATACATGTGTGTGTGTATATATACCCCTACACAGAAGTTCAGATGTCATGCCTGCCTCCAAAGACGTTCACAAAAAAGCCCAATAAACGCCTGCAACAAAAACGGCCGGGTGTGAAAATGGCGGAGCCACTATCCTGCTCTACTGCAATTCTAATACAAACAATCTTTTTTTTCTGGTTCTGGACATGATACGGAGCTGAAACTTCACAGGTACACTTTTTAGACCCCCCAGACACTAAATCCAAAGAAATCTCATTTTTTTTTTTCAATAATTTTTTCAATAATTGGCTCTCTATCAAAAACGACAATTTTTAAGAACTTTTTTTGTGTGATTAATAGTCCCTGGGGCATGACCCAGAACCCTAGGCACTTTTTAGGGGCATTTATTGGGTTTCAGGGCTTCAAAATTGTGTTTTTTGATTACCAAAGTTCGGGTCCCATTGATTTCAATGGGGTTCTGAAATCCGGGCAGAACTTTCGGGAAGTTCGGCTGTTCTGGTCGAACCCAACTTTTCAAAAGTTCGATCATGCCTAATAATAATATAATAATAATGCTAAATAAAGTCCAATCAAAACATTTGTTTAGTGGAATGGACAAAACTTATGTCAAGTTTTTTTTTTTTTTTGTTACATTATATTTTTATTAGAAAGTAAGTACAAAAAGAAAAGCAAAAGGAAAAGCATAACATAATGCCATAGCAGGACTTCTTCAAGGTACTGGATCAAGTATGAAAATTCTCAGGACAACCAATGAGCCATCGGCCTAGTAAAGCCAACCAATAATGTAGGGTCTTAGCAACAATGTACTTAAGTTGTTACAATACAAAGTCATAACAAAAGTAAAAGCAAATACAGAAACAGAAAATAAATTGGTAACATAAAATAACTAAATATTTAAAGGTGAGACCCTGGGGTATCTGCTGAGAAGCAGTAGTGACTCAATCTCAAATTAATACATAGGAAGCCCCCATGTCAGCAAGAACAGTGTACAAAAGAGTTTTGATGAAACCACTTCAGGCCAACAATTAATAAAAAAAAAAAACAGAGGGAGGTAGACTGGGGGGGGGGGGGAGGGGGTAAGGAGAGTAGAAAGAAAATGAATGGTAATGTAAGCAACTAAAAATAGGAAACCAAAAAGAATAAAAGTGGTTGTTACGTTCGACTGGGCGTGTATTATGCCAAAGGGTCACGTGGCTTCATCAGGGGAATATCATGATCCCCTGATGAAGCCACATGACCCTGTGGCATAATGGGTAGGGAAGGGTCTGTTTGATGTCACGAACCAAGGATTTGATTCACCGTGGGCAGGCTGAATCAGAGTACAGATTGACACAGATTACACATCAGTTTTCATATACAATACACATGTATGTACAGTGTGGTGCACTTCAAGCACCTTGATCACGTGAATGTTCTAATTAGAGTTTTTAATAAATATTGATGTTTTTAAATGATAAAACACTATTTTTGGTGGCTTCTCTCTTCATACATATATGGCTGAATGGAGACCTTACTAGAAGGGATAATAATGCATGGAGTGGACTGTATATATTGTAAGAATATCAGGAACTGGAAATCCTAATGAGTCCCAGGAGAGAGACAAAAGCGTATTGTGACCCTACTTAGCTGTAAGGTCATACATATCCGGTGAGAGTCTATCCGGTGAAGGGTGCACACAGTTGCATGCGGTTTTAGTGCACAAACAGGTGATATTATGGAAGATTGATTATTAAGAAGGGATTGAAAAGCACTTTAATTTCACACTCATGATTGGACGTATACACGGCCTATAATAGTGTTAAATGCAATATTAATGGTCTGGATTCACATTCGGTTTTATATACATATGTATATATGACATATATATATGTTTTTTATATGGTTTTCTGTACAGTGAGGGGAAAAAAGTATTTGATCCCCTGCTGATTTTGTACGTTTGCCCACTGACAAGGAATTTATCAGTCTATAATTTTATTGGTAGGATTATTTTATCAGTGAGAGACAGAATAACATCAAAAATATCCAGAAAAACGCATTTCAAAAAAGTTAAATTTTCAAATAATCGCACCAACTGTTGTCACCCTCTCACCAAGCTGCTTGGCGATGGTCTTGTAGCCCATTCCAGCTTTGTGTAGGTCTACAATCTTGTCCCTGACATCCTTGGACAGCTCTTTGATTGATTGATTGATTGATTGATTGCTTCTGTGGACAGGTGTCTTTTATACAGGTAACAAACTGAAATTAGGAGCACTTTCTTTAAGAGAGTGCTCCTAATCTCAGCTCATTTCCTGTAGAGAAGAAACCTGGGAGCCAGAAATCTTGCTGATTGATACCGGATCAAATACTTATTTCACTCATTAACCACTTTAAGACCAGGCCTATTTTTGACACTTGGTGTTTACACGCTAAAATTAGTTTTTTTTTTTTGCTAGAAAACTACTTAGAACCCCCAAAAATTATATATTTTTTAACAGAGACCCTAGAGAATAAAATGGAGATTGTTTCAATATTTTTTATCACACCGTATTTGCACAGCAGTCTTCCAAAAGCAATTTTTGAAAAAAAATTACTTTTTTTAATTAAAAAATAAGAAAAAAGTAAAGTTAGCCCAATTGTTTTCCATAATTTGAAAGATAATGTTACGCCGAGTAAATAGATACCCAACATGTCATGCTTCAAAATTGCCTACGCTTGTGGAATGGCGACAAACTTTGGTACTTAAAAATCCCCATAGGCGACATTTTAAAAATTTCTACAGGTTACCAGCTTAGAGTTACAGAGGAGTTCTAGAGCTCAAATTATTACTCTTGCTCTAACGATCGCGGCGATACCTCACATGTGTGGTTTGAACACCGTTTACATATGTGGGTGGGACTTCCGTATGCGTTCGCTTCTGCGGCGAGCTAACGGGGCCAGTGCGCTTTAATTATTTTTTTCCTATTTATTTTATTTATTATTTTTTTTTATTATACAGTTTTTTAAAAAAATAAAAAAGATCATTTTTATTCCTATCACAAGGAATGTAAACATCCCTTGTAATAGAAATAGGCATGACAGGACCTCTTTATTGGGAGATCTGGGGTCATAAAGACCTCAGACCTCACAACGACACTAAAAAAGAAAAAAAAAATGTTGAAAAAAAATCGGCCCTTTAAACTGGTTGCTAGGCAACAATGTTTGATGTCGCTCCGGCCCTCCAAGACCATAGAGTCGAGTGAGGGTCATCTTGCCCTCACTCGACTTCCTGTCTCTGAGGATCCGAGACCGGATCGTTTTCCCCGCTGCCGGAGGGGGGGGCCCTTTTCCGCCGCACCATAAGGGTGATCCCGCGGCGAATCCCCTGCTGGGACCGCCCTTATCTGAAAGCCGATCGCCCGCTGTTTTAAAAAATACCGGGGTTATGGCAGCTGCCATAACCCCGGTATTTAGAGTCAAAGGGCAAACGTATAAAATCAGCAGGGGATCCAATACTTTTTTCCCTCACTGTATACGTATTATTTAATACTGATGATATATAATATTGATTTGGATAAGTAGATTTAGGAGCAAGGAGAGTGTAGTAACTGGCACAGTGTAGTGCGACACCAATTGGTCATATATAGCAGGTTGACACATGTTTATGAGAGTGCGGGGGTGTGATCATTTCATATTGTACATTGAATTTTACATTAATTACCATTTATTTTTATTATTTCATTTTATTTATTAAGTCAAACAAATCTTCAGAATGTAATTTCTCATAGCAGCTTGCAAGATCCCATTTACATTTGAAAAAGAAAACTAAAATCTGCTTTACTGGTTACCCATAGATGTCCAAGTATTCAATGCACCATCTTATCAAAATAGCCAATATTTGGATAATGTATGTTGCTACTGTGTTTTTTTTTTTTTTTTTTGTGATGTAATCCTCCGCATGTCTTCAGTGGTAGCAGTAAAGGGGTACACACTATGAAAAAATTCCACACATGGCGTGATTGTTTGATTTTTGTATAGTGTGCACACAAATTTCAACATTTTGTCAGAGGAAAAAACAGATACAAAAGACTGCGCATGATCAGAAATGATAAACAACAACAAAAAAAAAAAAGACTTTGTGGTCCGAGAATTTTCGTACATTTTTTCCTTCCTCGGTCCTGACTTCCTGTCAAACATTGCTGGACAACCGGATGATCATTCGCCCAATTTTCTTATAGTGTGTACCAGCCTTAAGGCTTCATTTAGACAGGTGCTTAGGAGTTGGCACAAATGCGTGGTTAAGCCGTGTTTTTGCCACCTGCCAACTGCCCCCCCTTAAGCTGCAGTAGGCAGGGGACAGGGATGTTTACATGGCGCTGATATGATCTCGCAGCAAACTTTACCTGACACGTAGCAATCAGCTGGCAGCAAGCCCACCAAATGCTACACACTCAAGCAAATGGAGAAGCGCTGCAAATGCCCTGCAACCATATGCAATGCAAGTAGTTGCGACGCATTTGTCAGAAAAAATGGGGTTAAAACAGGTGGTGAGGAGGCGTCAGATCGCTTCCTCACTGCCTGACAGTAGTCTCTGAAGTGCAATCCGAAGCTTCAGATCGGGCTTCAGAGGAAAGAGAGAAATCTACCATAAGTGCTGCAGTTCCTAACAGGCAACATCTAACTACATGTCATTGAGATATCCATTGAATTTTTCATCAGTGGATTCACTAAGGCAGAGTCTCTCCTTTTCGGGTCTCAGTCCCGGTTCACACTTCTGCGATGCGGGAATGCTGCGAATATGCAGCGTGTTCCCGCATCGCATCCGCACCCCTGGCAGTTCACACTGCCATATGCGATACGCAGGGGGTGTCAATTAAAAGTTAACGACACCCCCAGTTGAGATCGCATATCGCAGTGTGATTTGCAAGTTCGCACAGAATCGGATCGCACTAGTGTGAACCGCCATGCGATCCGATTCTGCTGCGTATAAAAAAAAGGGACATGTGCGTGTTTAGTGCGATTGCGGTGCAAATTCAGCCATACAAACTGTATGGCTGAAATTTGCACCGCACAGAGATCACATGTAATTTAGGAGCATTGCGCTCCGAATTACATGCAATCTCTGTGATGGCACTAATGTGAATCGGCACTTAGTGTTACCTGTATTCCATCGGCCTGAACTTTGACTACATCTAACTCTAAAATCCTACAAACATCCAAGTAAAGCAATCACTACAACTCTTTTGCTGTCTTTTACGAGTGGATGTCATGTGACGTGCAGCCGAGTGGGGGAACAGGCAGAAACATTCGATCTTGTTTTTACTAATGTTCATATGCAACTTCATGTGATCAATTCTCAGTCACGCCTCCCATAGCCTTGATGAAGGAGATTGTTACTCTCCGAAACACGTTGGGTGGAGGAAATCTCTCTTCCATCATTCATCCCACAGTTGGTGTATCACTAGTTCATTGCACAATTTTTATGTGATGTATAATGTTCCTATGTATCCTGTGTTGATCTCGTATTTGTCAATCTTTTTTGTTAAACTTTTAACCAAAATGCTTAATAAAACATATCGTTTTTACCATATACATATACAATTTTTTTTCACTTGTGCCTTTAAAGTCCCAACTATTTAGGGGAATTTTTTCTTTAAATCTACCATAAGTGGGTCTGGACGTAGGCAAACAATTGATCTATTTTATTTAGGTAGACTCACAAGCACCTGAGATCTACAACACCTCTGTGACATTCACGCATATGCAGCCTACATTTTGACTGATGAACCCTCCACAGACCTCTGTGGAGAAAACATGCCACCCACACCCCTGCCTCACTGACTGACGTTCTATACTCACCAACCTCTGGACCAACAATTACATATTTTTACCTTAGAATAATGGTTACTAACTACCAGCACTTCCATACTGGCAAGCATCCAAAATCTGCACTTTACCCCCCCCCCCCCCTGAGCTGGCAAACACTTCCCCAGCTTATAAGTATCTATAAACCCCCAAGAGGATATAGAAACAAAATCCAATAGACAGTTTTATATGGGAAGTTTGTAAGATGTGTCCCAAAATAGTGTATTTTGGCTTAGTAAAAAAATTACAAGTTTTGACATACTATAGGCTGGGTTCATATTTATGCGAGGCAGGTACCAGCGCAATTCCAGTGCGGGTTCCCACATTTCATGTCACTGGCAGGCAGTTCACACTGCACTCTGCAAACTACTGCGGGTGTCAATGTGTAGTTAATGAAACCCCAAAATCGGTTTGCAGATCGCAGTGCGAACTGTGAAATCGGAGAGGAATCAGATCGCCTGGGTGTAAACACCCATGCAGTCTGATTCCAGTGCAGACCACCATTTTTGTTCAAATTGGATGCAAATTCAGCCATACAAACTGTATGGCTGAACTCACATCACAAAGACATTGCATGTGATCTGCACAGCAATGCGGTGCGAACCACATGTGATGTCTGTCATCACACAAGTGTGAACTCAGCATTTTCTGATTTACAACATAGTAAAACACACTGACAGTGCTGGGGTCTGAATTATATATACCATGAGTTGGACAGACACACTTTAGCAAATATAGCTAAATGGTTTTATTTTTTACCACTCCCAAAGTTGGGAATCCTAAGAAACACATTGTATAAAATGGCCCATTTCTGCCTCCATATGGCAACGAGTAGAAATGACAGAGCTGCAATGTTTTTTACTATATGCCGTCTATGGGTAAGAACCTACTATATGATCCATATTAGAGATTCCACAGATTCTGTTATTTGCTGCCTTTATCCTCTCTTAAATGACTAAAGAGCAGTTTTGTTGTAATGTATCTTTCTTAACACAGCTTTTTGTTGAATGTAGTCCCATTCTAAGTAGAATAACAACATTAATCTGAGAGCCCCTTTTCCTTTTCTGCTTACTTCTTTGGAGAGATTTATTTTGCATACCTTTAGCCAAGCAGCATTGCCCTTCTCTTTCAGTAATGAAATCTCTAGGGTGAACGCTCTGGGGTAAAGATACCTCAATCGCAAATCTCTTATTATGAAGATTAATAACACATCACTTTGGATTCATTTTGACACATTTTTAGGTTTGTACATTTATAAACTGATAAAAAAAATCTACAGGTTGAACCAATGAAATTGGTGTCACAGGGCACTATGGGTTTTCTAACAGCGAATACAACAGTAGTTGTTTGCTTTCTGACTATCTCTCTATAATTGAAAGTCAGTGTAGAGAGGCACAGAGCAGGGCAAGAAGTGAAGGAAGGATGTCACTCTTGACTTCTTCCTCCTGCCACACCCAGCACTTTAAGAGAATCTAAATACCAGGAGGTGGAAGCGGACATTCCAATCATGTGACCACTGTGTTTAGCTGTCACAGTGGGAACATAATTGGAAGCTCCTGATCGCCAGTATGCATCAGGAAGCTGTCCATGACATCTCAGCTACCGCATTGGGAGCGCACCGTGAGCACACTCTCAGCACAGGAAAGCGGTTCTCTATTGCTGCAGATATGCAGCCGATTAGCATTAAGGTCCACCTGCCCAGTGGCCCTTTTATATGCATACAGCCGATAGGAACAGGTTAAAAGGGTATTTTTCCCTAGCACAATTAAAACACAATTCCAAGCTTTGTTCTTCAAACTCCATCCTTCCCCATGGTTCCCCTTCCTCACCCCAGTGCATACGTTTGCACAGTCTATTGCATTAGGGTGTGCACTCCAAAGCTCTAACACGTGTGTGTGTATTTGTCTATATAGAGTATAATATGGTCCTGGCACATTGATCTCCCTGCCATCACAGTGAAAGTAAAGTTTGTAAGCACTTCCCCTATGGCAAAGCTGGTAAGATGGAGTTCTTTCCCATCTCCATTCTACTTCTCGATAATGCTAATGTGCACTAGGTGATTAGGGTGTGCCCAGGCACACTCAACACACCCTGTGTGCTCGCCTATGCCCCAGTGGTATTTAATACTTATTTTACTTTTCTTTTTCTAAAGTTCTGCTCCTGGATGGTGGGGAGAGCAGCTCCAACATGATAAAATTAGCACTGCTCTCTGCATGAGTGAAGGGAGCCATGCTTGTGGCCAGGACCATGATGATATTTACAGCCATTGCCTAAAGTGGAACTTTAGGCCAAAATTAAAGCTGGGTGAACTGACAGGAATTTTAATGCAGAAAAGACATGCTTTGTCTCTTCTGCATTAAAGTTACTTACCAACAAATCCGCCCCTATACAGTGAGCCACACACGCGCAGCTCACTGTACAAATTTGGCAATGACGGATCTGACCGAACTCTGGTGCAAGTGCAGGATTGACGTCATTCCCATGTGGCCAATGAAAGCAGCCGGTGATCGAGGAAGCTGGCCGGGTGGGGAGCTCAGGGATACCGCATTGCTGAAGCCGAGGTGAGTATAATTCAGCGATGCTGGCCATCATTCTTCCTGGAAGATTAAGGACATCTTGTGACAAAAAAGTGGGGTGGATCCAGATTGAAGGTGAGTATTGCGGCCAGAACTTTTAGTGGACATTTAACCACTTCTGGACCGGAAGATTTCCCCCCTTAATGACCTGGCCATTTTTTGCAATTTGGCACTGCGTTATTTTAACTGACAATTACACGGTCATGCGACGCTGTACCCAAATAAAATTGATGACCTTTTTTTCACACAAATAGAGCTTTCTTTTGCTGGTATTTGATCACCTGTGCGATTTTTACTTTTTGCGCTATAAACAAAAAAAAGCGACAATTCTGAAAAAAAAAACAATATTTTTCACTTTCTGCTATATAACATCCCCCCCCCCCCCCAAAAAAAAAATGTAAAATCTAATTTGTTCATTCAATTTTAGGCCAATTGTTTAATTATTCTGCTACATATTTTTTTGTACAAAAAATCCCAAAAGGCGTATTTTGATTGGTTTGCGCGTCTACAAACTAGGGGAAAGATTTATGTCATTTTTATGTATTTATTAATTTTTTACTAGTAGTGGCAAGCGATCAGCGATTTTTAGCGGGACTGCGACATTGTGGCAGACAGATCGGACCCCTAACTGACATTTTTGACACTTTTAGGGGGACTGGTGACATTACTACAGTAATCAGGGCTAAAAATATGCACAGTTACTGTACTAATGACACTGGCAGGGAAGGGGTTAACACCAGGGGCGAACAAAGGGTTAAATGTGAGCCTAGGGGGTGCTTTCTGATTGTGGGGGGGATGGGCTTGTGAAATCAACACAGAGACCTGTGTTCCTAAATAGAAGGAACACAGGAGCTCTGCATTGATTCCTGAGAGAACAAAGGTCTGCTGTGTTCAAAACAGCGGACCGCGGCTCTCTCTTCACGGGGAGCAATCGTGGGTACCGCCCCCATGCATAGGCTTCCCCGACGGTGTGCCTCCAGGATTGCTCCCTTGAACCGCCATACAGGTACGATGATTCGCGGGAATCTGCCGACCTTCGGCCGTATATAGGCGGCGGCTGGATGGCAAGTGGTTAAAAATAATTGGCTAGAGATCGGCTTTAAGATTAGCCTTGTACACATGTGAGAAGGGACCCAGATCTTCGTCTGATGCCTGAAAATCATAAATATAAAAAGTTACATGCAGTGTTTCCAAATTACTGGACTAAACAAATGAGAACATGTTTTTTTAAGCTTTAATTTTTTTTTAATTCTGAGCTTAATCATTCAAAAATGAAAATATCAGCAAAAATGATTCCTTCTGGAGATTGTTGGAGCACCTTGAAATCCAGGACGTTCTGTCCTGCAAATACAAACACCAACTAGAGCTTAACAACACATGCATTTTCTGCCTAGTCACACCATCCCTCCAGAATGTAGTTCTAGCACCAGCTCTGACTGTGGCTATGTACTGTGTTTCACAGATTTCCCTCACTGTCCACCACCTGCACTATTAATAATAAAATCTAGTAAAAAAAAACGAATGTAACAGGATGATAGGATAACTGAATTCATTCCTTGGACTTGATACAAATTCCTGCTCACTGACTGTATCTTTCCCAGAACTGGGCAAGCCCCGACATGTATTTTAGCTGGCTGAGAGACCACAAAAAAAGACGGCTGTTTGTCAAGGAGAAAGTAAAGCCTAACAAAGGGGAATGAATGGGGGAGGCAAGCATTCTGTGCCACAGAGGGTTAATGCATCACTAGATGAGGTTCCCAAGGATGTTACAGGTCACTAATTCTTCTCCCATAATATACAGTCCACAAAAATAACCAGTTTATTTCATGGAACTGTAAAGATGGAGGCATGGGCCCTGAAGATTCTTTTCTTTGCAATCTTGGATCTCCTTCGTTTATGTTAATATTACAAAAATTAGTAAGGTAAGGCGCTGTAAGGTTAATAACAATTATGTGATAAAAATATATATGTGTAGAATATAATATAATCCAACTCAAGAGTGATATTAAAACAGTGTGACAAAAATAGATTCTAAATAGTCAAATCCAGATATAATGGACACAACTATTACAGACATGCAAATAAAACTGTGATATTAAATGTGATAACAGTCCATATAACGATTACAATAAATAGTGCTTTTCACTCACTGACTGCAACCAATATCACATGAAATTCTTCATATCCATGTTGTGCTCCACCACGTGAAATGACAAATAAATGCGCTCACCAAACTTCCGAGGTCCAAAGGACCACAAAGCCTTATCTGGGATAGTCGTCCAAAGATCGTTCTTAAAAAAGCACCATCCACTCCAATGGCCAATCTACTCTCCAATGGCCAATCTACTCTCCAATGGCCAATCTACTCTCCAATGGCCAATCTCCTCTCCAATGGCCAATCTCCTCTCCAATGGCCAATCTACTCTCCAATGGCCAATACCATGTACACAAAGGCGAAGAATAGAGTAATAGTACAGCCCTGTTTATTAACCAGTTCCAGACCGCCCACCGCATATATACTGTGGCAGTGTGGCCCTTCTGCGCAAACGGACATAGGTCTACGTCAGTCGTTCGCATGCAGCTAGGGGACGAGTGCATGCCTCTGCCGGCGTGCTCCCGTCCCCACTCGGCAGCGGGGACTGCGATGCATGGGGCAGGCAGCTCCGATTGCCGCCTGCCACCGTCGATCGCTCCCCGCTGAGAGAGAAGTATGGTCAGCTATTGTAAACACAGCTGACCGTTCTTCTCTCTGGAATGATCACAGAGCTCCTGTGATCCTTCTATGTAGGATCACAGGTCTCTGTGAGAATTTCAAAAGCCACGCTCCCCTCCCCCACAGTTAGAATCACTTCCCTAGGCTAACATTTAACCCCTTGATCACCCACAGTGTTAACCTCTTCCCTGCCAGTGTCAATATTACAGAAACAGTGCATATTTTTAGCACTGATTACTGTAGTAATGTCACTGGTCCCCCCAAAAGTGTCAAAAATGTCAGTTAGGGGTCTGATCAGTCCGCCGCAATGTCGCAGTCCTGCTAAAAATCGCAAATCGCCACCATTACTAGTAAAAAAGACGCGATAACCTTTGCACAAACCAATCAAAATACGCTTATTGCGATTTTTTTACCAAAAATATGTAGCAGAAAACAAATTGGCCTAAAGTGTTAAAAAATTTTGATTTTTTTAAATTTTTTTTGGAGAATGTTATAAAGCAGAAAGTGAAAAATATTGTTTTTTTTTTTTCAGAATTGTCGCTCTTTTTTTTTTTTTTTTATAGCGTAAAAAAATTTCAATCGCAGAGGTGATCAAATACCACCAAAAGAAATCTCTATTTGTGGGGGAAAAAAGGACATCAATTTTTTTGGGGGTACAGCGTCGCATTAAAATTAACGCAGTGCCGAATAGCAAAATATGGCCTGGTCATTGAGGGGGAAAATCTTCTGGTCCAGAAGTGGTTAAAACATATAACAAAAAACGAATGGTTTGCAGCTTACACGAATGGTGCCTGAACCGGCACCAGCACAACATGGATATGAAGAATTTCATGTGATATTGGTTGCGGTCACTGAGTGAAGAGCACTATTTATTGTAATCGTTATATGGACTGTTATCACATTTAAAATCACAGTTTTATTTATATGTCTGTAATAGTTGTGTCCATTATATCTGGATTTGACTATTTAGAATTTATTTTTGTCACATGGTTTTAATATCACTGTTGAGTTTGACTATATTATATTCTACACATATATATTTTATCACATAATTATTATTAACCTTACAGTGCCTTATTTTACTAATTTATGTTTTAAGTTTAATGTGATTAACATTTAAAGGGGCAGCAGTTGTTGGTTACTTTTGTTGGATTGGCGCCTTCAATAGGTTATATTACATGTCAGAGGCGTAACTGGAACCTTCAGGGCCCCGGTGCAAGAAACAATGAAGGGCCCCCCGGACCCCTGGCCAGGGCCCTTCCCTTCAAGCCTGGGGCTCTTCCCACTGATCCTGGGGCCCTTTACTCTCGTTGCGAGGCCCTTTATTACGGTCCTGCAGCGGAACCCTTTCACAAGTTCTGCAGTGGGCCCCCTTCCTGCCATCTTGGGGCCTTCCCACTGAGGTGGAATGCCAGGGCTAGGTTGCAACTGTGACCTTTGTGATCCTGGAAGTTCACCCACTGGTGTCAGTAGTTTTATTTTTTTGGTATTTTAATTGTATTATTTTTTATCATTTTATTTTATTTTTTTACAATGTCACTGACTATGACTCTTACATATTTACCGACCTCTTCCTGGTTCCCTATTGTGACACATCCCCTGCAGCAGCCGGAAGGAGATGGGAGGGAGCACAGTGGGGGGAGGTAGCACAGTGGGGGGGGGGGGACCAGGGGAGCACACAGGGGCCCAGAGACAGCAGAACACAAGTGAACTGGATAGGAGGAGTGGCGAGGGCAGCATACAGAGGAACCAATCTCCTCCATTTTATTCCTGCAACTACAGGAGGAAAAAGGAGGACAGTGATTTCTCTACATGCTGCCCCCGCCGCCCCTCCTATCCCATGTGTACAGGGGAACCGTGCAGGCCCCCTGGAGCATGGGGCCCGGTTGCAATTGCATCCCCTGTAGTTACGCCCCTGTTACATGTTTATATCAATGTAGACCAGCCTCTCTTAACCTTTTTATCCCAGAAGAAGAATTTTTAGTAAGCAACTGGTCAGTGTGAGTGCACGTGTGAACGTGAAAACAATACTACTGTGCTAGATTACCATCCTTGCTGATACAAGCTGATATAAATAAATAAATATAAATTGATGATAAATAATTAGAAATTGCGTAATAATAACTAAAGTGCACGTGCCAACATGTAAATTAGTGTTATCTTATAAAGTGCTAATAAATAAATGACTTGCAATATACCATGTAGGAAAAAAGTATCAAACGTATGAACATACAATCCAATAAAAAAGTCCATATAGTGAAAAAATAGATGAGAAAGTGCAAAAGCATGCTCAGAAGAGAGTCTCTTATAGTGAAGTTGGGATCGTGTGTGCCGGTGATCCTTGTTTGCTATCACTCTGTGCCAGAAAGGTAAGGTAGCACACTTACCAGACGATGTGGATTCTTATGGCGTACGCCAGTAAGAATCGAAAGCGCTTATTCTGCTGCTCCTGTGATGTGGATGGACGGATGGACGGTCTCGTTACGGATACGGATGTGTATTCAGTATGGGAGAGAAAAAGGAAAAAGGCTCCTCATAGTGTAGAAGGTTTTTAACCTTTATTCAAACACTTAAAACTTAAAAACACATCAATCTTCATAAAAAACATCCGTAAATGTCCATAAAAACCCCCAAACGACACTGCAGCTAAAAACTTGGACACTCCAAAATAAAATCACTCCAAATGCAAAAACATGCGTGACACATCAAAAGAGTTTGACCAACAAAAACACTCAGGTCAAAAAAGATATTAAAGCGGAGTTCCGGGCACAGAATCGTTTTTTTTTTTTTCAATCTCCCCCTAACAATCACCCTTACACATCGATACATCCGCTAATCCTGGTTAGAATGGTGAAATAATGAGTTTGCAAGAATAAAATCTTACTTTATATAATTTCTGATGTGCGGCACCATCTTTGTTGTGGATTGCCGAGTCCGTTGTGGGGAAATGTCTTCCCTTCTTCCTGATTCCAGTGGGCGTAGGCCTGGGAGTCAAGAAATGAGAACAGTGGTCGGCCGCCCATGTGACTGCAAAGTGCATCATGGGAGGGCCGAGGAAGAGCTCCCAGGACGCATTGCGGCAGGAAGTGACGAGGAGAGCCGAGGCACAGGAGGGAGGAAGTCCTTTGAAAGGTGAGTATACAAACCTCTGTAAACAGGTAAGTGAAAAAAAAACAAACTATGGGAATATCCAATTCTGACTCAGCGGAGAGTAAGGAATACAATGCAGTAATTATTAGAAATTGAATTTTGTGCCCGGAACTCCGCTTTAAGCCATCGCTGATGAGCTCCTGTATTGCCTCGCGGCTAAGGAAAAAACAGGACGCTGGCTCTCTCCGCTCGTGTGCGCCGTTCCCGGAAGTGTGGGTTCCGGCGTGCGGTCCAGCTGCTAGCTCAAAGCGAGGCAACGTGCGTGCCAACTTGACGCGTTTCGTCAGAATGTGACGTCTTCGGAATCGCATTCCTGTACAAATGACATGAGAATTCAGTGCACAGCAAATTGAGCCAAAAATTATGTAGGACTCAATTCGCACTTGACCCACTCCAAAAATGTGCAGGACCTTTTTTTTTTTTTGTCTACAATGGAATCTGTCATATGCCTGATGAAGGGGTCCTGTGTGACTCCGAAACGTTGCACCTATCCTAATGTGATCATTTTGCAATAAAAAGTTTCTTCGGGATGCTGTGCAAGATCCTTGGTGTGCTGGCGAATATGTATTTATCTGCACTGGAATCTGATCACATGGGTGTTCAGACCCATGTGATCTGATTCCATCCGATTCTACAGTTTACACTGCGTTCTGCGAATTGATTTGGGGTTGTCATTGACGCATTCGCAGAGCACAGTGTGAACTGCCTGTGATTCTGATGCGGTGCAGGAACTGCACAGGAATGGCACCGCATCAGTGTTATATTTTTCTGTCTGTGTGCATGATGCCTAGGTTGTAGCATCTAAAATGAGCTCAGACCTTGTTTCATATGATACATTGTGGGCTGTATTTTTGGTTTTTATGATGTTGTGGTGTTATGTGTGGTTTTTGGTGTTATGTGTCTCCTCTGCAAATCCATTGAATGGGATGACTTAAACATGCAGTGCATTTGAAAATGCATTGCAATATGATCTACCGCAAAACGCATTGCCTTTTGTGCAGTATAAAGAAGCCCTGAAAATCTGTTCTTCTTCCCCTGCTGTTGGCATCTTCATCCTTCTGACATACAGTAGGTCAGCCTGTGTTGATGCAATGCCTATGTATTCAAAAGACAAAGTTTTTTTTAGTAAAGTTCTTGTTAACGATCATAAGTTAACATAAAGCCATGGTAACAGAGTTGTCTGATGCTTTACTGGAGCCTACCCCGTTATCCGTACCATTTACTATGAACATACTGTATACAAATAAGTGTTATAGTAAAAGGGCAGGTGTGAGTTCTATAAAATTATGCAAACTGGAATATCGATAACATTTTTACCTTACATGCAATCGCACCTTATGATAAAATATTGAGCATTTAGGGCACCTTAGAGCACAATTTCACTGCTTGGCTATAGCTTATAAAATGTCATAAATTTTTTTTTTCTTTTTACAAAAAGAAGTAATCATGTAAACCATTAAAATGTAATTACATGTTACTGTATGCTAACCAGGAACACCTGAGGTTACCCTTTAATGCATTATATTCATCCTCTTAAAAGATCAGTACACCTTTAATAGGTAAATATTGATTTTGGTATTACTATCTGGTATGCCATTTTGGTTGTTGGTAGTAGTGATCTTAGAGTGTTTTTTTCCAATAATTATTTTCAATAATTACTGTCCTTGTCAAAAATGAAAATTGTGCTTGTCAATTAGATCTGTAAAAAGAGAAGATAAGGTTTGCAGAGTAATGGTGGTCAAAAAATCACATATTTTTAGAATGTGGAGAATAAGCCCATCATTATTTACAGCCCTGAGGTTCTCCATAGTCTTGATCTGCATTGGGTACCTTGTCTTGTTATCATGAACTTGATCAAACTTTTGGCAAGTATAAGCTTGCATATGGGGATCTGGATATAAACTACATGTACCACTGTCCCCGTAGGGCTTGCTGTGTGATGACTTCTTGGGTCTCCCTCTTATTACCTGCAGACAGTCACTTGGGGATTTGTCACACATACATCCTTACTCCCAAATATCAACTCCCGTTTGCTGATTTGCTCACTGCTCAATAAACAGTCCAGGGTAATTGGTTTTGTATTTATCGTGGAACTTGGATGGGAAAAGGGAATAGTGGGATACTCAAACTGAACTGTTCACAGTAGATAAGGACAACTCTCACTTGGCCTCACCAGGCTATTTATGGAAGTAGACACATTGCTTTAACCATACTGCCACTTGTATGGAAGAATTAAGTACTCTTGCTCTCTCTAGCAGCAGACTTGATGCGACTGCTTTATCTTCAGGACACTCTCTAGTATCCCCTTGACTGACACCCATCCACTGACTCTTCCATTGAAGGGATAACCATCACATGACAGGCCCCAAGACAAAGATCTGTACTAATTGTAGGCAGAATCAGATCCTTCTCAGTGTCTCCCTTCCAGTCAGCTCTGCAGGACATCTGGGTTCAGCTCCTATCTGACTTTCAGGCCCTCAGGCCGACTACCCAAGGCCGCATGGCAGCTTCTGCAGAGGGAGGGCAGCCATCCTCTCCCTCCGGAACCCTGCTCTCCAGCCGAAGACCCGGAGCACATGTGCCCTTGGCATTTATACAGTCACCCAGCATGCACCGAGGCACTTTCCTCTGCCAATCACCAAGGCTGCAACAACGCCTGTGCTCTCACTTGTCCATTTCCTCCCACTGTCCAATATGCCTTCCTATTGGACCAGTGTGAAGCATTTCAGACAAGCTGAGCTGGACCTGAGCACCATGAGCATACCTTATTAATAGATCCTGCTCCCTGGTAGGCAGAGAGCAATCTAAATTTACCTGGAAATCTCTAAGCAGAAAGACCCAAAAACTATACTCTCTACTAGCACCTGCCTAGGAGGGTGCTACATACATGTGGAGAAAATTGTCTTCATGAATTAAACCTGAAAACAAGTAAGAAGAGATTTACAGTCAAGAGTAATAGGGCCTACAGCACAAGTGGCCAGTTACCAAAATTACATATTTTTAGAGTATGGCGGATAAGCCAATAATTATTCACTGCTCTGGGGTTCTTTACAGGCTTGATCTGCATCAGATACCATGTCTTGTTTTCATGAACTTGGTCAAACGTCTGAGAAGTATAAGCTTGAATATAGAGATCTGGACATGATCTGAATATGGAGAAAATTGTCCCCATGAATTCGACCTGCAAACAAGGAAGAAGAGGTTTACAGTCAAGAGTGGAAGGGCCTACAGTACAGATTGCTCATAACCAAATCACATATTTTTAGAGTGCGATGGATAAGTCCATCATCATTCACTTCAGTAAGGTCCTCCACTGTCTGTATCTGCACTGGGTGCCATGTCTTGTTTTTATGAACTTGGTCAAACTTCTGAGAAGTGTAAGCTTGAATATTAAAATCTTCCTTTGGAACATTAAGGGTAAATATCACAGTGTTATACAGTCAAGTGTATTTCTAGCTGATGTGGTGTTTGGGAAATGTGTGAAATAATAACACTTAGTTTGAGGTGACATCACACCAATGAAAAAGAAACTGTTTAATTAAAACCATGTGAAGAACAAGGTTGTTTTACTAATGGGTGAAAATAAAGTTCTAGTTTTCATCAGGATGGTGAAAATATAGTGAGAATCTGTGGGAAGGAAAGAACAAGGAATAAATTCTGCCACCTCAGCATCAGACAGATGTAATGCATATTTCTGTTTTGTACATCCGGTTGGAATTTTAAAAGTATAAATCACAGAGCAAACAAAAAGTCTCTCATCAACTTTCTCACTAGATTTAACACATCTATGAATGCTGTCACCTAAAGCAAATACACCTACACCTAGATATGATTATTATAGCATCAGACTTGTACCATAAAGTAAAAGCACACCTTTATATACTTATTAAATATTTACAATACTTACCTACAGTGGTGCATCATTATTTGTATGCTAACACCAATACTGACTTTGTAACATACTTAGGGCAAGCTGTATATTTGGCATGCACTGTTTTTTTAAGTGAGTACAGGACAGTCCTTCCCAAGGGGGCAGTTTGCAGCTGTGATATATGCTCACAACAAGCAATAAATTAACTTTAAGACAAGCTATTACTGACCTATGAAGCTACAGACACTGTGGTCCAATTCATCCTTGAAATTCACAGCAGAAGCACTGTAATTGTTTTGCCTTAGCACAAAGGCAGCTGGGGCCATACAATGTAAAATTGAAATGTATTTCCCAAACCTGGGAGCCATTGGTGCTGTGTTCAGACACCCATAGAAATCAATGACTGTATGCTGCGGAAGATGTGTAAACATGCATATTCATACATAGTTACATAGTTCATCTAGTTGCAAAACTACTATCCAGTTCAATCAACAGACCGTACGTGTGTCAACTCTGAAGATGTAAACTGTAAATACTTAAATGTACATATCGTGGCCACAAATTGAGTTTAAACAATAGCCTGCTCTGGCTATACAGGATAAATGGGTACCACCAGTCCTTACGTATGAGGCCCAGGCAGCTGGGTCAGCAGGAGGTGAATCAGATGTGGGCAGGGAGGGTGATTGGCATGGAGGGGGGGTCAATTTATGGTGGAACCGATCCCCTGTATGGCTCTCTCTGCAGCAGCTTAAAGCTGGCTTCTTCTCTCCATCCTGCTGGCTTTCAGCTGCTGCAAAGAGAGGCATACAGGGGATCGGTTCCAGTAATTCTTCCCCCACTGGTGCACCCATCACCTTCCCTGTGCCCCATATGTTTTCTCCTGCTGCCCAGGACCCCCCTGCATTCCCCCCAACCTCGGAGTGCTGCCATCTTTCCTCCTCTCTTTCCCAGTGGCAGCTGCAAGCAAACAAAAGGATCTTTCAGGATGGAGAGAGGGGGAAGGGTCCGGTAAATATGTCATATTTACCGGCCCCTTTCTTCCCTAAATGAACACAATGACTGATCAGTACCTATCACGTACCTGGAGATGAGCCTGATACTGTGAGGAAGGCCTCTCTTGCGCCTCTGAATCGGGACCCCTGATAGAGCAAACAGGGGGCACCGGAGTATAGAGTAGCACAAGCGCCTGGAGGTTGCTTTTAAGCGGACAGCGGCCACTGATGATGGTTGGCAGGGAAGTCCAGAGAGCAGGATGATGAGCAGGCAGCAGGTGCTGGAGACAGGAGTCCTGAGGAACCAGGTGAGCCTCCTAGGCTCCTGGATAACAGGAGGAACCAGGTGAGCCTCCTAGGCAGGATGGACGGATCTGGGAATGACAGGAGCGTGGTAAGACAAGCTGGGTCTGAAGCCAATTGGGAACGTAGAATCCAGTAGGAATAGACAGGAGCACACAGGAGGTCACAGGACAAGCCGAGGTCGGTGCAGGCGGAGAGCATAGAATAGTCAGGACAAGCCGGGTCTGGAACTGGAAACAAGATGCAGGTAACAGGTATCCAAGGCTGAAGACAAAGCAGCACTAGAGCAGTGTGAGGGCTGGGTTTAAATAGTCAATTTGGCGCCAGTGTCTAACGCATGTTGCGTATTCGCGAACGTGAGTGCGCGGCTGCGCGAGTGCACGCATGCGCATTGGCCATTGTTAGGTTTCTGACGGGAACACGTCTTTGCACAGCAAGCGTTCTCTTACATTGCCCCCCCCCCCCCCAATGGGCAGCTTCCGGATGCCCAACTGGGCCAACCTCTCTGGGTGATTGCGCTTGAATGCTTGGGTTAAGTCTTTTGCATGGATATTGTCCACTGGCTCCCAAGAATTCTCCTCAGGTCCATAACCCTTCCATTTAATAAAATATTGAATTTGATTACCCCTTCTTCTGCAATCCACAATGGCTTCAACCTCAAACTCCTCTTCTCTGTCGATTACCACAGGTTCAGGGGGACCATTGTTCCTTTCAGGAAAGGGGTTTGCAGGTTTTAACAGAGATACGTGAAAAACAGGGTGGATCTTGAAAGAATCAGGTAATACTAGTTCATAAGAGACATCATTGATTCTCCTTTTAATAGGAAAGGGACCCACAAATTTAGGCCCAAGTTTTCTTGAGGGACAGGTAAGTTTCAAATTGGTTGTGGCCAACCATACCTGATCACCAGGTTCCAATATCAGCTCTCCCCTTCTTTTCCTGTCAAAGAATCTTTTATTATTTTCCTGAGCTTTAGCCATGGTTTTTTGAAGTAACTCAGTATTGGATGCAAAAAAGTTTACTGTGTCCTGGACAGCAGGGACCAGGCATTCAGGTACTGTGGTGATCAGAAAGGAAGGGTGGTAACCATAATTGGCAAAAAATGGAGTCTGCTTGGTAGCAGAATGTTCAGAGTTGTTATATGCGAACTCGGCTAGTGGCAGTAACGTTACCCAATCATCCTGAGAAAAGGAAGAAAAACAGCGTAGATACTGTTCCAGTGTCTGATTGGTCCTTTCTGTTTGACCGTTGGTCTGCAGGTGGTACACTGAGGAAAAGGACAATTCAATATCCAACTTCTCACAAAGGGATCTCCAAAATCTAGAGGTAAACTGAACCCCACGGTCGGATACTATATTGGCAGGAACTCCATGTAGTCTCACAATCTATTTAATGAATAACTTGGCTGTATCCACGGCCGAGGGAGTACCCTTCATGGGTAAAAAATGTGCCATCTTGGATAGCCGGTCTACAACTATGAAGATGGTAGTGTGGCCTTCAGATAGGGGGAGTTCTACGATGAAGTCCATAGAAATCATCTTCCATGATCTGTCAGGGATTGGTAAAGGTTTGAGCAAGCCCCAAGACCTGGATCTGGAGGTTTTGTTCCGGATACAAGTAACACAGGTTTCGATATATCTTTTACAGTCCTTCTCCAGATCAGGCCACCAGAATGTACGCTGAAGTAGTTCAGAAGTTTTATGGATTCCAAAATGACCTGCAAGGGTATGGTCATGGCAGAGACCCAGAATAGGGACCCGCAATCTTTCAGGTATGAATATTTTGTCATCATGCCACAAAAGTCCATCCTTAACTTGTAGGGATACTCCGGGAGGTGGTGGAATACCCTCAGAAGCCTGCTTGAGTTGTAGCAGCAAGTCCTCTTGCAGTAACAGGAAGTTTCCAGAAGACAGGATTGTATCCGGGACTGCAGATCTCTGAGCATCACAAAACATGCGGGATAATGCATCAGGTTTTGTGTTTTTTGATCCTGGCCTGTAAGTGACATGAAAAGAAAATCTAGAGAAAAAGAGAGCCCATCTGGCCTGACGTGGTTTCAAGCGTTTAGCAGCTCGCAAGTATTCCAGATTCTTGTGATCCGTGCATACTAGGATTGGGTGAGCTGCCCCTTCCAAGAGGTATCTCCATTCTTCCAGGGCTGCCTTAATCACCAAAAGTTCCCAATCACCAACGTCATAATTCCTTTCTGCCGGAGATAACTTGCGTGAAAAAAAGGCAACGGGGTGTGACAGAGCTTTGGCTCCTTGCCGTTGAGACAATACTGCTCCAACTGCTGATTCAGATGCGTCCACTTACAGGACGTAAGGCAGACCAGGATCTGGGTGTCGAAGAACAGGTGCGGAGGTGAAAAAAATTTTCAGAGTTTCAAATGCGCTCTGCGCCTCAGGAGTCCACTGGAAACGGTTACCTTGTCTGGTCAACTGGGTAATAGGGGAGATAATTGCAGATACATTTTTTATGAATTTTCGATAAAAATTTGAGAATCCCACAAACCGTTGAACCCCTTTCTTATCAGAGGGGGTCGGCCAGTGTAGAATGGCAGAAACTTTTTGAGGATCCATTTTAATACCTTCCGTAGAAAGGATTAGACCCAGGAATTGGATGTTCTGACGATCAAACTCACACTTCTCAGGTTTTGCGTATAAGCCATGCTGTCTGAGACGAGCCAGGATGCTTCTCACATGTCCGTGATAATCTTCTAAAGTGGGAGAAAATATCAAAATATCATCAAGATAAACAATGACAAATAGGTCCAGAAAGTCTCGGAAAATGTCATTAATAAAGTGCTGGAAGGTGGCCGGGGCGTTGTAAAGTCCGAAGGGCATTACTAGGTACTCATAGTGCCCGAAACGGATGCGAAATGCCGTTTTCCACTCGTCACCTTCCCTGATTCGCACTAGATTATATGCCCCACGTAAGTCCAACTTGGTGAAGATGGTGGCACAGCGGAGTCTCTGAAACAGTTCTGGCACTAATGGTAAGGGGTAACGATTTTTGATCGTAATCTTATTTAGATCACGATAGTCCACACAGGGGTGGAGAGAGTGGTCCTTCTTCTCCACAAAGAAAATCCCAGCTCCTGCCGGGGATGTGGAAGGGCGAATAAACCCTTTCCTCAGGCTATCATCAAGGTATTCCTTTAGTGCTGTAAGTTCAAGTTCAGTGAGAGGAAAGATCCGTCCGAAGGGTATATCGGCTCCGGGAAGAAGCTCAATGGGGCAGTCATATGGTCTGTGAGGGGGAAGAGTCTCTGTTCCTTTCTTACTGAAGACATCCGAGAAATCGTGGTAGATCACAGGAACAGAAGATCACGATTCGGCATCAGAGTCCATACACAGTAACGAAGACGGGAGGGGTTGTGGTTGGAAGGAGCAGAGCTGTTGACAGTAAGAAGACTGGAACTCAATCTCTCCCGTTTTCCAATTAATACAGGGGTTGTGCGCCTGTAGCCATGACATGCCCAGAATGATGGGAAATAGAGGAGAGGTGATGACATCCAGGCGTAATAGCTCCCTGTGGTTCCCAGATATGGTGGCATGCAAGGGGAGAGTCTCTTTTGTGACAGGCCCAGATCTGATACGAGACCCATCAGCCAAATGAATAGTCAGTCCATGTGATCTGGGCCTTAAGGGAACTTTGAGCTGGTTTGCAAATTTCAGGTCAATAAAACAACTACAGGCTCCTGAATCAATAATGGCGGGTGCCTGGATAGCCCCTTCTGGAAGCTGTAACGAGATAAGAACAGTCAGGTGAGATGAATTGTGGGGGCACAAGCCTTGGTTGGTAGAGGAAAGGGTTAGGCACTTACGGCTCTTAGCTGGACAAGACCTCACATAGTGTCCATTTTCTCCACAGTACAGGCACAAGTTATTTAGTCGCCGGCGTTGACGTTCTTCTGGGGTGAGAGAAGGACGGAGCATGCCAAGCTGCATCAGTTCAGAAGAATCAGTAGCAGGAGAAACAGCGCTGAGGGTGTAGGACCAGGAGCGTTGAAGACTCGGGACATCATCCATACGGGTCGGGATTGTCCGGATGACCTTTCTGAACGACGTTCTCTTAGACGTCTATCGATCTGGATTGCCAGGTGGATTAAGGCTTCCAGAGAGTCAGGTACCCCCTACACGGACCAATTCATTCTTCAGAGAATTGGATAGTCCCATCCGAAATTGGTGGCGGAGGGCAGCATCATTCCAGTTAGTGTCAGCACTCCACCGTCTAAAGTCTGTTACATAATCTTCTGCCGCTCTGCGGCCTTGCTGAAGGGTGTAGAGGGCCGCCTCAGCAGTAGTGGTTCTCTGGGGGTCCTCATACAGCTGGGCCATTGCTCCAAAGAACAAAGTTAGACTGGACAAGCAGGGGTCCTTCTGCTCAAGCAAGCGGTGGGCCTAGGACTGAGGTTTGCCTTGTAAGAGGGAAATGACAAAGCCCACCTTAGTAGCTTCGAGTGAAAAAGTCCGGGGTTGTAGTGCAAAGTATAGTCTACAGGCATTATGGAAGGACCTGAACTTGCTGCGATCACAATAGAACCTTTCCGGGGTAGGTACACGAGGCTCCGGATGCAAAAACATTACTGCAGGCGTAGCAGGAGATCCCCCTTGGGCGGATGAAGAGGGGCTGATGGGGTTAGTGACTGGACCCATTCTTCAAGCCAGTTATAGCCTTCTTGTAGGTTCTTGACAAACTGAGTCAGTGCCACCAGGTGATGACATAACTCGTCCATAGGAGAGGTTCCTCGCTCAGGCTCAGACATCTGGCTGCTTTGTACTATCACGTACCTGGAGATGAGCCTAATACTGTCAGGAAGGCCTCTCTTGCACCTCTGACTCGGGACCCCTGATAGTGCAAACAGGGGGCACCGGAGTATAGAGTAGCACGAGCGCCTGGAGGTTGCTTCAAGCGGACAGCGGCCACTGATGATGGTTGGCAGGGAAGTGCAGAGAGCAGGATGATGAGCAGGCAGCAGGTGCTGGAGACAGGAAGTCCCGAGGATCCAGGTGAGCCTCCTAGGCAGGATGGACGGATCTGGGAATGACAGGAGCGTGGTAAGACAAGCCGGGTCTGAAGCCAGTCGGGAACGTAGAAGCCAGTAGGAGTAGACAGGAGCAGAGATCACAGGACAAGCCGAGGTCGGTGCAGGCGGAAAGCAGAGAATAGTCAGGACAAGCCAGGTCTGGAACTGGAAACAAGATGCAGGTAACAGGTATCCAAGGCTGAAGACAAAGCAGCACTAGAGCAGTGTGAGGGCTGGGTTTAAATAGTCCATTTGGCGCCAGTGTCTAGTCTAACGCACGTTGCGTATTCGCGAACGTGAGTGCGCGGCTGCGCGAGTTCGCGCATGCGCATTGGCCATTGTTAGGTTTCTGACGGGAGCACGTCTTTGCACAGCAAGCGTTCTCTTACAGTACCGATCACTCATTGTGTTTATTCATGAATGAACCATAGTAAACTTTTTTTTGGTGGGGGGGGGGGGTGGCCTGTCAGGCTTGCTGTATGGGGCCCAGTGGCCCTTTTGGCAAATACCACTAATGCCAGGTTACCAATCAGGATTATAATATCTTAATGCATCTCTCATAGTTGCTCAAAAACAACAAGTGCTCTGATATGACAGCTGATGATGAGCTTCCCATAACTTTAACTTGTCCGTAAAATAAATTGGGTTTCTTGGACTATGCTTAGACATAAAATACAACCAATTTCCCTTTTTTGGATGCCAATGTAGCTCTGCTGTACTTTTTAGCTACAGATTTGAACCCAGCTAAAGGAAAAATAGGCATTTTTTTTATTTAAAAAATGGGATTTCTCAGCAAAAACACAAACTCATGGGTGTGTCAGTTATTAAACAGGGAAGAGCCATGATGATTGTAGTTAAAAACTCTGGGGTCTGTATAAAGATGTAGTATTTTATAGTGAGGAGAGCTGAGAATCCCCATCTCCAATGGACAAAAGACCCTCTGAATCAGAGGTTTGAGGCACAGAGAGGTTCTCAAGTTACCATGGAGACAGAGCTTTAAGATGCTAAGGGACAATGGAGTTTTCTTTCTGTCATGTGCAAAATGACTCCCGAGAATGATGCAGACAATTACTAGGCACAGGTTGCTGGGGGAAACATTAGAGAAACATACTGGCTTGGAAAAAGAAATGCAATAGCATTTTTCTTTGTTTCATTTGAAGATGTAAGCTAAAACTTATATTTAAGGACAGCTCTATATAAGAGTGCAGATTAACATGCTGCAAAATAAACAAATCAGGGCCTATGTAACTGTTGCTAATTTGTTCGATATAAATTACTTGAAAACAGAATATTATATGGTGATGATGGTGCTCAGTGATACAAGTATATGAATCAGTAAAGTCTGTATCCCTTGAAGAAAATAGATGTCTTATGTCAAAAAAGTGATCCTAATGAGCTGAGGTTGGCATGGGAAATATATGCAGACCACACACAGGGGGGTGAATTCCTGAAGCAGTGTCTCACAAAATGATGACTGATACTGGGAACAGACTATTCACAGGCTTTTCATCATGTTAAGGTCACAGTTAGCTTGTTTCCATCAAAGCCCGTATGTAGAAACTAAGCCAGACTTTCAGGCTACCAGTCACAGACAGAATTCCAGGCCACATTCAAAGTGAAGGGTAAAAAAGAGGCAGCAGCTGTTCAGCTAGAAAATTATTTGAGACATTTTAGAAGGTGAATTCTCTGTTTTTGGCGGAGTTGGGCCAGCTTTGATACTCTTGGTGGGCTCTTTCTGGGACATACATGATTATGGACACAGAAGGCATCTTCTGTAGCACAGCTTTGTGGCTCATGTCCTTATATGGCTAAAGGCTTTCTCTTCTGTGTCTACTTTTCCAATGTGAGACAGGAGGAACCTTTACAGAATATGAGAAAGGGGGCTAATATAAGCCCCCCTTTCTTATGGGATGGTGGAAGGGTGAGAGTAAGGTAGTTAGCATTAGTGAGGCCATTTTAATGTCGGTTATGCTGGTAAGCCATGTCAGGGGTTAGTGAACTTTTGACCCTGAGGCTTGTTTTCCTGGCTTTCCTGCTCAGGTTTTCCCGCCTCAGGTGTAGCTGGGCAAACTAGTTGCAGTAACTAGGCAGTTTTTAGTTAGGGCAGTGGTTTCAGCGAATGAGCCCCTATCCACGCCCACACTCTCCCTCCTATGGGAGGAAGGTTACCTCAGAAGGGGGGCTATTTAATGGTCCGCCCGAGCCCTCACTGTCACGGAACCATGAACCAGACGTACAACAACAGATAAGTGAAAATAAGAAGGCTTTATTGAAAATCAAGCTGTAAAGCAAAAGTCCAAACGGATGGCGAAACCGAGGCTGAGTCCTTGCGAAGCCAGAGGTCAGGAACCAGGAGGGTAGTCAGACGAAGCCAGGATCAGGAACCAGCAGGGTAGTCAGACGAAGCCAGGATCAGGAACCAGAAGCAGCAGCAGTCTTAGAAGCATGTGAACACAGGAGGACCAAGCAAGGAACTGAAGCCACAGACCTCCTATATATATGAGCTAGGCATCCAGCTCCTCCCAGTGGGAAGGAGGAGCCGCAGGGTGGGAGGCTACAAGAAACCCAGAAACCAAGATGGCCGCCAGCACATGTCAAACGAAGGAGAACAGCAAGAAGGTAAGACCATGACAGTACCTCCCCCTCAAGAGCCCCTCCTCCGCGGAGTAAAGAACGGTTTCTGAGGGAAGCGTGCGTGGAAGGCTCGGAGCAAGGCAGGAGCATGTACATCTGCGGAGGGAACCCAGGAACGCTCCTCTGGACCATAACCACGCCAATGAACCAAAAACTGCACCCGACCGCGGACCAGGCGTGAGTCCAGGATATTGCTCACCTCATACTCCTCACGATTCCCCACTTGGACCGGACGAGGCCGAGGAACCGAGGAAGTGAAACGATTACACACCAGTGGCTTCAACAGGGAGACATGAAACACGTTGGAGATCCGCATGCCAGGAGGAAGCGCAAGGGCATAGGCTACCTGGTTTACCCTGCGAAGCACTCGGAAGGGACCAACAAAGCGAGGCGCCAGCTTGGGAGTGGGCACTCGAAGGTTGAGGTTGCGGGTGGACAACCATACACGGTCTCCGGCCTGGTAGGAAGGAGCAGGCGCTCGTCTGCAATCAGCCTGGAGTCTCTGGCGCTGCGCAGAGACCTCAAGGGACTTCTGGATCTGTACCCAAGAAGCACGTAGGACGTAAAGGTGATCCTCCACAGCCGGAATATCCTGGGGAGAGAATACCTCCGGTAACACGGCAGGTTGGAACCCATAATTGGCCATGAAGGGAGACGTCCCAGAGGAAGAGTTCACCGCCGTGTTCCTGGCAAACTCAGCCCAAGGCAGGAGGTCAACCCAATTGTCTTGGTGATCGGAGACATAGCAACGAAGGAATTGCTCCAAGGCCTGATTGGATAGTTCTGTGGCCCCATTGGACTGGGGGTGGTAGGCCGAGGAGAAGGAGAGATGAATCCCCAACTGGGAGCAAAAGGCGCGCCAGAACCTGGACACAAACTGACTCCCCCGATCCGAAACAATCTCCTTGGGCAAACCGTGCAACCGGAAGACCTCCCTGGCAAAAATCGTGGCCAACTCCTGTGCAGAGGGTAACTTCTTGAGAGGAACACAGTGGCACATTTTGGAAAATCGATCCACAATCATGAGAATGACCGTATGGCCTCGGGATGCAGGGAGGTCCACAATGAAATCCATCCCCAGGTGTGACCATGGGCGCTCCCCGGTGGCTATGGGTTGCAGAAGGCCCAACGGAAGGTGCCGAGGGGACTTACTCTGGGCACAAACTGAGCATGCCGCTACATATGCGGCGATGTCGGAACGTAGGGAAGGCCACCAGAACAGACGTGAAACAGCCCAGGACAGCTGATTCTTTCCAGGATGCCCCGCGGTCTTGGAGTTATGGTAGGTTCGCAACAACTGAGTGCGCAACTCCTCAGGCACAAAACATCTGCCGTTGGGTCTCCCAGAGGGAGCACCAGTTTGAGCCGCCAAAATCTGCTCACCCAGGGGAGAGGTCAGGCTGGTGCGAATGGCGGCCAGGATCTGATTCGGAGGTATGACCGAAGTCGGAATCGACTCCTCCCTGGACAGTTTGGAGTACTGCCGTGATAAGGCATCCGCCCTGATGTTCTTGGAACCGGGTAGGTAGGAGACCACGTAATTAAAACGTGACAAGAACAGAGCCCATCTGGCCTGACGTGGTGTCAATCTCTTGGCCTCAGAAAGGTAGGTCAGATTCTTGTGGTCCGTCAGGATGAGGACCGGAACCACCGAACCCTCGAGCAAGTGCCTCCATTCTTTAAGGGCCTGCACGATGGCCAATAACTCCCTGTCACCAATCTGATAGTTGCACTCCGCGGAAGACAGTTTCCGGGAGTAAAACCCACAAGGAAGCAGAGGACCCTCTGGTGTTCTACGCTGAGACAGAAGGGCGCCTACTCCCATCTCAGACGCGTCCACCTCGAGGACAAAGGGCAACCCAGGGTTGGGATGCGACAGAATCGGAGCCGACACAAAGGCGGACTTTAGAGCCTCAAAAGCTCGGATGGCCTTGAGCGGCCAGACCTGGGAATTACTGCCCTTCCTGGTCAGATCCGTGAGAGGCTTGGCTAGCATGGAAAAGTCCCTGATGAACTTCCGATAATAATTGGCGAAGCCCAAAAAGCGCTGCAGGGAGCGAAGACCACTGGGCTGGGGCCACTGTAAGACAGCCGAAACCTTCTCAGGATCCATGGAGAACCCCTCAGCGGAAATGATGCAACCTAAGAAGGTTACCTGGGATCGGTGAAATTCGCATTTCTCAAGCTTACCGAACAGCTTGTTCTCTCGTAACCGTTGCAACACTCGTCTGACATCCAGAATGTGGGTCTCCATGGATTCAGAATATACCAAGATGTCATCCAAATAGACCACCACACACTGCTGCAACAGGTCACGGAAAACATTGTTAATGAATTCCTGAAAGACTGCGGGCGCATTGCACAACCCAAAGGGCATAACCAAGGATTCATAATGACCGGTCCTGGTGTTAAACGCGGTCTTCCACTCATCGCCCGCCTTGATCCTTACGAGGTTATATGCCGCCCTCAGGTCGAGTTTGGTAAAGACCGTGGCCCCTTTAAGGCGATCGAACAGCTCGGAAATCAAGGGTATCGGGTAAGCGTTCTTGATCGTGATGCAATTGAGACCCCTGTAATCGATGCAAGGCCTCAACTCACCGCCCTTCTTTTTCACAAAGAAAAATCCAGCCCCTGCCGGGGACGAGGATTTGCGAATGTGTCCGCGTGAAAGCCCCTCCTTCACGTACTCCTCCATGGCCTCATTCTCCGCTACCGATAGTGGATAGACCTTGCCACGAGGAGGAACGGCACCAGGTTGTAACTCGATGGCACAATCGTATGGGCGGTGCGGAGGTAGGGCAACCGCGCGCACCTTATCGAATACATCCCGGTACTCCTCGTATTCAGGAGGCAACAGAGAGTCCGAGGAAGTACACAGCAACTTGACAGGCCCATGGATGCAACTAGCCCCACACTGCAGTGACCACGAGAGGATCTCGGCCGATCTCCAATCGAAAGTCGGATTATGCTTCTGGAGCCAGGGGTACCCCAAGACCACCGAGTAGTGTGGAGACGAAATAACCTGGAAGCAGACCGACTCTCTGTGAACGGCACCAATGGCTATCCCCACTGGAAGGGTCTCATGAGTCACGTGTGGCGGCAGAAGGGGTCTGCCGTCTATCGCCTCAAGAGCCAGTGGAGAACCTCGGGCCTGCAGAGGAATGGAATTGGCGGCAGCGAACACACTATCAATGAACAAACCACCAGCACCAGAGTCCACCAACGCCTGGGTCGTCACTGAGCCCCCGACCCAGGAGAGGACAACAGTGATCAGTGGTTTGTCAACACGGGAAACCGGGGACGAGGAGACTCCATCCAAGATCTGCCCCCGATAGGATCTCAGGTGCGAGCGTTTCCCGGACGGTTCGGACATGCCAACCGAAAATGCCCACCGAGACCACAGTACATGCATCGACCCTCGCGTCTTCGGAGTACCCTCTCCCCCTCGGACAGGCGAGCAAAGCCCAGCTGCATGGGTTCACCCCCAGCCAAGTCATCCCCAGGAGGCGTGGGAGGAGAGGGAGGCACGGGTGGGACAGCAAAGGTAGGCGCCAATCTGTTAGGAGGCCTCCGCAGACTCTCCTTAAAGGAAGGTCTCTCCCTGAGTCTGGTGTCAATCAAAATCAAGAAAGAAATAAGAGACTCGAGCTCCACTGGTAGGTCCTTAGCTGCAACCTCATCCTTCAAGACATCCGAGAGACCATGAGAGAAAGCAGCGACCAGAGCCTCATTATTCCAGCCCACCTCTGCTGCCAGGGTACGAAACTCAATGGCGTATTCAGCTACGGATCGTGAACCCTGTCTGATGGACATAAGGAGCTTCGCAGCAGAGGCAGCACGAGCCGGCACATCGAATACCCTCCGAAGAGAAGCAACAAAACCGGAAAACTCGGCAACCACCGGATTGTTGTTCTCCCATAAAGGGCTGGCCCAGGCCAAGGCCTTGTCCGAGAGCAGCGAAATTAAGAAGCCCACCTTTGATCTCTCAGTAGGAAAGGCATGTGGCAGCAACTCGAAATAAATGCCCACCTGGTTAAGGAAACCTCGGCACTGAGTTGGCTCTCCCCCAAAGCGCTGTGGAAGGGGGGCAGAACCGGTCATACCCCGAAACACCGCAGGCGCAACAACAGGTGTCAGGGTAGACTCTGGCGCAACAACCGGAGCGGCAGTAGGAGCGGGCCCAGGAGCGATAACCGACCCATCGGCAACGGGAGTGAAATGAGCCGTGCGTTCAAGCAGGGTTTGCAACGCCACGGCGAACCGACCCAACAGGTGATCCTGCTGATCAAGTCTGGCAACCAGCGTGGGTAGCGAGGATGGCCCTGTACCGTCAGAATTCAGGGCTTGGTCCTAATGTCACGGAACCATGAACCAGACGTACAACAACAGATAAGTGAAAATAAGAAGGCTTTATTGAAAATCAAGCTGTAAAGCAAAAGTCCAAACGGATGGCGAAACCGAGGCTGAGTCCTTGCGAAGCCAGAGGTCAGGAACCAGGAGGGTAGTCAGACGAAGCCAGGATCAGGAACCAGCAGGGTAGTCAGACGAAGCCAGGATCAGGAACCAGAAGCAGCAGCAGTCTTAGAAGCATGTGAACACAGGAGGACCAAGCAAGGAACTGAAGCCACAGACCTCCTATATATATGAGCTAGGCATCCAGCTCCTCCCAGTGGGAAGGAGGAGCCGCAGGGTGGGAGGCTACAAGAAACCCAGAAACCAAGATGGCCGCCAGCACATGTCAAACGAAGGAGAACAGCAAGAAGGTAAGACCATGACACTCACAGCTCAATCTCTTCAAAAATCCTCACCTGTTTTTCCCCTCCCTCCCTCCCTTTAGGTTTGTCGCGGCTTACAATATTAGTCTGGTTGGGTCACCTCTGTATCAGAGGTGGACGTTTTTTGTTGTGTAAGTTATGTTTTATGAAATGGTGTTTTGGATAATTGCTAAAATTAATGATAATTTTATTCTTGTACAACCCGAGTTGTTCATGACTGGGTTGGTTGTATTTGAATATGTTAAAGAAAATATTGTTGGTTGAGTATTTAAAGTTTGTACCAGTTAATAAAATAAGCCGCGGCCTTTTCCATCCAGCGGAGTGTCCGAGTGCCTTATTTATTTATATATTTATTTATTAGGAAGTTAATAAAAAAAAAAAAACTATTAAAGGGTAGTCATGTTTACAAAACAAACTCCTTCCTGCCGTCCCATTCACTTGACATCCACTAAAGGTCACAGAATTGATGCATATAAGCATATGAAATGTAGGCCTCCTTTTCCTATGATGAAGGCAAGATGTTATTTACATTCAGGTGGATGAACGCTGCGATATTTGATGAACATTAGCAGTAAAGCCTCGTACACACGCAACGAATTTCTGCCGACCGGTCGTCCGTCTTTTGTCCAGAGTGGTGTCTGTTGGTTGGAATGTGCTCTAGATTGCACACGAATTTTCCCGTACGACAGAATTCTATTTTAGAAGTGACGTCATGTGTTGGATTGCTTTCTATGTGTTTTTTCATCTCTGAGCATGCCTAGTCTTGCTCATAAGATTTTTCCCCGTCGAAATCTGTACTAATGATACGAAAATGACAGTACCTCCCCCTCAAGAGCCCCTCCTCCGCGGAGTAAAGAACGGTTTCTGAGGGAAGCGTGCGTGGAAGGCTCGGAGCAAGGCAGGAGCATGTACATCTGCGGAGGGAACCCAGGAACGCTCCTCTGGACCATAACCACGCCAATGAACCAAAAACTGCACCCGACCGCGGACCAGGCGTGAGTCCAGGATATTGCTCACCTCATACTCCTCACGATTCCCCACTTGGACCGGACGAGGCCGAGGAACCGAGGAAGTGAAACGATTACACACCAGTGGCTTCAACAGGGAGACATGAAACACGTTGGAGATCCGCATGCCAGGAGGAAGCGCAAGGGCATAGGCTACCTGGTTTACCCTGCGAAGCACTCGGAAGGGACCAACAAAGCGAGGCGCCAGCTTGGGAGTGGGCACTCGAAGGTTGAGGTTGCGGGTGGACAACCATACACGGTCTCCGGCCTGGTAGGAAGGAGCAGGCGCTCGTCTGCAATCAGCCTGGAGTCTCTGGCGCTGCGCAGAGACCTCAAGGGACTTCTGGATCTGTACCCAAGAAGCACGTAGGACGGAAAGGTGATCCTCCACAGCCGGAATATCCTGGGGAGAGAATACCTCCGGTAACACGGCAGGTTGGAACCCATAATTGGCCATGAAGGGAGACGTCCCAGAGGAAGAGTTCACCGCCGTGTTCCTGGCAAACTCAGCCCAAGGCAGGAGGTCAACCCAATTGTCTTGGTGATCGGAGACATAGCAACGAAGGAATTGCTCCAAGGCCTGATTGGATAGTTCTGCGGCCCCATTGGACTGAGGGTGGTAGGCCGAGGAGAAGGAGAGATGAATCCCCAACTGGGAGCAAAAGGCGCGCCAGAACCTGGACACAAACTGACTCCCCCGATCTGAAACAATCTCCTTGGGCAAACCGTGCAACCGGAAGACCTCCCTGGCAAAAATCGTGGCCAACTCCTGTGCAGAGGGTAACTTCTTGAGAGGAACACAGTGGCACATTTTGGAAAATCGATCCACAATCATGAGAATGACCGTATGGCCTCGGGATGCAGGGAGGTCCACAATGAAATCCATCCCCAGGTGTGACCATGGGCGCTCCCCGGTGGCTATGGGTTGCAGAAGGCCCAACGGAAGGTGCCGAGGGGACTTACTCTGGGCACAAACTGAGCATGCCGCTACATATGCGGCGATGTCGGAACGTAGGGAAGGCCACCAGAACAGACGTGAAACAGCCCAGGACAGCTGATTCTTTCCAGGATGCCCCGCGGTCTTGGAGTTATGGTAGGTTCGCAACAACTGAGTGCGCAACTCCTCAGGCACAAAACATCTGCCGTTGGGTCTCCCAGAGGGAGCACCAGTTTGAGCCGCCAAAATCTGCTCACCCAGGGGAGAGGTCAGGCTGGTGCGAATGGCGGCCAGGATCTGATTCGGAGGTATGACCGAAGTCGGAATCGACTCCTCCCTGGACAGTTTGGAGTACTGCCGTGATAAGGCATCCGCCCTGATGTTCTTGGAACCGGGTAGGTAGGAGACCACGTAATTAAAACGTGACAAGAACAGAGCCCATCTGGCCTGACGTGGTGTCAATCTCTTGGCCTCAGAAAGGTAGGTCAGATTCTTGTGGTCCGTCAGGATGAGGACCGGAACCACCGAACCCTCGAGCAAGTGCCTCCATTCTTTAAGGGCCTGCACGATGGCCAATAACTCCCTGTCACCAATCTGATAGTTGCACTCCGCGGAAGACAGTTTCCGGGAGTAAAACCCACAAGGAAGCAGAGGACCCTCTGGTGTTCTACGCTGAGACAGAAGGGCGCCTACTCCCATCTCAGACGCGTCCACCTCGAGGACAAAGGGCAACCCAGGGTTGGGATGCGACAGAATCGGAGCCGACACAAAGGCGGACTTTAGAGCCTCAAAAGCTCGGATGGCCTTGAGCGGCCAGACCTGGGAATTACTGCCCTTCCTGGTCAGATCCGTGAGAGGCTTGGCTAGCATGGAAAAGTCCCTGATGAACGTCCGATAATAATTGGCGAAGCCCAAAAAGCGCTGCAGGGAGCGAAGACCACTGGGCTGGGGCCACTGTAAGACAGCCGAAACCTTCTCAGGATCCATGGAGAACCCCTCAGCGGAAATGATGCAACCTAAGAAGGTTACCTGGGATCGGTGAAATTCGCATTTCTCAAGCTTACCGAACAGCTTGTTCTCTCGTAACCGTTGCAACACTCGTCTGACATCCAGAATGTGGGTCTCCATGGATTCAGAATATACCAAGATGTCATCCAAATAGACCACCACACACTGCTGCAACAGGTCACGGAAAACATTGTTAATGAATTCCTGAAAGACTGCGGGCGCATTGCACAACCCAAAGGGCATAACCAAGGATTCATAATGACCGGTCCTGGTGTTAAACGCGGTCTTCCACTCATCGCCCGCCTTGATCCTTACGAGGTTATATGCCGCCCTCAGGTCGAGTTTGGTAAAGACCGTGGCCCCTTTAAGGCGATCGAACAGCTCGGAAATCAAGGGTATCGGGTAAGCGTTCTTGATCGTGATGCAATTGAGACCCCTGTAATCGATGCAAGGCCTCAACTCACCGCCCTTCTTTTTCACAAAGAAAAATCCAGCCCCTCCCGGGGACGAGGATTTGCGAATGTGTCCGCGTGAAAGCCCCTCCTTCACGTACTCCTCCATGGCCTCATTCTCCGCTACCGATAGTGGATAGACCTTGCCACGAGGAGGAACGGCACCAGGTTGTAACTCGATGGCACAATCGTATGGGCGGTGCGGAGGTAGGGCAACCGCGCGCACCTTATCGAATACATCCCGGTACTCCTCGTATTCAGGAGGCAACAGAGAGTCCGAGGAAGTACACAGCAACTTGACAGGCCCATGGATGCAACTAGCCCCACACTGCGGTGACCACGAGAGGATCTCGGCCGATCTCCAATCGAAAGTCGGATTATGCTTCTGGAGCCAGGGGTACCCCAAGACCACCGAGTAGTGTGGAGACGAAATAACCTGGAAGCAGACCGACTCTCTGTGAACGGCACCAATGGCTATCCCCACTGGAAGGGTCTCATGAGTCACGTGTGGCGGCAGAAGGGGTCTGCCGTCTATCGCCTCAAGAGCCAGTGGAGAACCTCGGGCCTGCAGAGGAATGGAATTGGCGGCAGCGAACACACTATCAATGAACAAACCACCAGCACCAGAGTCCACCAACGCCTGGGTCGTCACTGAGCCCCCGACCCAGGAGAGGACAACAGTGATCAGTGGTTTGTCAACACGGGAAACCGGGGACGAGGAGACTCCACCCAAGATCTGCCCCCGACAGGATCTCAGGTGCGAGCGTTTCCCGGACGGTTCGGACATGCCAACCGAAAATGCCCACCGAGACCACAGTACATGCATCGACCCTCGCGTCTTCGGAGTACCCTCTCCCCCTCGGACAGGCGAGCAAAGCCCAGCTGCATGGGTTCACCCCCAGCCAAGTCATCCCCAGGAGGCGTGGGAGGAGAGGGAGGCACGGGTGGGACAGCAAAGGTAGGCGCCAATCTGTTAGGAGGCCTCCGCAGACTCTCCTTAAAGGAAGGTCTCTCCCTGAGTCTGGTGTCAATCAAAATCAAGAAAGAAATAAGAGACTCGAGCTCCACTGGTAGGTCCTTAGCTGCAACCTCATCCTTCAAGACATCTGAGAGACCATGAGAGAAAGCAGCGACCAGAGCCTCATTATTCCAGCCCACCTCTGCTGCCAGGGTACGAAACTCAATGGCGTATTCAGCTACGGATCGTGAACCCTGTCTGATGGACATAAGGAGCTTTGCAGCAGAGGCAGCACGAGCCGGCACATCGAATACCCTCCGAAGAGAAGCAACAAAACCGGAAAACTCGGCAACCACCGGATTGTTGTTCTCCCATAAAGGGCTGGCCCAGGCCAAGGCCTTGTCCGAGAGCAGCGAAATTAAGAAGCCCACCTTTGATCTCTCAGTAGGAAAGGCATGTGGCAGCAACTCGAAATAAATGCCCACCTGGTTAAGGAAACCTCGGCACTGAGTTGGCTCTCCCCCAAAGCGCTGTGGAAGGGGGGCAGAACCGGTCATACCCCGAAACACCGCAGGCGCAACAACAGGTGTCAGGGTAGACTCTGGCGCAACAACCGGAGCGGCAGTAGGAGCGGGCCCAGGAGCGATAACCGACCCATCGGCAACGGGAGTGAAATGAGCCGTGCGTTCAAGCAGGGTTTGCAACGCCACGGCGAACCGACCCAACAGGTGATCCTGCTGATCAAGTCTGGCAACCAGCGTGGGTAGCGAGGATGGCCCTGTACCGTCAGAATTCAGGGCTTGGTCCTAATGTCACGGAACCATGAACCAGACGTACAACAACAGATAAGTAAAAATAAGAAGGCTTTATTGAAAATCAAGCTGTAAAGCAAAAGTCCAAACGGATGGCGAAACCGAGGCTGAGTCCTTGCGAAGCCAGAGGTCAGGAACCAGGAGGGTAGTCAGACGAAGCCAGGATCAGGAACCAGCAGGGTAGTCAGACGAAGCCAGGATCAGGAACCAGAAGCAGCAGCAGTCTTAGAAGCATGTGAACACAGGAGGACCAAGCAAGGAACTGAAGCCACAGACCTCCTATATATATGAGCTAGGCATCCAGCTCCTCCCAGTGGGAAGGAGGAGCCGCAGGGTGGGAGGCTACAAGAAACCCAGAAACCAAGATGGCCGCCAGCACATGTCAAACGAAGGAGAACAGCAAGAAGGTAAGACCATGACACTCACAGCTCAATCTCTTCAAAAATCCTCACCTGTTTTTCCCCTCCCTCCCTCCCTTTAGGTTTGTCGCGGCTTACAATATTAGTCTGGTTGGGTCACCTCTGTATCAGAGGTGGACGTTTTTTGTTGTGTAAGTTATGTTTTATGAAATGGTGTTTTGGATAATTGCTAAAATTAATGATAATTTTATTCTTGTACAACCCGAGTTGTTCATGACTGGGTTGGTTGTATTTGAATATGTTAAAGAAAATATTGTTGGTTGAGTATTTAAAGTTTGTACCAGTTAATAAAATAAGCCGCGGCCTTTTCCATCCAGCGGAGTGTCCGAGTGCCTTATTTATTTATTTATTTATATATTTATTTATTAGGAAGTTAATAAAAAAAAAAAAACTATTAAAGGGTAGTCATGTTTACAAAACAAACTCCTTCCTGCCGTCCCATTCACTTGACATCCACTAAAGGTCACAGAATTGATGCATATAAGCATATGAAATGTAGGCCTCCTTTTCCTATGATGAAGACAAGATGTTATTCACATTCAGGTGGATGAACGCTGCGATATTTCATGAACATTAGCAGTAAAGCCTCGTACACACGCAACGAATTTCTGCCGACCGGTCTTCCGTCTTTTGTCCAGAGTGGTGTCTGTTGGTTGGAATGTGCTCTAGATTGCACACGAATTTTCCCGTACGACAGAATTCTATTTTAGAAGTGACGTCATGTGTTGGATTGCTTTCTATGTGTTTTTTCATCTCTGAGCATGCCTAGTCTTGCTCATAAGATTTTTCCCCGTCGAAATCTGTACTAATGATACGAAAATCGGACGTGTGTTGACGGACGACAAAAATTATATAGCCTGCACACCAGAATTTTTTCGGCCGAAAAGTCGGAGTCAGTTGTCGGAAGCACCATACTAACAAGCCGAAAATCGTCAGATCGGTCGTCGGACGAAATTTCCCGGCCGAATTTCTTATCGTGTGTACGGGGCTTTAGACACTGGTTCAGCCTGCTTTACCAAGGATGGCTTCTGCAAGAAGGGTGGTTATCTGGAGAATCAAATAGTGGTTGCTGTAGAGGGGTCTTCTAATGTGTAATGAGAACCAGCAGTGTCCCTGCACTATCCCTCCTCAAACTGAGCTCCTCCCTGAGCTAAGGCTTTCCCTAGCAAACGAGGTCTCTGTCACTGTCCTAACTACTCGCTCAAAGCTTGCCGAAATGTGCCGGGCACGCTTATTTAAAAAGGTTGCCTCAAAGATGGCTTCCAAAGGTCACCAGGGATTGTAGCTTCCAATCAGGCACAATCTGAGACACTTACAACAGTAACAGTGTTCCTCTAAGTCTCTCTATCTGTACGGTAGAACCACTCCATCTGTATTGTAGAACATCACCATCTACTGGATGGAGGACAAACTGCACCTGCCTACACATGTCTTTGCTGTTTTACAGCCTGCTTTGACCATAGAGGAGGATTTGGCCCAGGCATGCATACTGTAACACATGACAATGAGGGCTTGTTTAAATATTGCTCTTCAGAAAGCTTTTGATGGCAAGTGAGGAGGCACTAATCTCCTCACCGCCAGTTTTAACCCCTAAAATCCCTCACCACCTTGCTATAACTATGTGCATTGCACATGGTTGCGGCGCAGCCCTAGTCATTTAAAAAAATGCAAGTGTTTATGATACACAGTACTTTAGCAAACCAAATATTACGATCTACAACTACTTCAAATAGTAATTAAACTGTTTCAAAACACAAAACTAGTAATAATGATAAAATACACAAAAATGCAATGATATTGATACTAATTCTATCAGTGACAAAAGGGCAGGGTCACAGTCCTAACGGGTTAAAGCCCAACTCTGAGCTAATTTGTTTATTTTTTAGTATAGCCCCCAGGCCGATTAAATGTAAACCAGCTTTAGCTGCACTGCTCACCATCAATCCAGTGCTATCCCCTTTAGTATTTTTTCTTCCAATTAAAATGTCACACTGTGACATTAACTGTGAAGACGTGGAACTCTTCTTTGAATGCAAGGTGTTATATGCCCACCCCTTAGGGGAGTGTCATCATGGCACATTTCATTCACAATGCACTGGTGCAGAGGGCGGCAAAGAGGAAGAGGACCCCATGGTGTATTGTGACCAGCTAAGAGCCTAAGGAAAGGTAAGTATTAAAAAAATAGCATTAACTAGAGAGTCGGGGATCTTCTTAGGGTCGGGAAGGAGGTGAACATGGTGTCCGAACTTGGCCTTTAAATTACAACACCTACTAACCCACTAGTGAGCAGGGTCTGGCAGCCTTTACAGAATGTTGGCTGTTTGTAGTTACTTCCAGTGACCTTACTAAAAGTAGAGAAGAAGCCTCCTTGCCCATAGCAACAATTTGTAGAGTTTTCCAATGCGAAAGAAATTACAATTTTATGACATACTGTATATGATGACCTTATCACATTGCAGAATGTGGGGTGTTTGTAGTTACTTCCAGTAACCCTTCTATTAGCAAAGAAGCCTGCTTGCCCATGGATAACATTTGTAGAGATTTCCAATGCAAAAGAAGTTACAGTATCGCAACCTACATGATGGCATTAGCATATTGCTACAATGATGGCATGCGGGCATTGGAGCTCATGTGATTCAAAGCAGACTCACAAGTATTACTGCTATCTTTCTAACAGAGCAGTTTAAAAGAATTTGTTCATCAGAAGAACGCACCTTTCTATTGTTTCCAGTTGCTGGCAGACTGTCATGTTGAGTTGCAGTGGAAGTACAGCAGGGAACCCAGCAGGAAAGGGTCTGACTGCTAATGTTTATCAGACTCAGAACTTCAAAGAAAATATGAGTAACATGGCTACTTGTTTTGCTTTTAATGAGAACATGCCCTAGGGGTTTAGGCCCCTGTGTAGGATATCTGGAATTTATGATAAGAGTTGCCAAATATTGTCTACCTGAGTTTCAGCATGCAGGCCACTGCTCGGCTCATTTAACTTACTAAAAGTTAACTTTTAATGTACCAGGTTTGAAGGGATAATGGAAGGTTTCACCTCCCCAAAATGTAACTGCAAGACTTACAGGAGGTTCATTCAGTGTAATTCAGGCTAGTTCTTTGCCTGGGTGTCACAGATGCAATGTGCTTCCTGCTGCCAGCAGCCTGTCAAAATCAATGACAAGCTGAAATATGAAGCGGCTGCACATGGATATACGCACACCTGAGTGGCACTTGCCTACAGGGATGTATGCTCTGCCCTGAACACAATATGTATTTGTGGCAGTGCATCAATTCCTGTATGCAAGTTTATACTTTTCACCTACTGAGGAACATACACTATATTACCAAAAGTATTGGGACACCTGCTTTTACATGCACATGAACTTTATCAGACATCTCAAGTCTCCCGCAAGTCGCGGGAGACTCCCGCTTTCCGCCCTGAGCTCACGGACACCCGCAAGCTCAGGGCAATATCCCGGCTGTGTGTGTGAGTCACAGTGAGTCAGATGGGATGACTCATCGATGCAGGCAGAAGAGTGTGTCAGCTGTCAGCAAGCCTGCACAGAGAAATCATGTCGGAGCCAAAGTAGATCCGGCTCACAGGCGGGGTGATATGAGTCATGCACTCCGCCTGTGGTAGGAGCTGCAGAGAGCAAGCAGCGGCTTTGCTCTCTACTACAGCCACATCTTCTACTCCAGGAGGCATTTTGGCGCGCGGGACCAATCATCGTGACACCCCACTCTGTGACAGACACAGTGACCTAACCTGAGAGCAGCACCAGAGAGCCAGCACCTGAGACCAGTACCAGCACCAGTGACCAGGCCAGCACCAGTGACCAGGCCAGTACCAGCACCAGTGACCAGGCCAGTACCAGCACCAGTGACCAGTACCAGCACCAGTGACCAGGCCAGTACCAGCACCAGTGACCAGTACCAGCACCAGTGACCAGGTCAGTACCAGCACCAGTGACCAGGCCAGTACCAGCCAATCAAAAAATCTCTCTTTTTTTTTTTTTTCAATAATTGGCTTTTTTATCAAAAATTACAATTTTTAAGAACTTTTTTTGTGTGATTAATAGTTAATGGGGCATGATCCAGAACCCTAGGCACTTTTTAGGGGCATTTATTGGGTTTTGGGGCTTCAAAATGGTGTTTTTTGATTACCGAAGTTTGGGTCCCATTGATTTCAATGGGGTTCTGAAATCCGGGCCGAACTTTCGGGAAGTTCGGATGTTCTGGCCGAACCGAACTTTTCAAAAGTTCGATCATCCTTAGTCCTGAACACACACAAACCGCAATGGTCCCGCACATGTGAAGTATCACCATGAACATTGGATCATGGGCAGTAATTCTAGTACTAGACCTCCTCTGTACATCTAAATTTGTAACTAGTGTTGAGCGAACACGGACTGTATTATTCGTGTTTGTACCGAATAATTGGATTTTTGTTACCCGAACACGAACACGGACACTTTACTGTATATTCGGGTAAAAATCCGTGTTCGGTCGTTTTATTTCCGGGTTTTGCATGCTTTGGCGCTCTTTTCATGGCGGGCTTTCAACAGCCAATCAACAATCGTTTAACTGGTGTGCCTTAAGCCATCCCAGCCATGCCTGCAAATGTCTCAGTAGCTGTGATTGGCCGTCTGAAGCATGTGACCAAGTCTTTATAAGTTCGAGGCAGCCGCAGCGGCGTCATTATGCTGCTTAGATCAGGGACAGAGCACACATCAACGTGCTGGCTGCTGATTAGGGAAAGATAGGCAGGAAAAAAACATTTGTGTCCGGATAGAATTGAGGGACAGGTCGGAGTGTTTAGGCAGGGCGAGTTGTAGGCATTTTAGGGATAGAGTCTGCTGAATTATAGGGTCAGTGTCTTCTGCAAACTACAATCGATATTGCTGTGTGGGGGGTGGGGTCTGCACTCAATCCTGATCTACGATCTCTTCTCAATCCTGTTAGGGAGAGGCTGCTGCTGAATTTTAGGGTCAGAGTGTTCTACAAACTACAATCGATATTGCTGTGTGGGGTGGGGTCTGCACTTAGTTCTCCTGATCTACGATCTCTTCTCAATCCTGTTAGGGACAGAGTCTGCTGAATTTTAGGGAAACTGTGTTCTACAAACTACAATCGATATTGCTGTGTGGTGTGGGATAGGAGATAGGCAGGTGTCAGTGATCCACATCCATTTTTCTGTGTGTGGGCTGCAGTGAACACAATCTTTTTGGGGTGCAGTGAACACAATCCTTTTGGAGTGCAGTGAACAAAATCTTTGTGGGGTGCAGTGAACAAAACCTTTGTGGGGGTACAGTGAACACAATCTTTGTGGGGTGCAGTGAAGACAATCCTTGTGGGGTGCAGTGAAGACAATCCTTGTGGGGTGCAGTGAACAAAATCTTTGGGGGGTACAGTGAACACAATCTTTGTGGGGTGCAGAGAAGACAATCCTTGTGGGGTGCAGTGAACAAAATCTTTGGGGGGGTACAGTGAACACAATCTTTGTGGGGTGCAGTGAACAAAACCTTTGTGGGGTGCAGTGAACACAATCTTTGTGGGGTGCAGTGAAGACAATCCTTGTGGGGTGCAGTGAAGACAATCCTTGTGGGGTGCAGTGAACAAAATCTTTGGGGGGTACAGTGAACACAATCTTTGTGGGGTGCAGTGAACAAAACCTTTGTGGGGTACAGTGAACACAATCTTTGTGGGGTGCAGTGAACAAAACCTTTGTGGGGTACAGTGAACACAATCTTTGTGGGGTGCAGTGAAGACAATCCTTTTGGAGTGCAGTGAACACAATCTTTGTGGGGTACAGTGAACACAATCTTTGTGGGGTGCAGTGAACAAAACCTTTGTGGGGTACAGTGAACACAATCTTTGTGGGGTACAGTGAACACAATCTTTGTGGGGTGCAGTGAACAAAACCTTTGTGGGGTACAGTGAACACAATCTTTGTGTGGTGCAGTGAACAAAACCTTTGTGGGGTACAGTGAACACAATCTTTGTGGGGTGCAGTGAAGACAATCCTTTTGGAGTGCAGTGAACAAAATCTTTGTGGGGTACAGTGAACACAATCTTTGTGGGGTGCAGTGAACAAAATCTTTGTGGGGTACAGTGAACACAATCTTTGTGGGGTGCAGTGAAGACAATCCTTGTGGGGTGCAGTGAAGACAATCCTTGTGGGGTGCAGTGAACAAAACCTTTGTGGGGTACAGTGAACACAATCTTTGTGGGGTACAGTGAACACAATCTTTGTGGGGTGCAGTGAACAAAACCTTTGTGGGGTACAGTGAACACAATCTTTGTGGGGTGCAGTGAACAAAACCTTTATGGGGTACAGTGAAGACAATCTTTGTGGGGTGCAGTGAAGACAATCCTTTTGGAGTGCAGTGAACAAAATCTTTGTGGGGTACAGTGAACACAATCTTTGTGGGGTGCAGTGAACAAAATCTTTGTGGGGTACAGTGAACACAATCTTTGTGGGGTGCAGTGAAGACAATCCTTGTGGGGTGCAGTGAAGACAATCCTTGTGGGGTGCAGTGAACAAAATCTTTGGGGGGTACAGTGAACACAATCTTTGTGGGGTGCAGTGAACAAAACCTTTGTGGGGTACAGTGAACACAATCTTTGTGGGGTGCAGTGAACAAAACCTTTGTGGGGTACAGTGAACAAAACCTTTGTGGGGTGCAGTGAACAAAACCTTTGTGGGGTGCAGTGAACACAACCTTTGTGGGGTACAGTGAACACAATCTTTGTGGGGTGCAGTGAACAAAACCTTTGTGGGGTACAGTGAACACAATCTTTGTGGGGTGCAGTGAAGACAATCCTTTTGGAGTGCAGTGAACAAAATCTTTGTGGGGTACAGTGAACACAATCTTTGTGGGTTGCAGTGAACAAAATCTTTGTGGGGTACAGTGAACACAATCTTTGTGGGGTGCAGTGAAGACAATCCTTTTGGAGTGCAGTGAACACAATCTTTGTGGGGTGCAGTGAACACAATCTTTGTGGGGTGCAGTGAACAAAACCTTTGTGGGGTGCAGTGAACACAACCTTTGTGGGGTACAGTGAACACAATCTTTGTGGGGTGCAGTGAACAAAACCTTTGTGGGGTGCAGTGAACACAACCTTTGTGGGGTACAGTGAACACAATCTTTGTGGGGTGCAGTGAACAAAACATTTGTGGGGTACAGTGAACACAATCTTTGTGGGGTACAGTGAACACAATCTTTGTGGGGTGCAGTGAACAAAACCTTTGTGGGGTGCAGTGAACACAATCTTTGTGGGGTGCAGTGAACAAAACCTTTGTGGGGTGCAGTGAACACAACCTTTGTGGGGTACAGTGAACACAATCTTTGTGAGGTGCAGTGAAGACAATCCTTGTGGGGTGCAGTGAAGACAATCCTTGTGGGGTGCAGTGAACAAAATCTTTGGGGGGTACAGTGAACACAATCTTTGTGGGGTGCAGTGAACAAAACCTTTGTGGGGTACAGTGAACACAATCTTTGTGGGGTGCAGTGAACAAAACCTTTGTGGGGTACAGTGAACACAATCTTTGTGGGGTGCAGTGAAGACAATCCTTTTGGAGTGCAGTGAACACAATCTTTGTGGGGTGCAGTGAACAAAACCTTTGTGGGGTACAGTGAACACAATCTTTGTGGGGTACAGTGAACACAATCTTTGTGGGGTACAGTGAACACAATCTCATACTTCTGAAGCTTTGAGGGTGCTGCCTGTTCTATACTCCTCCTCCTCCTCCTCATCCATCCTTTTAGGTGTACAAACAATAGTAATTGGGGCCTAGTGTGCTTCTGTACGTGTGAAAAACATACACTTTTTTTTGATCATATTTCCTATTCCGCTATTCTATAAAAACCTTTGGGGCTCAATTAAATTGCGGAATAGTCTGTGTCGGTACGTGTGAGATCCACCTTTCCAAGTTTTTGGGGTTCATCTCATACTTCTGAAGCTTTGAGGGTGCTGCCTGTTCTATACTCCTCCTCCTCCTCCTCCTCATCCATCCTTTTAGGTGTACAAACAATAGTAATTGGGGCCTAGTGTGCTTCTGTACGTGTGAAAAACATACACTTTTTTTTGATCATATTTCCTATTCCGCTATTCAATAAAAACCTTTGGGGCTCAATTAAATTGCGGAATAGTCTGTGTCGGTACGTGTGAGATCCACCTTTCCAAGTTTTTGGGGTTCATCTCATACTTCTGAAGCTTTGAGGGTGCTGCCTGTTCTATACTCCTCCTCCTCCTCCTCCTCATCCATCCTTTTAGGTGTACAAACAATAGTAATTGGGGCCTAGTGTGCTTCTGTACATGTGAAAAACATACACTTTTTTTGATCATATTTCCTATTCCGCTATTCAATAAAAACCTTTGGGGCTCAATTAAATTGCGGAATAGTCTGTGTCGGTACGTGTGAGATCCACCTTTCCAAGTTTTTGGGGTTCATCTCATACTTCTGAAGCTTTGAGGGTGCTGCCTGTTCTATACTCCTCCTCCTCCTCCTCCTCCTCCTCCTCCTCCTCCTCCTCCTCATCCATCCTTTTAGGTGTACAAACAATAGTAATTGGGGCCTAGTGTGCTTCTGTACGTGTGAAAAACATACACTTTTTTTTGATCATATTACCTATTCCGCTATTCAATAAAAACCTTTGGGGCTCAATTAAATTGCGGAATAGTCTGTGTCGGTACGTGTGAGATCCACCTTTCTAAGTTTTTGGGGTTCATCTCATACTTCTGAAGCTTTGAGGGTGCTGCCTGTTCTATACTCCTCCTCCTCCTCCTCCTCATCCATCCTTTTAGGTGTACAAACAATAGTAATTGGGGCCTAGTGTGCTTCTGTACGTGTGAAAAACATACACTTTTTTTTTTATCATATTTCCTATTCCGCTATTCAATAAAAACCTTTGGGGCTCAATTAAATTGCGGAATAGTCTGTGTCGGTACGTGTGAGATCCACCTTTCCAAGTTTTTGGGGTTCATCTCATACTTCTGAAGCTTTGAGGGTGCTGCCTGTTCTATACTCCTCCTCCTCCTCCTCCTCATCCATCCTTTTAGGTGTACAAACAATAGTAATTGGGGCCTAGTGTGCTTCTGTACGTGTGAAAAACATACACTTTTTTTTGATCATATTTCCTATTCCGCTATTCAATAAAAACCTTTGGGGCTCAATTAAATTGCGGAATAGTCTGTGTCGGTACGTGTGAGATCCTCCTTTCCAAGTTTTTGGGGTTCATCTCATACTTCTGAAGCTTTGAGGGTGCTGCCTGTTCTATACTTCTCTTCCTCCTCTTCCTCATCCATCCTTTTAGGTGTACAAACAATAGTAATTGGGGCCTAGTGTGCTTCTGTACGTGTGAAAAACATACACTTTTTTTTGATCATATTTCCTATTCCGCTATTCAATAAAAACCTTTGGGGCTCAATTAAATTGCGGAATAGTCTGTGTCGGTACGTGTGAGATCCACCTTTCCAAGTTTTTGGGGTTCATCTCATACTTCTGAAGATTTGAGGGTGCTGCCTGTTCCATACCCCTCTTCCTCATCCTCCCTTTAGGGTAGGAAAAAATTTAATCGGGCCTAGTCTGTGTTTGTACGTGTGAGATACACAGTTTTTTATCCTATTCCGCTATTCAATACACACCCTTTTGGTGTAAAAAACATTAAATTGCGGCATAGTTTGCATATTTGACTGTGAGATACACCCGTGCGATACTGTTGTTCTTTTGTTCCGCTATTCAATAAAGACCTTTCTAGGGCAAGATCTTAAATTTCAGAAATATGAGGAGAGCGTCAAATAGGGGCCGTGGCCTGGGTCGTGGTGGTGCTGCTGCTAGAGCTCCTGTTGCAAGGAGAGGACGTGGTCGATCTGTGCCAGCTACACGCACAAGTGAAACACCTTCCTCAAGTGTGAGTAGGCGACAGAACCTGCATCAGTATTTGGTAGGGCATCATACGCCCCTAGAAGTGATGAGGCCAGAACAAGTGGAGGCGATAGTAGATTGGTTTGCTGCTGACAGTGCCTCCAGTTCCTTCACATTGTCTCCCACCCAGTCTACTGCAGAAAGGTCACAGTTGGCACCTGCAGCCGATGTCCAACCGTCTTTCACCTCACCCCCTTGCAAATCAGGCAAGCAGTCTGAGCCCCAAGCCATACAGCAGTCTCTTCTTCTTTTTGATGACTCTGTCAGCAGGGTTTCCCAGGGCCATCCACCTAGCCCTGCCCCAGAAGTGGAAGAGATTGAGTGCAGCGATGCCCAACCACTTATTTCTCAAGATGAGTACATGCAAGGATCATCGCAGCACGTCTCCGATGATGACGAAACGCAGGTGCCAACTGCTGCGGCGTTCAGCATTGTGGAGACCGACAAGGAGGGCAGGGGTGAAGACTGGGTGGAAGATGATGTGGAGGACGATGAGGTCCTCGACCCCACATGGAATGAACGTCATGCAGGTGACCTGAGTAGTTTGGAGGAAGAGGCGGTGGTCGCACAGAGCCACCAGCACAGCAGAAGAGGGAGCAGGGTGCAGAAGCGGAGCGGCCGTGCCCTAGACACTACGCCCGCTACTGCCCAACGCAGCAAGGGAACGAGCGCACCAAAGTCAGCTCAAAGGAGTTCTCTAGCGTGGAAGTTCTTTAGAAAATGTGCTGATGACAGGACACGAGTGGTTTGCACCCTGTGCAATCAGAGCTTGAAGCGAGGCATAAACCTTCTCAACCTGAGCACAACCTGCATGATCAGGCATCTAAGTGCAAAGCACGAGCTGCAGTGGAGTACACACCTTCAAAACCAAGAAACGTCTCTGGCTCATCCTGCTTCCTCTTCTGCTGCAGTCTCGGCCGCTCCAGCCACATCTGTAGTGATACCGGCACCTGCCACCCCGCAAACAGACGATCTGTCAGCAACACCACCACCTGGGTCACCAACAACCATCTCCACAATGTCCCGTGGAAGCGTTCAGATTTCCATCTCCCAAACACTTGAGAGGAAGAGGAAGTACCCCCCTACCCACCCGCGATCCCTGGCCCTGAATGCCAGCATTTCAAAATGATTGGCCTTTGAAATGCTGTCATTCCGTCTGGTGGAGACGCACAGTTTTAAAAACCTTATGTCGGTGGCTGTCCCACAGTACGTCGTGCCCAGCCGCCACTACTTTTCCAGGCAAGCCATCCCTTCCCTACACAACCAAGTGAGGGAAAAAATCAGGTGTGCACTGCGCAACGCCATCTGTGCCAAGGTCCACCTAACTACCGATACGTGGACCAGTAAGCACGGTCAGGGGCGTTATATCTCCCTAACGGCACACTGGGTAAATGCAGTGGCGGATGGGCCTGAGGCGGATAGCAATTTGGCGCATGTCCTTCCACCACCGAGGATTGCAGGGCGCTTCAGTTTGCCTCCTGTTCCTAACTCCTCCTACTCCGCTTCCTCATCCTCTACCGCCTCCTCATCCGGACAGCGTAACACCTTCACCACCAACTTCAGCACGGCCAGGGGTAAACGACAGCAGGCAGTTTTACAACTTGCCTGTTTGGGGGACAAACCACACACCGCGCAGGACTTGTGGAGGAGCATGGAACAGCAAACAAATAAGTGGTTGCTGCCAGCGAGCCTCAAGCCCGGCCTGGTGGTGTGCGATAACGGGAGAAATCTCATAGCAGCTCTGGGCCTAGCCGGTTTGACGCACATCCCTTGCCTGGCGCATGTGCTGAATTTGGTGGTGCAGAGGTTCCTTAAAAACTACCCCGATATGTCAGAGCTGCTGCAGAAAGTGCGGGCCGTTTGTGCGCACTTTCGGCGTTCTCACCCTGCTGCTGCTCGCCTGGCAGCGCTGCAGCGTAACTTCGGCCTTCCCGCTCACCGCCTCATATGTGACGTGCCCACAAGGTGGAACTCCACCTTGCACATGCTGGAAAGACTGTGCGAGCAGCAGCAGGCCATAGTGGAGTTTCAGCTGAGTCGCTCTGCGGAACAGCACCACTTCACCACCAATAACTGGGCCTCCATGCGAGACCTGTGTGCCTTGTTGCGCTGTTTTGAGTACTCCACCAACATGGCCCACTTCTATGCCTCCTTGAAAAAACAATTCGGGCGATGATGGAAGAGGATGTGGCACAGGATGAGGAGGAGGAGGAGGAGGATGAAGAGGTAACATTTCAAAGGCTTTCAGGGCAGTCATTCGCAAGGGGCTCCGAGGGTGGGTTCCTGCACACACAAACGCCAGGGACACAATTGTCCAGCAGGGGCACAGTTCTGGAGGATGAGGAGGATGAGGAGGAGGAGGAGCTGGAGGAGGAGATGGAACCATGTTCACAGCAGGGTGGCACCCAGGCCAGCTCATGGCCATCACTGGTGCGTGGCTGGGGGGATACAGAGGACACGGACGATACACCTCCCACAGAGGACAGCCTTTCGTCGCCTCTGGGCAGCCTGGCACACATGAGCGATTACATGCTGCAGTGTCTCCACAACGACCGCCGAGTTGCCCACATTCTAACTTGTGCTGATTACTGGGTGGCCACGCTGCTGGATCCCCGTTACAAGGACAACGTACCGTCCTTAATTCACTCACTGGAGCGCGATCGCAAGATGCGCGAGTACAAGCGCACGCTGGTAGACGCGATGCTGCTGGCATTCCCATCTGACAGCGGGGCCACAGTGGAAGCACAAGGCAGAGGAGGAGGAGGTCGCCAACTCAACCAGGGCACCGCCAGCACCTCAGAAGGCAGGGTTAGCATGGCCGAAATGTGGAAAAGCTTTGTCAGCACGCCACAACAAACAGCAGCACCAGCAGCTCAGATGGAACGTCTTAGCAGGAGGCAGCATTTTACCAACATGGTGGAGCAGTATGTGTGCACACGCCTACATGTAGTGAATGAGGGGTCTGCCCCCTTCAACTTCTGGGTCTCCAAATTGGGCACATGGCCTGAGCTTGCCCTTTACGCCTTGGAGGTGCTGGCGTGCCCTGCAGCCAGTGTATTATCTGAACGGGTATTTAGCACGGCTGGGGGTGTTATAACAGACAAGCGCAGCCTGTCCAGAGACAATGTGGACAAGCTCACGTTCATTAAAATGAACCAGGCATGGATCCCACGGGACTTTTCCGTACCTTGTGCAGAATAGCAATGGATACCGACCTTACCCAGCCATTGTTCCATTTTTGCTCTTTCTCACTCTTTTGGGGTGTACCCTCATTTAAAATTTGTGAAAAGAAGCAGTGTTGGCTACCTCGTCCTCCTCCTCAGGGCCAGATTAACGTAGGGGCTATTGGAGCTGCAGCTCCATGCAGGCCCCTACCTTTTATATAGGCCCCGGGTTGGCCATATTCACTGTGACCGCTCTTCTGTCACTTGTAAACACAGAAGTCTGGCTTCTATGCTCGCTTCCCCAGGCAGCACCCTCAGAACCTCCCCACACAGCGCGAAGGCCGGACAAGGAGGGACAGTTGCCGATGCATGGATGTGTTTATGGGCTTCAGAGACAGCATCCCATGTTGAATTAGGCATGCATGGCTGCACCCTTCCTCCTCTGGGTGCATGCCAAGGCACGGCCCTTAAGGCCCTTCAAAATCCTCAGCACCAAGACCATGATGCTCTTAATCCGGCCCTGGTCCTCCTCCACCGCCGCTTCCACCTACACCGCCCATAGGTGTGCGCAGCCTATTGCATTAGGGTGTGCACCCCAAAGTTGAAATACACATGCATGTGTTTGCCTACATGTACATGGCCCCGATACATTACTCTCCCTGCTGGCAAAGAGAAATAGAGCAGAGCAGGTGCGAGGGAGATCTTTCCCATCTCCTCACTGGCAAACAGAGCGATAATGCTATGTGCCCTAGGTGATTAGGGTGTGCCCAGGTACACCAGGCACACCCTGTGCGCACGCCTATGACACCGCCACATCCACCACCACCTCAACCTCCCTCCTACTCCTTATGGGCCTCGTCCTTCAGAGATGAAGAACATTGTTTTATTTTTCTGTTTTTTTTTTGTTGTTTTAAGTTATTTCCCTATCCACATTTGTTTGCAGAGCACTTGCCATGCTCTTAACTACGTTTTGCTGCCATTTGCAGCACTCTAGCCCTTTCCATTGGTGTTTTAGAGCCATTTTAGTGCCTTAAAGTTCGGGTCCCCATTGACTTCAATGGGGTTCGGTGTCCGGGAAAAGTTCGGTAAAAGTCCGGGACACGGACCCGGACTTTTTTTTAAAGTTCGGCCGAACCCGTCGAACACGGACATCTAGGTGTCCGCTCAACCCTATTTGTAACCTCTAAAGGCTTATAAAGCATCGCCTATGGATAGTAAAATGCACGCCATTTGTCGCCGTTGTGCGGGCGTGCGCAATTTCAATGCATGACATGTTTGGTATCTATTTACTCAGTGTGACATCATTGTTTATATTTTACAAAAGAATTGGGGTATGTATTGTGTTTTTTACTCATTAACCGCTTGCCGACCGCCGCACGAACATATACTGCGGCGGTCAGCCCCTCACAGGCAGAGTGACGTATCGGTACGTCACTAGCCTGGGAGGGTCCGGGGAGCGAGCGAGCGCGTGCCGCTGGCGGCGCGCTCCTGCTCCCGCGCGGTCACGGACCCCCCCGCGCGTGTGGCCGGCGGACCCGATGTCCGCTGGTCACTCGGCGATCGGCGGGGGAGAGGGAGAAAGGCAGGCAGCTTGTGTAAACAAGCTGCCTGTCAGTTCTCCCTGTGTAGAAACACTTATCATACGGTTCTACTATGTAGAACCGTTGATCAGTGTAACTACACCTCAAGCCACAGCCAATCACAGTTAGAATCACGCCCCTAGGGACACACACAGCCCCTCCCTCTCAAATAAAGTTAACCCCTTCACTGCCAGTGTATTTTTACAGTAACAGTGCATATATATAGCACTGATTACTGTAGAAATGTCACTGGTAACCCCAAAAGTGTCAAAAATGTCAGTCAAGGGTCCGATCTGTCCGCCGCAATGTCGCAGTACCGCAAAAAAAATCGCAGATCGCCGCCATTACGCGTTAAAAAAAAAACAACAAAAATGACAAAAATCTTTCCCTTTGTTAGTAAACGCGATAACTTTTGCGCAAACCAATCAAAATACGCTTTTTGCGATTTTTTTTACCAAACATATGTAGCATAAAACAAATTGGCTGAAATTTTTAAAAAATTTTGATTTTTACTTTTTTTTGGGGGGAATTTCATATAAAAAAATGTGAAAAATATTGTTATTTTTGCAAAATTGACGCTCTTTTTTTGTTTATAGCGCGTGATCAAAAAATCGCACAGGTGATCAAATACCGCCAAAAGAAAGCTCTGTTTGTGGGAAAAAAAGGACGTCAAATTCGTTTAGGTACAGCGTCGCACGACCGCGCAATTGTCCGTTAAAGTCACACAGTGCCGAATCGCAAAATACCCCCTGGTCAGGAAGGGGGTAAAATCTTCCGGGGCTTAAGTGGTTAAAATTGTAAAAAAAAAAAAAAAAAATTTCCAAAAAACTGTGTTTGAATAATCGCTGCGCAAATACCCCATGACAATAAAAGATGCAAAACCAACCAATTTATTCCCTAGACCTCTGACAGTGTCTAAAAATGCCTGGTCCTTAAGTGGTTAAAGCAGTAGTAAACTCCACTTTTGATCTTGTATCTATAGGTAAGCCTATAATAAGGCTTACCTGTAGGTACAGTAAATATCTCCTAAATGTGTACCGTTTAGGTGATAGTTACATGTGTAGCAGCCGGTGACATCATTGGAGCATGCACACTGTACTCGCAATGGGTGACATGCCATCTACTGAGAGAGCTGTGCAGCAGTCATGACTCCTGCCTGCATGTGCGGGTGCAATGTCATCACAGCTTGGCCATTCAAAAGGCCAAAGCCCGCAAACCCAGAAAGAAGCCTGGGTGAAGATGGATTCCCTGTCACCGGTGACAGTGCGCAGAGACATTTTTTTGGGTAAGTCTGTCAAAATGTGCTAGAATGCAGTGCATACTAGCACATTATGAAATGAGCCAAGCAGGGCCCTCCTAACCATCTTATATTAAATTGTATGGTAACTGTACTGCCTCTCTTTATGTTGTAAAGTGCTGCATATATATACTGTATATAGAGGAAAATGCAGTATATAGAGAAAGGGATACAGTAAATAGAAAAATGTATGCAGTATATAGAGAGAGGGAGATACAGCATATAGAGGGAAATACAGTATAAATATATATAGAGATGGAGATACAGTATAAAAAGAGAGGGAGATACTGTATATGGAGAGAGGGAAATACAGTATATAGAGAGAGGGATACAGTATATAGAGAAGGGGATACAGTATATAGAGCAGTATATAGAGAGTGAGGGAAACACACTATATATAGAGAGAGAGATACAGTATATAGAGAGTGAGGGAAATACACTATGTATAGAGAGAGAGATACAGTATATAGAGAGAGGGAAATACAGTATATAGAGAGAGGGAGATACAGTATATATAGAGAGAGGAAATACAGTATATAGAGAGAGGGAGATACAGTATATAGAGAGAGGGAAATACAGTATATAGAGAGAGGGAGATACATTATATAGAGAAGGAGATACAGTATATGGAGGGAGGGAAATACAGTATATATAGAGAGGGAGATACTGTATGTAGCACCCTTCTAAGTAGGTGCTAGAGAGAAAGTATAGTTTTGAGTCTTGTCTGCTTACCAGAAGGATTGCAGGTAAATCTATATTGTTCTTTGCCTACCAGAGAGCAGGTTCTGTTAGTGAGGTCTGATCATTGTGCAACTCGTTCTGTCTGCAGAGTGTTTCACACTGGTCCAATAGGGAAGCATATTGGACAGTGGGAAGAAAGCTGACAAATGAGTGCACAGGCGTTTGATACAGCCCTGGTGATTCGGCAGAGGAAAAGTGCCTCAATGCATGCTGGGATACTGTATAAAAGCCAGGAGCACATGTGCTCTGGTCTTTCAGCTGGATAGTGGAGTCCCGGAGGGCGGGGGTGGCTGCCTCCTCCTCTGTAGAGGTGCCATGCGGCCTCAGGTAGTGGACTTGAAGGCCTGGAGAGTGCTAGTGAGGAACTAAACCCAGAGGTCCTGTGAAGCTGACTGAGAGGGGAGACACTGGAGGATCTGATTCTGCATACAGTGAGTACAGATCTGTGTCAAGGGGCCTGATCTGAGGGGGGCCACCCCTGAAGCTAGAAGAGTCAGTGGACCGGTGTCAGTAAAGGGGATGCTAGAGAGCATCCGGAAGAGAATGTAGATCACCAAGTATATTGCTGGAGAGAAAAGAGCAAGGAGACTTAAGTCTTTCCATACATGTGGCAGTACCGATTAAGCAGTGCAGCTGCTTCCACAAGCAACCTGGTGAGGCCAAGAGGGAGTTGTCCTCATCCATTGTGAATAGTTACAGTTGGAGTATCCCACTATTCCCTTCTTCCATCCAAGTTTCAAAATAAACACTAAAAACCAACACCCCTGCACTGTTTATTATGTGACTAGCCATCGGGAGTAAGGAGGGATGTGTGAACTGTTCCCTAAGCGACTGTGTGCTGGTAATAAGAGGAGGCCCAACAAGTCATCATACAACAAGTCCTACGGGGACAGTGCTACATGCATATAGGGAGGGAAATACAGTATATAGAGAGAGGTATACAGAATATAGAGAGAGGGAAATACAGTAAATAGAAAGAGAGGGAGATACAGTATGTAGCACCCTCCTACGTAGGTGCTAGAGAGAGAGTATAGTTTTTGAATCTTGTCTGCTTACCTGAGGGATTGCAGGTAAATCTATATTGTTTTCTGCCTACCAGAGAGCAGAATCTGCTAGTAAGGTCTGATCAATGTGCTCAGGCAGGGCTGTGTTACCGCATGGGCACACTAAGCAGTTGTCCGGGGACCCCACTTGCCTGGGAGGCCCCATCTGCCCAGCGACCCAGCCCCAGCCAAGTATTAGTCCCGACTCCCGTTTGCATCCCACCACCGAATTTAGCAGGTGGCAACAGACATCCCAAGTCTCCAGCGAGGTGCGGGAGTCTCCCGCATGCGGGCTGCGGCTCCCTGACACCCTCAAGTGCTGCGCAATATCCCGGCTGTCTGTGTCAGCTATTGGAATGAAGCCAATGCTTCCTCCAGCACTGCTCCTCACACTCTCGGCCAGCATTTCCCACCAGCAGTACCCACCAGGAGTACCAGCCAGCAGTACCCACAGCAGTACCACCCAGCAGTACCCACAGAAGTACCCACCCAGCAGTACCACCCAGCAGTACCACCCAGCAGTACCCACCAGCAGTACCTAACAGCAGTACCAGCCAGCAGTACCCACAGTGATACCAGCCAGCAGTACTCACAGTGGTACCAGCCAGCAATACCCACAGCAGTATTCACAGCAGAACCAGCCAGCAGTACCCACTGCAGTACCAGCCAGCAGTGACCACCAGTAGTAACCACCAGCAGTACCAGTCAGCAGTACCCTACAGAAGTACCAGTCAGCAGTACCAGCCAGAAGTAACCAGGCAGCAGTACCAGCCAGCAGTACCCACCAACAGTAAACCTGTATACTGATTGCATTTCATTTGATCATCCTCTAGTTGTGTTAAATTTGTAGGGGGGAGGAGGGGGCGCAGTGTGGCACCTCCCTGAAATGAGTTTTTGCAGGCTGGGATGTCTGTGGCAACCGCCTGTTGGCCTTGCGCTGCTGTCAGGGGGGGAGGTGCCCACAACTGCAGGAATGCCTGTCCGCCTCCGCGGAAACTGGCACACACAGGACAGTCGAGTCTGACTCCCGTCTGTGTGTGTTCACCAGACCCAGCCACCGGACTTGGAAGCTGTCATTACCCTGGTACTGCTGTCAGGCTAATCAGGCCATGGCGAGGTGCCCACAGCAGCAGGAGTGCCTGCCTGCTTCCAAGGTCCGCCGGGAGACAGGCACACACCAGGACAGCCACAGCACAAGCCACAAGGGTGGGGACACTGGTGTAGATGCCTAAAGTGGAAGCCAGCATTGCAGAAAGGAAAGAAAGACAGACAGGGTAAGTGCTAACCTTTTTTTATGTGCAGAAATTAATATTGTCTTTGTATGTTCAGAAAACCAAAACATCTGCATGTCGCTTTAATTTTGTATACAATTGATGCCCAAATTAATAAGGATATCAGTGGATTTTATATTTTTCGCTTTTTTATTTCTTATATCTTATTTATTTTAGCCTTTTTTAAATTATTTATTATTTATTGATTTATTACATTTTTTTAAATTATTTAATATTTATTAGTTTAATGTTTAAAAACTGATTTTGTTGGAGGTACCAATAAATATAACCTTATCGATAATTTGCATTTTTATTCTCATGGGCGATTGTGTAGGCAGGGCCCCAGTGCCCTGCATTGCCTGGGGGCCTATAATGCTCTTAAGATGGCACTGTGCTCAGGTGCAACTCAGTCTGTCTGCATAGTGTTTCACACTGGTCCAAAAGGGAAGCATATTGGACAGTGGGAGGAAACTTGACGAATGAGTGGACAGGCGTTTAATACAGCCCTGGTGATTGGGCATAGGAAAGTGCCTCGGCGCATGCTGGGATACTGAATAAATACCAGACGCACATGTGTTTTGGGTCTTTCGTCTGGATAGCGGAGTCCTGGAGGGAGGGGACGGCTGTCTCCTCCTCTGTAGAGATGCCATGCGGCCTCAGATAGTCGACCTGAGGGCCTAGAGAGCTAGAGAAGAACTGAACCCGGAGGAACTGTGGAGCTGACTGAGAGGGGAGACACTGAAGGATCTGATTCTGCATACAGTGAGTACAGATCTGTGTCAAGGGGTCTGACCTGAGGGGGCCAACACTGCAGCTAGAAGAGCCAGTGGACGGGTTTCAGTAAAGGGGATGCTAGTGAGTATCCTGAAGAGAATGTAGATTACCAAGTCTAAAGAGCAAAAAGACTTTACCCTTTCCATACATGTGGCAGCATGGTTTAAGCAGTGTGACTGCTTCTACAAGCAACCTGGTGAGGCCAAGTGAGAGTTTCCTTATCCAATGTACATAGTTCCAGTTGCAGTATCCCACTATTCCCTTCTCCCATCCAAGTTCCACAATGAATACTAAAATCCAACACCCCTGGACTGTTTATTGAGCAATGAGCCAGTGGGAGTAAGGTTGAATGTGTGAATTGTACCATAAGTGACTGTCTGCTGGTAATAAGAAGAGGCCCAACAAGCTATCATACAGCAAGCCCTACGGGGGATAGTGCTACACGTATATAGAGAGGGAGATACAGTATATAGAGATATGCATTGAAAAGTTTTTTCTCTATGTTATCTTTTTAAAAAAAAATTTATCTCATTAGTGAAATGTAAGAAATAACGTATATATCATACAATCATTCCATAAACACATACAACATACACTGCATATATCATGTGAGGAAAATATGCTTATAAAATAGTGTACCATTTGCCAAAAAAATATGTCCCCGGGTTTTATTTTAAAAATCTGGTCACCTTATAATAGGTGCTCACAATCTTCTATTCCTTATAGCCCCAAGTGAATGTTTATAGAACAAATGCTTATTTTTTTAAATACAAAATTATGTTCCACTTTAAATAGTTTTAAATAGGGAACTTTAAAATAACAAGGTAAAACTATTCCGATGCACAGCTTCTCGGTAAATCAACTTTATTGAGAAATCCTTGCTCATCTCTTTTTCTCTGCTTGACAGTCTTTGTTTTTTTGAACGTGTCAGCCGTTTACAATTTACTTACTTGAATCCATAGTTACGTGACAGGCTGCGCCCCAGGTTTTTTATCTTTGGTCTGTACAGGAGGAAGGCCACACTTGCTATACCCACATTGCTCATTAATGACATGTCAGAAAAGTCCATTGGTGGGGTTCTTATGGGGACCTCAAGACTTCCAACTGTAGCACCCTCCTAGGTAGGTTCTAGTGAGAAAGTATAGTATCTGTCTGCTTACAAGAGGGGCTGCAGGTAAATCTATATTATTCTCTGCCTACCAGAGAGCAGGATCTGTTAGTGAGATCTGCTCATTGTGCTCAGAAGGCAACTCATTTGGTCTAGAGAGTGTTTCACACTGGTCCAATAGGGAGGCATGTTGAACAGTGGGAGGAAACCTGACAAATGGGTGCATGAGCTTTTGATACAGTCCTGACGATTGGCAGAGGGAAAGTTGCCTCAGTGTATGTTGGGATACTGTATAAAAGCCAGGAGCACATGTGCTCGAGATTTTTGCGTCTGGGAGCGGAGTCCCGGAGGGAGGGGGCAGCTGCCTCCTCGTCTCTACAGGTGCAATGTGGTCTCAGGGGGTCGTCCTGAGGGCCAGTAGAGCAGTGGAGAGGCGCTGAACCCAGAGGTCCAGGGAATCTGGCTTGGAGGGAAGACACTGGAGGTCCTGTTTCTGCAGTATTGTGAGTACAGGAAATCATGTCAATGGGCCTGACCTGAGGGGGGCCACCCCTGCTCCTAGGATAGTCAGTGGACGGGTGTCAGCTGAGAGGGGATGCTAGTGCTAGTGAGAATGTCCTGAAGATACAGGGCCAGACTGGCCTACCGGGATACCGGGAGATTTCCCGGCAGGCCGACTGCCCTGAGGCCGCTTTGAGAGCAGCAGCACTCAGAGGGCATGTCCGCCCGCAAGTTCCCGGCCGCCTGCAAGTTCCAGCCGCCCGCCCGCTATTCTCGGCCGCCCGCCCGCTATTCTCGGTCGCACGCCCGCAAGTTCCGTTCTGCCGCTGTGTGACTGGGGGAGTGGCCTGGCCACTGTTGTCCGCTCGCTGCTAAGGGGAGGCTGGTTGAGTGAGCAGCATCCCTGCAGACCGCCTATCCTCTCGTCTCCGCCCATTGCTTCAGCGAGAGAAGCTGAAGGTGCCGGTGGAAGCAGAAAGTCAGCTGACGCTGACGACCAGTAGAGTGAGAGGGAGGAGCTCTGCTCTCTGCTGGGAGACCCGCCACACGTCAGAAGAAGCATCCCTGCGGGGCAGCACGTGTGAAGAGGCACTGAGGCTGAATCGACTGACAAAGTAAGTACAGTAATCAGCAGTGCAATTGATCCCATCCTCCATCACCACTGCCCCCTGCTGATCTCACCAACCCCACAGATCTTATCACTGATAGGACGGGGGGCAGCAGTGGCAGTGGGGAGAATGACACCCCCCATCACCACTGCCACTAATCTCCCCTCACCACTATAGCTGCCACTGATCCCACTCCCCTCACCACCATCACTGATCCAACCCCCCCACCACCACCACCCCTGCCACTGATCCCACCCCCCTCACCACCACCACTGCCACCGATCCCACCCCCCCTCACCACCACCACCACTGATCCCACACCCCTCACCACCACCCCTGCTGCCACTCATCCCATCCCCATCATCACTACCACCATCGCTGCCAGCGATCCCACCCCCCTCACCACCACCACCGCTGCCACCGATCCCACCCCCTCATCACCACCACCGCTGCCACCGATCCCACCCCCCTCACCACTACCACCGCTGCCACCGATCCCACCCCCCTCACCACCACCACCACTGATCCCACCCCCTCACCACCACCCCTGCTGCCACTCATCCCACCCCCATCATCACCACCACCACCGCTGCCAGCGATCCCACCCCCTCATCACCACCACCGCTGCCACCGATCCCACCCCCCTCACCACCACCACCGCTGCCACTGATCCCACCCCCCCTCACCACCACCGCTGCCACTGATCCCATCCCCTCACCCCCACCACCACCGCTGCCACTGATCCCAACCCCCCCTCACCACCACCATCTTCATCACCACTGCTGCCACTGATCCCACCCCCTCACCACATCCACTGCCACTTATCCCACCCCCTTCAGCACTGCCACTGATATCACCCTCCTCACCACTACAACCAGGGCTGCCGTTAGAAATTATGGGGTCCTGTATAGCCTACCAGACCTGTTTTTTATCCTGAAGCTATTCTCCCCTACCCTGCAGCAGCCGGCAGCAGAAAAAAGAGAAGAAGTGTCAGAGCTGCTGTAGGGGCACAAAGGACAGCAGGCGGAAAGTGGTCATCAACAGTGGTTTACTAGAACAGATCTCCTGTGGTTCCCCCCTTCCCTCTGCAGCAACTGAAAACAGGTGGGAGGGAGAGAAGATGAAGCCAGCAGCGCTGCGAGTAAGGGGGACACATACAGGGGAGCCTGGGCAGTAGGGAAAAGGGGGAATCTGATCATGGACAGGAGGGGGTGATCAGTATAGAGGGGGGCAATTGTAAGAACCAAAGCAGCAGGAGAGGGAGGAGGAAAAGCCAGCTTTCAGCTGCTGCAGGGAGACCCATACAGGGGATCGGTTCCTGTAATTTTCCTCCCGCCACACCAGTCACCCCCCTTTTCCATGATCTGATTCCTACTACTGCCTGGGCCCTCCTGCTGAACTGATGGGGCCTGGGCCTCATACAGGAGGGTACCCAGCTCACTCCTCTTGGCCCTGCTTCCTAGCTGGGGGGGTTGCCTAGGGTGTCAAAAATCTTTCCACCAGCCCTGGTGGCACCCGTATAGTATATGGCTGCAACTAGGCCGGGGAAGGCCAGAAGTGACGTAATGGCACTGGGCGGTGTCATTTTTATAGAAGGGCACTGATCTTGGTCGGGGTGGTGAAGCACGCCTTTCTACACCAGGGGCTGGTAAGACTGGACCCCTCCGCAGCCTCTGACATCTCCTGTACCATGTCTGCAACCTATGACATCTCCTGTGCCATGTCTGCAACCTCTGACATCTCCTTTGCCATGTCTGCAACCTCTGACATCTCCTGTGCCATGTCTGCAACCTCTGACATCTCCTGTGCCATGTCTGCAACCTCTGACATCTCCTGTGCCATCTCTGCAACCTCTGACCTCTCCTGTGCCATGTCTGCAACCTCTGACCTCTCCTGTGCCATGTCTGCAACCTCTGACATCTCCTGTGCCATGTCTGCAACCTCTGACATCTCCTGTGCCATGTCTGCAACCTTTGACATCTCCTGTGCCATGTCTGCAACCTCTGACCTCTCCTGTGCCATGTCTGCAACCTCTGACATCTCCTGTGCCATGTCTGCAACCTCTGACATCTCCTGTGCCATGTCTGCAACCTCTGACATCTCCTGTGCCATGTCTGCAACCTCTGACATCTCCTGTGCCATGTCTGCAACCTCTGACATCTCCTGTGCCATATCTGCAACCTCTGACATCTCCTGTACCATGTCTGCAACCTCTAACATCTCCTGTACCATGTCTGCACAGCCTATGACCATCTCTTGTCTTTTATCATGTCTGCAGTCTCTGAGGGGGAGTCTGTAGAGGAGTCAGGAGTGGGAGTGCTGCCATGATGGGGGTCACGGGAGAAGTAAGATGTATGTGGAGAGAAGACTATAGGATAAACCCAGAGCCAACAAGCTGGAACCAACTGACTGAGCCCTGCACGGTGCACCTGAGAGGTCAGTGACAGCTCCGCCAGACCAGTCTGAGTAGGGGTCAGTGACGTAAGGGGGAAGTGAATACAGTAATCCCCCTTCTTTCCGCAGAAGGTGGTCTCTGGTCACATTTCCAGAGTTCCTGGGGTTCCCCTTTACATCAGTCTGCAGGATTCACCATTACAGTGCAAGGGGGAACTCTGCGGACCCTCATGTAAAGGCAGACTTTGATTATTTTTTATTCTGGTAATATATCACCATGGCAATAAGTGGACTGTTCTTGATAATTGTTCCACTTTTAACTGGAATTTGCTCTTATGTACAGTATGTATGTATCTATCTATATACATATAGATATAAAACCCTATGTGATTTTATATCTGTCTTATCTACATATAATACACGCTTCACATGTGCTTTAAAATGCATGGTTTTCCCTTTTATTATCAAGAAAATAATGATGCTATGCTGTTGGGCCGGTATAATAATGCTATGGGGCTGGTATGAAATTATTTCCAGGGCTGGTTTTTATTCCCAGTCTGGCCCTGTGAAGATAAGATATCAATCCTCAAGTCTCTTGTCAGAGAACAAGAGACTTAACCCCATCTACACTTGTGGCAGTGTGAATTAGCAGCCTGGCCTGATCGCTAAAGAAGTTCCAAAGATAGAAGTCCTCATTTATGTGAATAGTTCAATTGGAGTATACCACTATTCCCTTCCCCTATTCCAATTATAAAATAAACAACAAAAAACCAACACCCCTAGACTGTTTATTTCTGGGAAGAGCCAACAGAAGTAAGGAAGGATTCAAGAACTCTATTTGCCTATACCCATGTTTCGGTAACCAGGGGGGCCCGCAGAGTTAATAACCAGCAGTCCCTGCGGGGGCAGTGTTACACAACTCTAAAGGGAGGGGTGGCAACAAGACTAGTCGGTGGGCTTGGACTGCAGTGGCAGATCACTGGTCTTTGCTACTGTATGTGGTATCATAGAGGGTCACATGGTTTATTTGTTTTATCAGTTCCACACATGAATGGACAAATTGGTTCACATGAGAGATGTGGACTGTGCATGGTCACTCTTTGATCACAGACACAGCATCTGCACCGTCCTATGCCCAGCTATAGCAATGCCTTTTCTGACACAGCAATTCAATTTAAATTGTCAAAGTGATTAGACCTAACCTTTCCACTGAAGACAGAATATACACAAGTAAGTAAAATACGTCAGCATTAACTCAAGGGTGCGGCGAGGCCACCCCAGCATGAATGTAAACACCCAGAGTCTTTGAACCAATTGTTTGCTCAAAATAAAGCATAATGTTATGTCACGCTCTACTTTATTATTTATATTTTAACATATTTTTAGAACTTTGTGATAAAAAATTGATTCTATTAAAAGATAAAACTCAGGCCCTTTTTCAGAATTATAAACAAGCTATAATTTGCTTTCCTAGCTCCATCGTATTTTTTCATGATCAGAAGCTCTCGTTGTCTAGCAGATTTAGGCCTCTTATGTACATTCTGGGCCACATTTATCTATATGTCTGGGTGAAGGATTGTCTGGCGAAGGCTGTTCTGCTCATAGCAGTGAATCAGATCTTTTGGTAGCTTTTGGTTATCCCCCTTTTATTTTCCTGGTACAAAAATTACAGTTGCAGTTTAATCCTCATATGTATTATAAAATATATTATAAAATCCAAGAACAAAATTGTAGTTACAGCTTATCAGTACTTAGAAGTGGTGGCTAAATTAATTTACTTTTTGGACCTGGTTATACTGCTAATAATTCCTGTTCTAGCATGACAACACACTCTCAATGTACACACTACAGGAAGTGTGCTAGAACTACTGTACACCTCCCCCTCTTCTCTTCCTCTTAAAGCCTGACTCAAGGTTTACTTTCACTTTAAAAAGTTTGTTTGGGTCAAGCTGGCCCGAACAAACTTTTCTTTACTAATTGATGCAGCTGCCATCAGTGCTGTAAAAGCTGTATGTAGTATCAGCTTTGCCCAAACACATTATTTAAAGTGATAACAAAGCTGCAGTTAGGCTTTAAATTGTATATTTCTTTATAAAGATCTCAACACCAGAGCTAAAAGTGAGCCATTTAGGGCTTGTTTAGACTTGCTGATGAGAGACACTAAAAACACATGGTTGAACCATGTTTTTACCACCCAGCGAATAGGGGTGTCCACATGCCATGGCTGTGATGCTTTGTTACCCATTTTCAGCAAAACGTATTCCCCCCTGTCATGCTTGGCAGACATTACCCCCCCCCCAAATGTGACCCATTTAAGTGAATAGGGACACCCAGCAAACCACCTCACAACCAAGTGCAAGCATTTACAGGGATAAAACAGGCATTGACAAAGCACAGCATCACCTCCCTACAACCTGTCAAACCCCTCTGAAAAGAGATCCGAAAGCAGATCAATTTTTCAGTGTTACCACAAACCTAAACCTAGTCCTAAGGATGAATGAGTGATAAAGACATTTGGTCCCAAAAGAGGGACAGTTCCTCCAAATCAAAGACAGTTAGCAGCTATGACATTAGAAGAACTAAAACTTCTTGTGGGCACCTGGAAATATCTGCTTTTCACTCCTACTGGCAACTTACAAGCTTTGAGATAACTCTCCACCTCCTCTCCTAGGCTGTAGGACCCTACTCCCATAAATGTCATCCCTCGGACTGTGACTGTGTTTCATAATTTAGCCAAATCTAAGACCAGTGGGTGGGAACTCCGGCTGCCATGGAGTCCATCAGGAAAGGAAAATTACGGTAAGTATTTGATAGGAAATTTTACATTTTCCTAAAGGACTCCATGGTAGCCTACGTGTGGGAAATAACTAGCCGACACCACACAGGTGGGAATGCTGAACAAAGAAAAAAAAATTTAATTCTCACTGTCAGCAGACAAAACTCTTAGACCAAAATTAACAGAGGACAAGGATGCCAGCTACACGCAGTTGTGGGCCATAAAGGTGTTGATGGATGACCAAGAAGCCGCCTTACTGATGACCTTTGTAGCCACATGACGTGAGGCCCCCCCAGGACGTCAAGATGCTCCTCGTCAAGTGAGCTGTCACCACTTCTGCAGAAGCCAAGCCCTTCACTTTATACGCCTGTTGGACAGTCAGCATGATCCAGGCCGCTATTGTTCTGGATGAGGCACGCTTTCCTCTATTCTTGCCATAGAAAATGATGTAGAGATTATCCACCAGTCTGAAGGGAGCTGTAGCCCACAGATAGTCCCTCGGGGTTTCCCCCACGTCTAGGAGGTGAGTCTCGGCTGCTTCTGAGGTCCAGAAAGTAGGGAGGACAATTTCTTGGTTCTCATGAAAGACCGAAGTGACCTTCAGATTTGAGTCGAGCATAGGTATGAGAACTACCCGGTCCGGAAAGAAGGTTACAAATGGCTCCTTGTATCCCAGGGCTCCTATCTCTGAGACTCTTTTAGCAGAGGTGATCGTCACCAGGAAAACCGTTTTGGTGGTGAGGTCCCTGACGGACATAGAGTTGACTGAACTGGATTCAGAAAAAGCATTGAGAATGAGCAGAAGATCCCACTTAGAAAATCTCAGTCTCCTCTGAGGTCTGAATCTAGCTGCACCTTTGAAAAATTGCTTAACAAGCGGATGATTGACTAGCCCAGGACACACCGGTGAATGCTGACAAGGCCGAGGCCTGAACTCTAAGCATGCCAATTGACAGGGCTAGGTCTAGGCCTGACTGAAGGAACTCCAAGACTTCCTGAACTCCGGGGTCCGAGAATGACTTCCCAATGGAAGATGCCAACTCCACGAACCTAGCCCAAACTCTTCTGTAGACCCTATTCGTACTTGCTCTTCTGGAACTTTTGAGGGTGGGAATGACCCCAGGGGGGCATCCAAGGGCTTCCAACCTCTCCCTCTCAAAAACCAAACCGTCATTCGCAGCAGCGCCGGGCATGGGTGCAGCGATGCCCCCTGCAAAAGAAGGTCAGGCTTGAGGGTAAGGGTAACCGGTTCCGGGTAGCTGAGCTGCAGCAGAAATTAGAACCATGGCCTGTTTGGCTAGTATAGAGCCACCACAACCAACTCCATGGCTTCTGCTTGGAGTTGCTGTAGAAATCTGAGGATGATCGAGATTGGGGAAAAGGTATATGCCTTGTTGAACTTCCACAAATCTGTCAGGGCATCCATTCCGAAGGCTTGGTGAGTGCCCCGAGTGTAGTATTTTTCCAGCTTGTGATTGCATGGAGAGGCGAAAAGGTCGACCTCGGGACAGACACCCAGGGATAATATCCATCTGAACGTCTCCAGGTGGAGGGAAAACTCATTGTGGTTTAGCTGTATCTGGAGAGGAAGACCACCTGGACATTCTGAATCCCGGTAATATAGACTGCTGATATGTCGGCCAGATGAGTTTGGGCCCATGGCATGATAGAGTCCAGTTCTTGCAGGAGGGAAAGATTCCGGGTCCCGCCTTGTCTCTTCACATAAGACACTGCCATAGTATTGTCCATCCTGAGGTGTAGGATCTTCCCCTCTGTCAGATGGTGAAAGGCTTGGAGAGCGAGGAAGGCAGCCCGAAGCTCCAGGATGTTCGAGACTGGCATGTGAGGATGAGAGGCCCAACCACCCTGGGCCACTTCCGACATGCAGAGAGCTCCCCACCCGGACTTGCTGGCATCCATAGTGATGATGACCCAGGAAATGGGAATGATGGAATGACTCCTGAATAGGTTCTTGCACTGGAGCCACCAGAGAAGACTGATCCTCATGCTCGAGGAGATGAAAATGAGCTGGTTGTTTCTTTGGGTCCAACTGTTGAAGAAAAACTCTTTGAAAAGGACGCATTCTCCAGAGGGCCTATTTGACCATGGGGCTGTCGAAACCAATGTGCCCATGATTTTGAGGCACTGAGAGGCCCTTCAGAATGAGGAGGAGAGGGCTGGACAAATTCTTTCCTGAATTACCAGAATTTTTTTCCTGGGGTAATGAAATCGTTCTCCTGATCGTGTCGAACTGAGCCCCCAAGTAGATCAGCCGCTGAACAGGCTCTAGATGGCTCTTCTCCAGGTTTAGCAACCACCCGAACTCTAGGAGAGTTGAGATGACCTGGTCCCTGTGGGTAAGCAACTGATCTCTGTCTGGGACAGAAGAAGGAGGTCGACAAGGAAGTGATGCAAGCGAATACCCTTCATCCTGATGAGGGCCACCACAGCCAGAAGGATCTTTGAGAAGACTCTGGGGATGTTGAAAGGCCGAAAGGGAGGCAGGTGAACTGAAGGTGCCGATGACCAACTCAGAACTGGAGATATTTGCGAAAACCTTTTACAATGGGCACATGGAAATAAGCTTCCTTCAGGTCTATTGAGATCAGCCAGTCACCTTCTGAATGGCGGACAAGGTTTTCATCTCGTTCTAGATAAATTTGTTTAAGTACGTGAGATCTATTACAGGCCTCCAGGAGCCATTCTTTTTTAGAACTAGGAAGAGGGGTGAGTACATACCCTGAAACTCTCCTTGATCCGGCACCGGAACTGCTGCACCTTGAGCTACCAGAGTGTCTACACATGACAGTAGGATTCATATTTTTTCCTCTGAGGGAGGCAGGAGGGTAGGATTCATATTTTTTCCTCTGAGGGAGGCAGGAGGGAAGGACCATGCGTGACCTGTGGAAACCGTCTTAATCTGAGATTGAGGCCGCCAGACATGCTGAAAGTGGAGCAGGCATGCCCCCACCTGACATGTCTGAGCGGGCCCAGTCTCAAAAGGACTTTGTGGCTTCCCTCCAACTGGGAGCCGAGTTCTTAGTAGACCTCAGGAAGGACGACTGGCCTCTTCTCCCAACCTGGCTTGTAGAAGCAAGCCTCTCTAGCCCGATCCTGGTTCTGCCTTCTCGGTTGGGATCTCTTTTGGCCGAATAAGCATTTGTCTTGTGGTAGGAAGCCTGACTTCGCGCCCGTGACCCGTGCTATAGCGCTGTCAAGTTTATTTCCAAACAGAGAGGACCCCTTAAAGGGAATCCTACACCAGGCTTGTTTAGAAGCCGGGTTGGCGAGCAAAGGGCACAGCCACAGGGCTCGCTTAGCCTTTACGGACAAGAGTATAGCCCGGGCCTGGAGGCGAAGGACATCGATAGAGGCCTCCCCCAAGAAGACGCCAACCTAAGTTCCTGAAGAGGACAATTCTCGACAACTTCTTCCGAAATATGCCCGAGTTTTGTCTCAATGTCAGCCACCCAGGCTTCCGTTGCCTTGGACATGGCCTGCCAGGGACAGAGCGGGTTTTCAGACCACGCCAGCTGTGACATAGACTCTCTTGAGGTCTAGATCAATCTTCCTATCCAAACAGTCTTTGAAGGAGACCGCGTCCTCCAGGGGTGACATGTTTCGCCAACCTCATTTTGCAGATTCCAAGTGCCTCACATCATCTGCTTTAAGCGGATAAAGCTTTGCCAGCTTAGAGGAAAGGGAGGATTTGTTGTCCCCTTTGCCCCATTCATCTAGGATGATATCCCTCAGCTCTGTGAGAAATGGGGAGTTGGGGTGTTCCTTCACCCAGATGTCTAAAGATTTTATGTTGCTTCACATGGGGAGTCACAGGTTCTTCCCACTTCAGAGCCTCCTTGATAGCTTTGATCAGGGGTGAGACTGGCACGAAGCCGAAACCCCCCCCCCCCCCCGAGGCTTCATCCCCTTCAGAGTCACTCTCCGAGGATCTCCAGGAAGCATAGCTCGGCTGAGAGGGGCCTGGGTCCTCCTGGGCATCTCCAACGGGGGAGCCAGTAGTGGATTGGCTCCATGTGCCAGTAGTACCCCATTCCTTCAGGGACTGCTTCACCACTCCTCTCACCAGAGACTCAATCTTCTGGTTGTCAGCCTCTCTCTCACCAGCTGCGCGAGCAAAGCATGGCTCGCAAAGGGACTTGTCCTCTGGGACACGTGTCCAGCATCCCCAGCAGGCTCTCAAACCAGACGGCTATCGTGGTGGTGGTTGTGGTGCCTGGAGGAGGAATTCGAGCATCTCTTCAGATGCCTGCTCCAGGATTGAGACTCACAACGTCTCGATCTTGATGACGAATGATGACGCGGCCTGGCAGGGTCTCTGTCCTGATGCGTAATGGACCTGTGCTCTGACCTAGAAGAGCTATGGGAGAAAGAGAAGAGGAAGAGAGAGGAAGAGGATTAACAGAAGCGGAAGGACAACCAAGCGGCCCAGGATGAGCCTGTTACGAGAGGGGGACAGCGGGCAGTGACGCTGGGTCCATCTCCGGATAGCCAAGAAAGCGAGGAGGAAAAAAAAAGAAGGCATCTGAAAATACTCCACAGCCTCCCTGGGAAGCTTTCGCAGTGCCCACAGGATTCCCCAAGGGCGCTGGGGCTGACAGCTCATTTAAATCTGCTGCCCGCATGATGTCATCACAGGCGCCGTCAAAGCCGCGATCGCCAGGTCCGAGCAACCGTGCATGTGTGGACCAAGCCTTGGCTCCGATGTCAGCACTGCGCATGCACGGGAATCAAGCCACAATCTTGTCCGCAGCCCCGCGCATGTGCCATAGCGGCATCGGCCGCTGAACCAGGAAGAAGCGGTGGCTTTGGAATGCAGATGCGTTACAGCCGCCATGAGAGGCCGTATACCACTAGAGCCAGAGAAAGAAAGAAACAGACACCAACAAACAAATATAAAAACACAGAGGTCTGCCATGGAGTGGGGGCAAAGTCTTCAGACCCTGCCAGGGCTTACACACACACAGGATCCTGACCTAGGAAGCACACCACTCAGAGCCAGAGGATGCCATTGCCACTCACCCGCCCATGGCTGGGTCCTGGACAACAGACCCCAAGACACCAGACTGAGGTATTCCTGTATGCTGGACACCCACAGAACGCTAAACAGAACGCTAAACTTCTACAGGTACGATGACAAAAAGGGTCCCAAGAAGGAGGACAAAAAGAACACAGTCACAGTCCAAGGGCTGAAATTTATGAGAGTAGGGTCCTATAGCCTAGGAATAGAGGCGGAGTTAACCCACACGTAGGCTGCCATAGAGTCCGTCAGGAAAGCAATAAAATATTAACAGAGATTCTAAAGCTTCCTCAATAAATCATTTAGGCATGGTTCACACCTATGCAGGTTGCAGTCTGCATATTCCAGGCGCATTTTGCGTTTTCCAATACATGTTTTTAATCCATTGAAGTCTATGGAACCTTCTATGGAAGGTCTATGGAAGTGTATGGAAGTCCCTGGCCCTCTCCATAAAATGCACAGATGTGAATGTGACCCATAGGAAACCATGTTAAATGGACTGTAGTATCTTTCTGCAAAACTCAAAACGCACTAAAAAATGCATAGGTTTGAACCAGGCCTAAATTGTCCTTCTGTCTATCACCATTGGATAGACAGGAAGATGCAAGAAATCTCAGAAATGGGGACACAGGCAGCAATAAAAGATTGACAGAGGATCTAGCCATTCCACATTATATCCAAATGAAAAATAATTCTGGCTGGATTTGGGCAATAACTAGTAAGTGTTTAAACTTAACAATTACCTGAATTTTTTTTTTTTTTTTGGTAGTAGTCACCATGGTTCAAAATGTGCAATTTTTAGGACTGCACATATCTATCAAGTCTTTTAGTTTATAAATGCAGGGAAAGAAAATAATAATGCCAACAACAACAATTGTAGGTCAGATGGTCTGAATCCCTGGAGTATAAAATTAATTTGCAGGTCACAAATGAACACTGAAGAAAGCTGGATTATCTGCTGTGGATTATGTAGGCTGGGGGGGGGGGGGGGGCAGACAGAAGCCAAATTTAGGTCTGCATTTGCTAATCTGAGACAGCAGAAAAGAAAAATCAGCTTAGATTCAGACAAACACGTCACACAAAGTTTTTAATCTTTCAATGGACAAACAGTTTCAATTATGTAAATAACAAAACAAACGAGAGAATCAAGGCACTCAGCCACATAGCAAGCAATTTACCGTTTGCTCTGGACTAACTTTTCTAGCAGAGTAGAGGAATTCTGCATGGCAAAGCAAATCATACAAGTTCTCTTTTTTATTTCATCCAATTGAGAATCAACGAATTTCCCAATGCATGATAAGTAGCCTGCTCCGTCTGCCCCTACCCCCTTTGTCCCAGCTCTACCAAAATAATTAAAAAAAATGTGCTGTGAGATATACAAGTGCTACCATTACCTAACCTTCATACTGTTCCACGACTGCATTAGTAATAATTGTAATTGCTTGAGCCAAAATAAAATATACATATATACAGTACATCACAAACCATCATGTGAACATTACATATACAGCTGATCTGTACACCCCATGATTATATTTCTGCTGCTCACCCATCCAGTATCCAAGTAGTTATTGATTAATGGGGGAGCAGTTATCTGCCCATATGTGGGTCAATTGTTGACAGACTAGACCAGCGGTGGACAACCTTCATGATATAAGGGCCTCAAGTTTGCCCCTGACACCCCCGAAGGGCCGCATATAATGTTTAATAATTTTTTTATGTAAATTCTGTTTATTGATTTTTGAAAGTAGAAAACAAGGTACAGTACAGAGCCTCTGGGCATTTCCCGGGTCAAAAGATACAAAAAACATAAAAACAATTGCTTAGCAATAGAATAACCCTAAAAACTAGCAACACTGCCCATCTTGCAATCTGAATGACATGTAGTGCATCCATGATTTTTTTTATGTGCAGTAATTCAGCATACATAGGATATGAACATTGGGGAAAATGAATATTCAATAATTTAACTCTACAGAAAGCTGTCGTAGACTGCGAATATGCAACAAGAGATGGTTAGAGACTGCTAATATGCTATATGACTTGCTAACTCTGGAAATTGTAATAGACTGTAGACACTTTACATGAGACTTCTATAGATCACTGCTATTGCAGGGCCACATGCATATATGTAGTGTCCCCCAGGGCTGCACAATTGGCATTGGACCCTGGGACGATAGTTGGGCAGCTAGGGACTAGACTGCCCTCTTGTGAAAAAGCACGTTTTAGCTTGTGTTACTATAATGCAGGGTAATGTACAGCACAATGCACAAGTAAAGTATGTGCCTAACAGACCCACAAAAAGGGCATCACAACGTACATGATAAGAAAAATAGTGCAGTGCCTCCAAAACAGAATATTACAAGCTTAAAAAATAATGTGCAAAAATCATCTGTAATGCTCAAAAATATAAAAAAAAATCAGTGTACACAATGTCCACAGTGAAAAAGTCAAAATATGTGATAAATATCACCGCAGAGAAAGTGTCTTCCAACAACTAATGGAAATCCTCTCCACCACACATGAGAAACAGAAATAAAATGCACTTACTGACATTAAAGCTGCCAGAGGAAATCAGCAACATGTGCATTTGTATCAACAGGATCTCTCACACGTGGTCAACCAGCTCCATTTTCACAATGGGGACACCCAGCAGTACCGTTTCTCACCAAAAGAGAGAATGTAAGTGGCTGTGAGATGTCAGCATGTAGCTCCTGCCCAATGCGATTCATGCAAATGCACATCTTCAAACATGTTGTGGTGCCCTTGCCTTAAAAAAAGCTTCAGGTCTGGTTTTTGGCCTGTTTTCATGTGGTTGCAGTACATTCAATAATAATTCAATGCAGAATAATGAATATATGGTAATGCACTGAATTGGATTATTAAGGTATGAAGGGATTTTTCGTCTTCACATCTTTTATGGCAAAATATCAGGTTTTCACAGCAGTTCATAGCTCTATAACAAGCAATCTGCAGGCACTATTCAGTTAATGTTTTTGTAGCAGGAGAAACGGAATAGAATTTAGGGAAGATGCAACTGATTTAATAAAGAGAAATAGAAATGAAAGTGGGAAAAAGCTTGGCATGGTTTGCACTGTCATCTGCATTAATTGCCAACCAATATACAAACTAATAATGACCAGGCTATGATACACAGAGTTAATGTAGCACTTTACCAGGCTTATCTAATACTGTCTGTGCCATGTGCTCATAATATTGTGTTTTCCCAAGGGAAAATGTCACATGTGAGATGACCTCACCGCATAGGACCCAGCCAAACCCTTAAGTACTGTGACAGTATTCTGTTCTCTGTTCTCTTTTCACTAATATTTCTAGACATCCTAAGACTTCTTATTAACTGAAGTGTCCACTTGTCATTTAAAGCTGAACTCCAGCCAAAAAAACAAAATGCAATTATGTATTCATTATATATCATTAAATCTATTTTTAAATGTAAGTAGTATAAGTGCTTGAATCTGTCTTGTTATCGGCTTCTTGCTATGTCCTGTGTAAAAGAGCTGGGGGAAGAAAGGCCAGAACTTAGGGCTAATTAAGCTCTGTTACATACACATGTGCTGACAAGTAACATGCTGAAAGGAGGGGAGGACAGAGTGAGTAGAGGGATGAGCTCATCAGTGTGGTGCTGCTCCTTCCCTACACAGTCACAGGCTGGAGGCAGGAAGATGGACAAGTTGTAATGCTTCTAAAAAATAATGCTGTGCTGTTCCTAAAAGATTGTGAACAATTGTAATATCATGTTACAATAACCAGAATTGAAAACAAATAGCTGAATGAGGTAAAACAAAGTGCAAAATTAGTTGACTCATGCAGGCTGAATGCATACATTAAACTCTCACTGCACTTCTAAATAGTGCTTAAACCCCTTTGCTCACAGGATTATTTATTTAAAAATGTTTAGGCTTGGCTGGCAACAAAGCCTGTGTTTTATTTGGGTCAGGGGAGTCAGGGAGGCTGGTATGAATCACAGGCAGCATCTTTGATACCTCCCCCTACTTCTAGAAACTTGGAGAAGATTCTAGAAGAATGGGAGTGGAGGTTAGGACAAGCAGCCTGGAGTATTCATGAGGGCCCTGACCAATCCCCAACAGATTGGTTGGCAGGGGGCAGGCCCTCCTCAAATACTCTGGGTTAGCCGAGCTGAGGCAGTGGGGTTCGGGTGGAGGCTAGTGATGGAATGTTAGGTTGTCGGTGGCCCTTGAGGATGTCACATACCTGGTCGGAGGCTGAAGTGCTTTGCTTGCGGCTAAGTGCAGAGCACCCCTGAAGGTGGTAACAGGGGGTGCTTTGCTTACAGAAGCAGGGGTTGAAGTGATGAAGAGATGTCCACTGGACGGCGGCTGATGAGCAGGATGCACTGCTGGGCAGGAGTTTATTAGGAGTACCGGGTGAGACTTGAAAGCAAAGAGAGCCAGGAGCAAAGTTAGGAGCCAGAAGTCATGCATGGAAGGTCAGCCAGGAGTAAGCAGCAAGCAGGATCAGGAGTCGGTTGGGGTCATTCACTGGTAATCAGGCAGAAGCAGGGTCGGAAGAGCAAGCCTCGGGGTCAAGCACAGATCAGCAGGCAGAAGTAAGGTCAATCGAACAAGCCAGGGGTCAAAGCCAGGAATGGAGACAAAACAGGTCAAAGGCAGGCCGCGTCGGTAACAGGAAATCCAATAATATCAAGAGCAGGAACACATGGGGGGAGCTGAAGATCATCCAGCAACTAATGGCTCATGCTGCTGGCTTTAAATAGGCCATTGGGCGCCAGCATCTGCCACGCATTGCGCACGCTTTGGCCCATGCGCACTGGTGCAGGGATCCTTGACCCCGTTCTTGCCCGTGCGTGCATGCGCATTAGCATTGGCGAATTTCAATGTGCCAATCTTCGGTTTTGCTGGGCATTTACAGATGTGCCAATCCTTCTATGAACCATTCTCTGAGAGAGGGTAACCCCCTAGTCTGGGGGGAGTGACCTTGGACCTGGGCTCTGATGCGGAAGGGACCCTCTTAACAACACACAGGGGTGCCCTGACCAGAGGCACAGGAGCAGGAGAAGGACAGCAGGAGGACACTGCCGGAAAAAATCTCCCGGGTTAAGTGTTATAGTTGGGAGAGGACTGAGAGGCATGCCTGAGAGGACTGGGTGAGAGCAGCCTGAGATGGATGCAGAGTCAGTCTGGGAAGACTGTGGAAGTTTAGCCAAGAGGGCTGATGAAAGGGGCAGCTGTAGCCTGGTGGGCTGGCAGTGCCTGAAGAGGTGGTGCTGGTATCAGTAGCCAGCCACGGAAGGACAGCTGGGCATTAGAACTTTGCTACACGACCAAGTGGCCCACGGTCCCTGCCTATAATACCCCTATCCCCAACCAAGTTCAATACCCCTAATAAAAACAAAGTTGCAAAGACTGTTTTCTGACTTCTGTGTGCTGTGGAAAATCCTGTGAGCCTGGCTGTGCAGGGTAGGGGATCCTTAGGGGGTGCGCTTCTTAGGGGGTGCGCTTCATCAGGACATGTCCATTCATGATGTCACCAACAAGGGACATAGGCTTATGGCCACCGAATCACACTGGGACACGTGCAAAAGTTCAGGTTCTAAAAAACTGAGGAGCAATCTCAATATATTAAAATTCTAAATGAATGAGCACAATGCAAGGGATGGGCGTGGGGTACCCCCCAAAAAATCCATACCAGACTCTTATCTGAGCATGCAGCCTGGCAGGCCAGGAAAGGGGGGGAACGAGCGAGCGCCCTCCCCCCTCCTGAACTATACCAGGCTGCTTGCCCTCAACATAGGGAGAGTGCTTTGGGGTGCCCCTAAAGCACCTTGTCCCCAAATTGATGGGGACAAGGGCCTCTTCCTGCTCGCTCGTTTTCCTCCCCCCCTTTTCCTGACCTGCCAGGCTGCATGCTCGGATAAGGGTCTGGTATGGATTTTGAGGGGAGGGACTCCATGATGTTGTTTTAAATTTTGGCGTGTTCCCCTTAAAATCCATACCAGACCTGAAGGGCCTGGTATGGACTGGGGGGGGGGGACCCTACACCATTTTTAGAAAATATTTTTTCTAATCTGTATTGCTGGAGCCGGCAATACAATACAGCGGCGAGCAAGTTTTAAATTACATTTTTTCCTTTAGAAATGTCAGTATTGCGCAGCGGGCTCCATACATCGTACAGGTGCGCCACTTTACAGGCACATTAAGGGGACCCCTCCCCAGACGCGATATTTAACGGAATTTTTCATTTTTATTGTTTCACTTTAAGCATCATTAAAATCAGACTTTAATAGAGTTTGCATGTTCACTAGAACTTTTTCCCTGTTCGAGATGTTCTGGTGCAAACCGAACAAGGGGGTGTTCGGCCCATCCCTACCTATGAATGTCATAAAACCTGTACATATGTAATGCTGACCTAGAGGGTTGTTCTACCTGGTTTCCTACTGGTTGTTGAGAAAGATACATGTATAACTGTCTACTGGTGATGATGTTGTGTGCTGGGAGGATTTGGAGTGTGGTTTTTAAGCATTACCATGGTTTTTAATGATATGGGTTTTGTACAACAAATTGTAGTAAAAAGTGGGAGACAGTTTCTTTTGTAAAGCTTTATGTAATTTAATGTAAAGTCTGTTTGTAGAATCCATAGGAAAGAGAATGGGCTTTTCATTAGAATAAATATCTTCCATATGTGTATCCTCCTTGTAGACAGGTGCCTACAAAGGGGTCAATGTGTTCTTCTTCCTGATTCTCCTGCCTGTGCTCATGTCCTCAAATAAAGTGGTTGTAAAGGCAGAGTTTTTTTTTATCTTAATGCATTCTATGCATTAAGATAAAAAACTATCTGTTGCAGCAGCCCCCCTAATACTTACCTGAGCCCCATCTCTATCCAACGATGTTGAATGAGAGACTCGGCTGCCCGGGACTCTCCCTCCTCATTGACTGAGACAGCAGCAAAGCGTCATTGGCTCCCGCTTTCTTCAATTAAAGTCAGTGAGCCAATGAGGAGAGAGAGGGTGCAGGGCCTAGCCACGGCCCTTGACTGAATGGACACACAGAGCTGCGGCTCGGCTCGGGTGCCCCCTTAGCAAGCTGCTTGCTGTGGGGGAATTCAGCAGTAGGAAGAGGGCAGGAATGCCGAAAAGGGACCCTGAGAAAAGGAGGATCTGGGCTGCTCTATGCAAAACCTGCACAGAGCAGGTAAGTATAAAATGTTTGTTATTTTTAAGCAAAAAAAAAACAAGACTTTGGAATCATTTTAACTGAGCCAGCCAGGTGCAAATTGTACAATATAGATGTGTGATGGATCTGTGTAATTGATTTGCTATATTTTTGCTCCAATTTTCTAGAGGTCCATATAAAAAAGGCTCATTGAAATGCCCTACGAGCTCTGCCTTAGAAACACTGCCAAAATGTAGGCTGTTTTGCTGCTGAACTGTGCCCCAGTTGGGGGGGAGTCAGTCGGGGATCCCCGAGGGGCTGGGAACCCGAGGAATCTAATAGACTTTTAGTTACCAGCTATGGACTTCTACCTTTTAAGGGTCATTGCCAATCATTGACTATGTGGACACTTACTACATCTGTGGGGTATTTGTCTTTACAGACTCTTGCCTTACCGAACTGCTTATGAACTTGCTGCTAACTCAGGTATGATTATCTTAAAGTGATTGTTACCCTAAAAAAAAACATATATATATCTTGATCCATTAAAACATGATAGACAGCACAGTGCTTGGGCTGTGTAATTTACCCCTCTCTATGTTCTAGAAAACCTGGTTAAACCTGGCAGTTCCTGTGTCCACCTGTCTGTGCTGACCATGGTAATGGCTGCTGATTCACCATTTATCACGGTTGGGTTACATGCCTCCGTCATCCACTGCTGTCCTCTCTCCCCCTCCCTCCCTGCTTGTCAGCTCGTGAGTCTGTAGCATTAGCATTAAGAAATCCTGTAATCTGCTCTGTTACAGGATTATATAATGTGCAGTGTGTATTTTTGTAAAATTATTGTGCAAAATACCTTATTTACAGCGCCAATGGGCGCTCACGTGACCTCCCCCTGCTCTCCTTCTCTCCTCCCAGCTGATGTCAGGGGCAGATCTAAGCCCCTCAGTTTGCAGTGCTCGGAGTGGGGAAAGAGAGCTCCGATGGGTCACGTAAGTGCCCAGCATTGTAAATAAAATATTTTGCACAATAATTGTACACAAGCACACACACTACACGGTATATAATCCTGTAACAGAGCTGATTACAGGATTTCTTATAATGACTTTACAACCACTTTAAGATCAATAGAGAACCTCTGTACAAGGATGCATGTGAAGCTTATACAAGAAGAACTGTTTCTGTATAAAGACTGTTTGCTGTTCCTTTGAATGCCTGGTCTGAAGTCTCTCAAAGGGGTGCATTGCATGGTGTAACTAAAGAACAGGGCTTGTAACAAGGGGACTGTGGGTTAGAGGAGATACAGTACATTTTAGTCCAGTATGTAGTTTGCTGTCTAATGTAGGCTATAGTGCCATTGCTAGGGACAGCTGTACATGTCCCTTCGTGGTCGTTTTCAATGCTGTGTTTCTGTGATCTTTACTAGGAAATTCTTCCTCCGTTTATCCTAAATTACAGATTTAGTAGTAGGGCCTAGCTGGGATTTCACATGTATTTGAACTTCATGTAGAATCTGCATTGAACTTAGACCACTCGGCCATCCTGACAAGATACACTCATTTTTTTATAATCCATCCACTTTATAAAACTCTGGTCCGACCACATCTGGAGTACTCTGTCCAGTTCTGGTCGCCAGTCCTCAGGAGGGATGTGTTGGAGCTGGAGAGGATCCAGAGAAGGGCAACTAAACTAATTAGGGGATTAGAGGACCTTAATTATGAAGAGCGATTTATTCTCCCTGGAGAAGAGACGCCTGAGAGGGGACATAATAGCAATTTATAATTATCTCAATGGTGATCTCGACATAGAAAAAAAGCTATTCAGTCGTAGAGAGTGCATGAGGACTCAAGGGCATACATTGCGATTAGAGGAGAAGCGTTTTAACCTCAGGCAACTTGGGGGGTTCTTTACTGTTAGAGCTACAAGATTGTGGAATTCTCTACCACAAGAGGTGGTTTCTGCGGGAAGTATGGTGGCTTTCAAAAGACTCTTAGACATACATCTCAAGGATCAGAACATTCAGGGGTATGTGAGATGATTACGGCCACACACACCTACACAGGTTGAACTGGATGGACTATTGTCTTTATTCAACCTCACCTACTATGTAACTATGTAACTATGTGTCATTGCTCAAGACAGCCAACCAGCCAGGGAGTGGGTGACTTGGCGTGAGGTGACAGTTACTCTGGTAGTGAAGGGGGGTTAAGGACTTGGCATCTTCACTTGCGGCCAGTTACCGATATACTGGGACCGGACACGCAGCACAGCATACCTAGGGTCTTAGCCTGGGCGTCACATAAAAGTATGATATGAAGAGAGGGGGCCCCTGAGGGAGAGAAAGAGAGCAAGCACATAGTTATGGAGGAGGTTAATTTCCTGTATCCATTAGTAACTGTGGACATGTCACTGGGAGTGAGGTGACAAATATTGTTAGGTTGGTGGATGTTGGTGCAGGCTCTGCGGTACCGGTTCCTGGGAGTTGGTGTTCTCTGACTGTAGTGGTGTCTGGAGTGCTCAGTGTTAACAGCACAGTAGGTTAGCCTGGGGTTGCTAGAGAATTAACTGTGTTTATTGTGGCTCACATCTAATTCTGGAGTTGAGTTTTAACGCTGAATTCGCATGACGGCAAGCTCCTGCCTAGAACCTAGGCAATTAGCAAGTGTAGTTATTAGTGTCCCCCACTAGGGCGCCTAAGTCCCTCCTGCAAGCTGTTTGTCTAGATTTCAGCTTTAACATAGAAGCAATATGATTATTTAACATGTGAATGTTGGCAAAAAATCCATACTACAGACATAGCAACTTTTGACATTTTTATGGCCCAAGACTTAAGAAGGTCTATACGTCAAGCTCAGGAGTTGAGTTGTTTTCTCCTCCTGGCAGCTTTAACATTAGTTTTGCTGCTGTGCCAGATGAAGCCCTCCCTTTCTCCTTCTTTTTCTCCCAAATCTGTTTTATTCCTTATCAACCAGTGTTAAAACATCAGCATCTCCAGAAAATATGTGACCGACACAGCATGTTACAGAACTTGAGATAAGTAAGGATTGTGGGGAGTCAGCGATGTTTCAAATTTATCCCAAATAAGCTACATAATTAAAAGAAGAAAAATGCTCATATGAGCTTCTTTGCCATGCCATGCTAAAGATATTCCAGTGAGATTGTGGAATGTTGGCACCACCCCAGACACATGTCCTGTGCCAAGAACGCTGAAAGTTTCAACTTAAAATGTCAAGTTTCATATGGCTCCAGATCCCTTTTGTGTAGACTAGCAATCTTCATAACACTGTTATGTTAAAAAAAACTGCACAAATAATACATGTACAACTTGAAACGGAGTGCGGTGTGGGGAGCAGCTGTCATACTCGTATTATATTAGAGGCAGTCCCTTTATGTTCTTTGTCACAAATTAGCTTTCATTTCTTACTCATTTAGTTAAAGTATATCTATAGGCAAAAGTTTTTGTTTTAGTTTTGGATTGGGTGGAGATGGATTAGAACCCCTGTCAGTTTTTATTGCTGTCTTTGCCCCCGTTAAGGATATTCACCCTCTCTATTTATCCTGTTATCCTGTTTACCATTATCATTGAAAATGAAAGTAAAAGAAAACCCTACATTTTGGGTATCCCCCAGAAAAGTAATAGAGGAGAAATCTTCCAATGGGGACCGTAGTTCTGGTGACCTGGGGGTCCCCAAGGATTTCCCATAATTTGCAGGGATTTCCTCTCACTTCCTGTTTGGCTATGGGACAGGAAGTGAAGGGAAATCTAGGCAATGGGACACAGATGGCGAATAAAATTCTGACAGGGGTTATAACCCTTCCTTTCTCTATCCAAAATGAAATAAAAAAAAAAGGTTTGACTATAGTTTTACTTTAAATGTATTGACATAAAACCTTTATGGCACCTTCACTGATAGTCCAAAAATGTCATCACATGCCCCACAGTTATTTTTTTGCATAAAAGTGGAGTGCATAGCCTACATGGTTCTCTTTCAATATTTACAGTATGTGCTTATATGCAGATGAAGAGGAATTGTCTGATGACGTATGGCCTTTAAATAAACTACAGTAAGGCCTCGTTCACCCGGGCGTACTTACAGAGGTTCTTCAGGCTTTTTGAAAAGAAAATGAAAAATCAGCAGCTACAAATACTGTAGCTGCTGACTTTTATTAAAAGGACATTTACTTGTCCAAGGATCGAGCACTGTCCTCACCCAGGCCGGTTCGGCACTGGTCATTGGCATGTTTAGTGTGGGAAGCTGTCTGTAACTCCTTGTGGCTACACACAGCGCATGCGCAAGCCGTACAGTGCCCTGTGAATGGTCCTGCGTCTTGCTAGGGCCTGTGATATTGGCTGCATGCAGGGGGGGGGGGGGGAGAGACCTAGGCAATCCAAAAACTAGATATCCCCCCCCCCCCCAAAAAAAAAAGTGTTCAAAAAAGTGTTAAAGGAGTAAAGGAGGGAGAGGAGTGCATAAATCAAAACCCTTTTTAGGGTGAGGTTCCACTTTAAGCATACGTCCATGTTTGTCTGTGCAGGGATGCACAGGTGTTCCATGCATCCCTGTGAAAGCAGTCCCATTCATGTTATTGTAGCTGCACAGACACACCCACTGCTCCCAATTTGAAATCTGTGCAGGTCCCTGAACACACACTGTCTGTGTTTGGGGACCCGCACCTGCACAGCTGTCAAATTTTGAGCAGCGGTTGTGTCCGTGCAGCGCGTCTCAGTTGACATGAATGTGTCTGCCTGCATGGAGATTCATGGAACACCTGTGCTTGCCCCATGCAGGCAAACATGGCTCTCACATTGGAGTATGCTTGAGTAGGCTCATGTGAATGAGGCCTAAAACTTCAAAAATAGATTTCTTGAAAGAAAACCTGTGCTGAAAGAAATACGGAGTCTTCCATTGCTGATCATTGCTTTTGAAAATACTCAGTACCTGGTTTCTTATGCTGATATAATTACTTTAGTAATTCTCATGACAAGAATGCAGGCCAGGGGATCTGAATTTAAATTGATTGTGTAGCACTGCCCCCGCAGGGATATTGCTGAATATTGCTGATATGCTGGATATTGACTCCGAGGGCTCCCCTGGGTACCAACACAAGGTTATAATCAGATAAAGTTCCAGAATCCTTCCTTGCTCCTATTGGCTCTTGACCGAAATAAACATGGGTATTGGTTTTTTGTTGTTTTTTTTTTTGTAATTGGGATAGGAGAAGGGAATAGTGGGATACTCAAACTGAGCTATTCACATGGATGAGGACTTCTATCTTCAGAACTTCTTTAGTGATCAGGAACAGCCAGGCTGTTAATCCACACTTCCACAGGTGTAGATGGGGATTAAGTCTCTTGCTCTCTTTACTCTCTGACAAGAGGACATGGTGATTGATATCTTATCTTCAGGACACTCTCACTAGCATCCCCTCTCAGCTGACACCCATCCACTGACTACCCTAGGAGCAGGGGTGTCCCCCCTCAGGTCAGGCCCCTTGATATGAGTTTCTGTACTCACGGTACTGCAGAGACAGATCCTCCAGTGTCTCCCCTCTCAGTCAGCTTCCCTGGACCTCTGGGTTCAGCTCCTCTCTGCTTCTCTTCCAGCCCTCAGGATGACCCCCCCTGAGGCCATATGGCACCTCTACAGAGGAGGAGGCAGCCGCCCCCTCCCTCTGGGACTCCACTCCCTAATGAAAAACCTCCAGCATATGTGCTCCTGGCTTTTATACATTATCCCAACATGCACCGATGTGACTTTCCCTCTGCCTATCATCAGGACTGTATCAAAAGTCCATGCACCCATTCTTGAGGTTTCCTCCCACTATCCAACATGCCTCCCTATTGGACCAGTGTGAAACACTCTCTAGATGGAATGAGTTGCACTCTGAGCACAACAAGCAGACCTCACTAACAGATCCTGCTCTCTGGTAGGCAGAGATTTACCTGCAGCCCCTCTGGTAAGCAGGCAGAGCTCAAAACCTACTTTCTCACGAGCACCTACCTAGGAGGGTGCTAGACTTGTAAAGGTTTTTTTTTTTTTATTAAAATAATAAACATGTTATACTTACTAACTCTGTGCATTGGTATTGCACAGAGTGGCCTATAACCTCCTCTACTCAGGTCCCCTACCAGCACTCATGGTTCCTCCTCTTCTTGGTAGACCGCATAGGAAGCTGCTTCCATGGGGGCCCACCTGCTCTCGAGTCACACTGGGTGCATCTAAAACACAATGCAGCTTGGCCTTGCCCTCACGTCCCTCATCACATGAATTGATTGACAGCAGAGGGAGCCAATGGCTCCCTCTGCTGCCTGTATAATCTGTGAAAGGAGGAAGAGAGAAGAGCAGAGCCTGAGTCCTGTGCAATGCATACTTCTGAGTTCTGTACTCATTACACACTCCAGGGCCCTGTGCAATATGCACTCTTGAGCCCTGCATTCTATGCAATATGTACTCCTGAACCCTGCACTGTGCATTAAGCAGTCGTGAGCCTGCACTATATACACTTCTGTATGCAAGATTTATATATGACATACATACCTCCCAACTTTTTGAGATTTGAACGAGGGACACAAATTGGCAAAAGTATGTAGGAATAGGACACACACCCTGTCATGCCCCCTTAAAGGAGAATTATACAAAAAAAAATATTAATTAAACCCGCAAGTGCTTTTTTTTTTTTTTTTTTTTTTACCACTAATATTCCTTTATACTGGCTTTTTAGAATCTGGATGAAAGGTTTAGCACTGTGAAACATTGTTTGAAAGATAAATAGTGATTTCTATATACAACTATATAGATTAAACTAAAACGAGGGACAAATAAGGAGGAAAGAGGGACTTTGTTCCAAATAAAGGATATTTGCTAGAAATCAGGGACAGTTGGGAGCTATAGACATACTCCTGACCACCGCACAGCTAAATGTGGTAAATGGAGCTGTAGTGCTAATCACAGAAAAAGCACATGCTTGTTGAATATAATAGTATCACATACCATAACAATAAAAAAAGAGAGCATTTACGTAGGCAGGGCCAGGTATAGTTATATAATTGTTCTGGACAGCAAGAGAATTCAAAGTGCAGGACATGCTTAAACAATAGGCCTAACATTAAGTGGGGGTTGCCATGATTACAGTTGATGTGTGGCCTTCAGAAAAAAAAGTGGAAACCTGCCAATATAGTGTCGTACTGTGCTATTCATTTATCGTCGTCATTGTAGATTACACAAACACTGAGTATGTGTGTTTCATCTGGCATTCCATACCACAGCACAACTGACATTTTGCTGCTAACATTTTTTTGGCATTTGCTTGCAGACAAAAATAAAGGGAACGTGTTCTACCTGCAACTAGTAGAATGCAATGGATCTAAATTTCCTGACCTTCAGTGCTTAAGAGGCTGAAACTCCACTGGAATCTTCCTTGCCAAGAAAATGAAATAAATTGCCATAAATAACAGATGACATCATGTGTAACTCAACTGGCAAAACTGCCCGGCATAACAGTAAGACAGTTAAGAGGTCTAGCGGAATAGGTGGAGGACATTTTCTGCCTATTTTTCAAGAATGCTTTCAGCCTATAGCTCAAATATTGAACAATGAGATGAAGAGTTTAGTCACTGAGCTTATCTGCTAGTATACAGTGCATCCAGGAAAATATTCACAGCGCTTCACTTTTTCCACATATTTTGTTATGTTACAGCACTATTCCAAAATGGATTCAATTTATTATTTTCATCAAAATTCTACAAACAATACCAAATAATGACAACGTGAAAGAAGATTGTTTAAGATCTTTGCAAATTTATTAAAAATAAAAAACAAAAAAAAAATCTCATGTATATAATTGTTCACAACCTTTGCTCAATACTTTGTTGAAGCACCTTTGGCACTAATTACAGCCTCATGTCTTTTTTAGTATGATGCTAAAAGCTTTGCACACCTATTTTTGGGCAGTTTCTCCCATTCTTCTTTGCAGGTCCTGTCAAGCTACATCAGGTTGAATGGGGAGCATCGGTGCACAGCCATTTTCAGATCTCCCAGAGTTGTTCAATCATGTTCAAGTCTAGGCTCTGGCTTGGGCACTTAAGGACATTCACAGAGTTGTCCCATAGCCACTCCTTTGTTACCTTGGCTGTGTGCTTAGGGTCGTTGTCCTGTTGAGAGATAAACCTTCCTCCCAGTCTGAGGTCCAGTGCGCTCTGGAGCAAGTTTTCATCAAGGATGTCTCTGTACATTGCTGCATTCCTCTTTCCCTCGATCCTGACTAGTCTCCCAGTTCCTGCCACTGAAAAACTTCCCCACAGCATGATGCTGCCACAAACATGCTTCACTGTACAGATGGTATTGGCCGGGAGATGAGCGGCTTCTTGTTTCTTCCAGACATGATGCTTGCCATTCAGGCCAAAGAGTTCAATCTTTGCTTCATCAGACCAGAGAATTTTGTTTCTCATGGTGTGAGAGTCCTTTAGGTGCCTTTTGGCAAACTTCAAATGGCTGTCATGTGCCTTTTATTGAGGAGTGGCTTCTGTCTGGCCACTCTACCATACAGGCCTGATTGATGGAGTGCTGCAGAGATGGTTGTTCTTCTGGAAGGTTCTCCTCTCTCCACAGAGAAAGGCTGGAGCTCTGTCATTGTGACCATCGGGTTCTTGGTTGCCTCCCTGACTAAGGCCCTTCTCCCGATCGCTCAGTTTGCAAGAGTACTTGTGGTTCCAAACTTCTTCCATTTACAGATGATGGAGGCCACTGTGCTCATTGGGACCTTCAATGCTGCATACATTTTTCTAAATCGCTCCCCAGATCTGTGTCTCAATACAATTCTGTCTCAGAGGTCTACAGACAATTCCTTGGACTTAATGGCTTGGTTTGTGCTCTGACATGCACTGTTAACTGTGGGACCTTATATAGACAGGTGTGTGCCTTTCCAAATCATGTCCAATCAACTGAGTTTACCACAGGTGGACTCCAATCAAGTTGTAGAAACATCTCAAGGATGATCAGTGGAAACAGGATGCACCTGGGCTCAATTTTGAGTGTCATGGCAAAGGCTGTGAATACTTATGTACATGGGATTTTTTAATTTTTTTTTATTTTTAATAAATATGCAGAGACTTCAAACAAACTTCTTTCACATAGTCATTATGGGGTAATATTTGTAGAAGTTTGAGGAAAATAATGAATTTAATCCATTTTGGAATAGGGCTGTAACATACCAAAATGTGGAAAAAGTGAAGCGCTGTGAATACTTTCCGGATGCACTGTATTTGTCCACTTCAGTTGTCCACTGCATGTCTTTAGAGCTTAAAGCATGTCAACTATATTGAACCCTCTTTTCTGTTTCTTATTGGACTGGACTGACATTTTTTTACTACATCTGTTTGATAAGTACATAAAAATACCAGATGATCCTGCCAGAAAGTCAGTCTTGTCCTGTGAACCCTCAAATAAGTTATTAGGACACCTTTCTGGATTACAGAACACCTCCCCCTGTGTCAAGAAGAGAAGAGGGGTGGGGTTCTATAGTCCTAGAATACTTAAAGTGATTGTAAAGTCTCTTTTTTTTCGATTAAAATAACAAATATATTATACTGACCTCCTCTTTGCAGTGGTTTTGCACAGGGCAACCCGGATCGTCCTCTTCTCGGGGTCCCTAGCCGGAGCTCCTGGCCCCTCCCTTCTATCGATTGCCCCCACAGCAAGCAGCTTGCTATGGGGGCACCCGAGCCGAGCTGCAGCTCCGTGTATCCATTCAGACACAGAGCTGCCCTCTCTCTCTCCTGAATGGCTGAGTTTAATTGACAGCAGCAGGAGCCAATGGCACCACTGCTGTGTCTCAGCCAATCAGCAGAGAGATAACTGGATGGCTGAGGCAATTGTGGACATCGCTGGATAGGGAGGGAGCTCAGGTAAGTATTAGGGGGGCTGCTGCACACAGAAGAATTTTTACTCTTAATGCAAAAAAAATGCATTAAGATAAAAACCCTTCTGACTTTACAACCCCTTTAATGTTCTGTCTGACTGTGCTTGCCCCTCCATAGACTTTCTAAAGAGTACTGGTGTGTGGAGGCAGGATCACCAGGTGAAAATAATGGAATTAAAGCTTAGGCCCCTTTCACACATATGGACCATTCATTTCATAAGTTTAGTCACGTTTTTTTGTCATCAGTGTTTTTTAGTCAACATCAGTATTTCATCCTTTATCATCAGTTTTTCATCCTTTGTCATCGGTTTTTCATCCGTAGTCATCGGTTTTTCATCCGTAGTCATCCATTGTTATCCATTTTTCATTCGTTGCCATCCGTTTTTTATCCATTTTTTTTCCAAACTTTTTTTTCAACGGATGAAAAATAGGGCTTTTATCCATTCAAAAACGGATGTTGACGGAAGCGGGTGAAAATGGATGTAAATGAATGATCATCCATTGTCATCTGTTTTTCCATAGGAACGCATTGATGTCCGTTTTTCATCCGTCAACAGATGGATGAAAAACGGATGAACTTAGGCTCGTATGTGTGAAAGGGGCCTAAGTGAATTAAAGCTTGAAAAGGGAAACCAATGCAGCCGCCACATTTAAGAACTGGTGGGCAACAATATTTAACATTTGTGGTCTTAGGTTTAGGCACATCTTAAACTCTAGTTGCTGTCATAAAATTAGATATGTAGTCCCTTTTTCTGCAATACAAGTCTTTATGAGAAAGCTTATGTCAGGGTATATAGTGCAGACAGTGATCGCACGGAGAACCAGAGAGAAGTGTAAGAGCCCGTTCACACTGAGGAGTTTTTGAAGCACTTTTGCATTAAAAAAGCACCTGAAAAGCTTAAGAAAAATGCTTCCTAATAAAATTACTGAATGCTTTTACACTGTGGTGGTGCTCTGGTGGTGCAATGAAACAATTCCTGCATGCAGCATCTGGAGCATGTTTGGAGAGCTAAAAAAGCATCGCAAAAACGCACCTCTCCATTGAAATGAATAGGAAGTGCCTCAAAGGTGCTTCTAAAATGCTTCAAAAGCGCCTCAAAAGTGACTCAAAGCACCTCAAAAATGCCCCACAGCATTTTTAGAACAGTTTTTGAGTCACGTGTCCTTTAAAAACTGCACTCCAAACGCCTCGGAACCACTGCAAAAGCACTCAGCATTTTACTGGCAGTTTTGAAGAGAACTAATGTGAAAGGGGCGTAAGAAGCAGCATTGTCACTGAGGAAAACTGCATTTTCAAGTAGGAATATATCACAAATCAGAAAATACCTTCACTTTTTCAACAATAACTGAATACATACCTTTTTTCCACTCAGACATGAGAGGAGGATCTGCAAAGTAACAGCACCAGGCTCAGAGGCACAGAATTGGACCACAAGAGTCCTTTAGCTATACCAGTAGTCATCCAGACAAAGCTCTGAAGAAGAGGGTAACCTCGAAACGTGTTGAACGAGGGGGTGGGGTTTTTTGATCTTAGGTGGTACAAGTAGGTGTTGCCTCCGTCCCTATATTTTGAAGAAAGAAGGGGTTTTCTTGGTGTCTCAGGCCAAGGGGATGGGACTTTATGGGCAAGTAAGTATCAATTAAACAAGGTGAGAAATTATATATATAAAATAAATCTATCAATTTATTACCAATATTACATAGGTCGAAAAATAAATAATATCATCTCAATGTGAGCATTGGTGTTGGGTATAGGCCCAATGTGAAAAGGATGAAGAAAGAGTAAGGATTCTAAATTGAATCCGTGACATAAGTGTTATTTGTGACAGTTTATGGATCTTGTCTCTGTGTATCCCGTGTATGTTCAGGATTAGATGATTCACAGAGTTTCATCCATAAGTTCTGACGCGTTTCGGCTGTATTAGCCTTTATCAAAGTTCTCTGTCACCCAGCTGTAATATATAATTGACGGTATTTTAATGTTTCCATTGTTTGGAAAATATGCATATAATTAATATATATATAGAGATGAGTAAATACATACTTTAAAAATCTTGTTTCTGCAAACCAAAATAAATCCCTCTGTCTCCTCTAAAACTGCAGCAAGGAGTCGTAGTGTGCCATGGTCTGGAAGGATATATTAATATTAATTGTAATGTCATATCATATCGAGATGTAAAGTCATATACTGCCATTGTTGGCTACTCACATCCAGATTGGGAGGTAGTTCTATATAGGTATATGTTGTTCCTCCAGTGGTATCCTGGATGGTTCTGGAGGGGAATATATATATATATAGTTGACATTGTATCTTACTTGGTAAGTACTTCATGTGGGTATTCAATGCCAAAGGACTTACATTTGCAGGGTTTGTGAACGAATTGGATGGAGGGAGGGAGGGATGTCTCTCCCAATACTGCAGTCCAAAGTGGGAAGCTGCCGCCAGTAATCCGTTTCTGCAAAGGGGGGGACCATGGGTTATATCCATGTAATGCAATTTGGTGTATGAAAATATTTATTTAATTTGTGACTTTGGTAAGATAAAGAAAACTTCCATCCAAACTTACATTTTGAGGGAGGTATGGTATAGAAAGGAGGGGAGGGGGTTGGTATCCTTCACAGCCGCTGGCCACGTCCGTCCTGTTCCCTCCTTCCGAGGGAAGTGAGAGTAGACGCCGGCTCCCCGGCCTTATAAAGCCGCTCGCGCATGCGCAAACGTGTTGGCCAATGTGTCTACGAGCATTGTGAATTTACGTATATGGACTTAAACAGATGATATTTTGTCTAAGCTATGATGCAAGCATTGGTTTGTGAGTACATTCACCTCCATTTTATACCATTTAATAAAACATGTTTTGAGGATAATGTGCTAGGCCAACGCGCCTTCTTTGTTTCCTAGACTTGCAGTCATATCGGACATCCTCAGTCTTTTGAGGGCAGCAAGGAGCACATTATCCACATGTAGTAAGATGTCAAGATAGGAGTTTGACACCACGCTGAGACTTATCGCACAGCGCAGGAGAGAGAACATAGCGACATTTTCAGAAATACCTTTTTTCCAGTCTGCTCACATGATATCAAGCTTCCTCATTTCTTCTTCGGAGATCCTTTAGGCTACAGAGAACACTCATATAGCAGTGAGCCCAAGTCTGTTTGATGGCATAACCCCTAAAAGATGAGTCCTTGACACCTTAGGCCCACATGATTATCCAACCCAGAAGAGGACCAGCACTGGACAGTGTTGGAGCAAAGCAGCTTTCTTCTGGTTTCCAAGCATTTATAAAGACCTATTTTTTAACTAACATAAAAAAAATATATTCTACTTACCTGCTCTGTGCAAGGGTTTTGGGCCTCGAACCTCCTCTTCTGGGGTCTCCCAAGGGCATTCTCAGCTCCTCATCTTTTCTGTGCGCCACCATAAGAAGCCACTTCCTATTGGGGCACATATGCAGGTGCGATCCCAAGCCGGGATGTGCGCGTCCATAGACACACACACACACACCGCTCCACCTCTCAAGATTTGGCTGGCGGCAGTAGGAGCCAATGGCTCCTGTTGTTCTCAGCCAAGCCTGTGAGAGTAGAGAGGGGGGGAAAGAAGAGATGCAGATGGGCTCAGTGCTGGATTAATACAGGATTCAGGTAACTATTTAGGGATGGAGGGGGGGGGGGGACAGCAACTGGAGGTTTTTTTTTTATCTTAAAGTGGAACTAAACCCAATGATTTAACAGTTTAAAAAAACAGTTACATTCTCGACATGCTGGGAATGCTAACTGTCACATTTGCTTGTGCTCTCAACTAAACTATCAGACCATCAAATGGCTGGTGTCATAACTGATCACGTGTTCAGTATCATTGCAGTAGTATTTCCTAACAGATGGCAGCTTCCTTGGCTGAAAAGAATAGGGGGGTTTAGTCCTGCTTTAACCACTTGCCGACCAGTCATGTTGACTGTACTGCGGCAAAGTGGCTCGTTCCCATCCAGCGACGTAGACCTACGTCGCTGGACTCCTCCCCTTGTGGGCGGCGCGCACACGCCACCGGAGGCTCGCTCCCGCTGTTTTCAGTCACAGCGGGAGTCGGGCCAGGGGAGGAGCGGCGGTGATTACCGCCGCTCTTCCCCGCTCGTTGGAGAATCGAGTCTGGAGATCCGCCCGCTTGTGTAAACAAAGCGGGCGGATCTCCTAAGTGACAGGCAGGGTCAGATTGCAGGGTTCAGCATAGCTGAACCTGCGATCTGTCCCTGTGTCACTCAGTCACCTCCCCCCACACAGGTTAGTAAGCACCAGGCATACATTAACCCCTCCCTCTCCAATAAAATTAACCCCTTCCCTGCCAGTGTCATTTTTACAGTAACAGTGCATATTTATAGAACTGATTACTGTAGTAATGTCACTGGTACCCCCAAAAGTGTCAAAAATGTCAGTCAAGGGTCCGATCTGTCCGCCGCAATGTCGCAGTCCCGCATAAAAAATCGCAGATCGCCGCCATTACTCGTTAAAAAAAAAAATACACCAAAAATGACAGAAATCTTTCCCTTAGTTAGTAAACGCAATAACTTTTGAACAAACCAATCAAAATACGCCTATTGTGATTTTTTTTTTACCAAACATAGGTAGCAGAAAACAAATTGGGCAAAAAGTTAAAAAAATTTAGATTTTTACAATTTTTTTTTGGGGGGGGGGGATTTCATATAAAAAAAATGTGAAAAATATTGTTATTTTTTCAAAATTTACTCTCTTTTTTTGTTTATAGCGCAAAAAGTAAAAATCGCACAGGTGATCAAATACCACCAAAAGAAAGCACTGTTTGTGAGAAAAAAAGGACGTAAATTTTGTTTGGGTACGGCGTCGCACGACTGCGTAATTGTCAGTTAAAGTCGCACAGTGCCGAATCGCAAAAAGTGGCCTGGACGTAAGAGCAAAATCCTGCGGTGGTAAAGTGGTTAATGCATAAAATGCATTGCGGTAAAACACCTTTTGACTTTAGAACCACTTTAAAGTGGAACTTTAGTCACTTTAGACTGGCCCCTTTTGTAGGTATAGCTATGTAAAATATTTTAAAATAATTGCCTATAGTGTTTAAAATCCAATACTACACTGTCTCAACCTGCTCTGCACACACTCAGTTTCTCTCTATTTTTAGGCACTGTGTCGAATTAGTAGAAGCCGATCTGCTGACAGACTAAACATTTACTGCTGTTTACGGGCTCTGGGCTTCAGAAAAATGGCAGCCTCCAGCAAGAATAATCAGGAACAGCTAGACTGCCAATTGGACTGCCACTGGAGGCAATTTACAGTACACACTCATTTTGTTAGCATAATTATTAATGTTAAATGTATGTTTCTTGCTAAAAAATGTTTTAATCAAGTTTTTATAGATAAAGTTTTACTTTAAGTTGTACTCTGTAATGTTTTTTAAAAATAAAAAAACAAAAACTGGAATTTAAAATAACCTAGAACAAGTATTCAAACAGTGCAGGTTTTCAATACATTATTCAACAACCTACTTATACAATGTGATATCCATATTTATGATGTTTTATGTTTTTTTATTATACCACCTTGCCAAACTGATAAAATGTTTGTACTGTAATTGTGTACCATAAAAATATATTACTGAGTGATGCAAGTGCATGGTTTTCAACCACACCGGAAAAGCATTATTGTATATTATTTGAAAATAGCCTCAGTAATTATTGCATCTACAATTTTGTGAACAGAAATAATGGTGCCCATACACGTACAGAACTGGTTAACCAATAAATTATCAATTTTGATGGCTTAATTTCATTTCTATACCTTATTTATGCAAATACAGTAACGAACCAGTGCCTGATTATTTAACAATTTTATCAAAGTTCCAGTGATTGAGAACAGCAGTAATGTATTACTATTTATTAACACTGTAGGAGTAGTATGTTTCTGTTTTAGAGTCATTCCAGCTACATTTATCATCCAGATTGCTCTCTATACATTGCTTTAAGATTGCTGCCTGTAAACCATTAGCAAGCCATATATATAGGTTTTTCTCCACAAGCCCTGGTGAAGAGGATACATGAATCTTGAATTGCACTGAATAAATCTTTTTGGAAATAATAAGTCTTTTGGAATTATTTCCATCACCCTTCACCTTTCGAGCACTACTCCTCTGATTTATCCTCCTTACATAGGGCCAAACTCTCATTAAAATTCACCTTCAAGTTGATTGCATGGTGGCGGGATGACCTCATCCACATTGAGTAGACAAACTATCTGATTCGTGTCCATCCAGCTCCTCCGTCAGCAGTCCTCCCTACTGACCTGAGGAAGTATAGATGACTTCTATTGCTGAACTCTACTTATAAAGGTTCTAGCTTCCTGTTTGTCACGCTGATCCAATTACTTCAGGACTTTGTAAGTCACTGTGTTAGCACAAGTATGCAGATTCAAGGATATGACTTCACTCTGATCTGACTGATTGTTCCATGTCAGTGCCTTAGAGTATCACAGCCATGGACAGCAAAGAAAATGCAATGGCAGCCTCCATATTTACTTGAGTAAAGCCTTCCTTTAATGACCTATGAGTATTAGACTTATGGTCCATACACATGATCAGAAAATCGTATAAAAAATACAACTTTCGAAGCGATCGTGCGATAATCAGATTGTTGGTACACAGCTTTTGGGAGCCGATCAAGACAGTTCATCCGATATTATCCGATCGGACAAGCAAAAACATTTTTCTCGTACGATACCAGATCATACGATTTTTGGTTAATCAGTACAGTTGTCGTTAGAGAATACAATACAAATTCCCTAAAACACTTTATATTACTTCCGAATTTTTATTCTGTCATACGAAAATTTTCGTAACTTTAGAAAACTCTTCGTCCGATAATGTCATTGTGTTTACCAGGCATTAGGCCTTATACATCATTGTTAAAGCCACATCTAGCATGTACAGTATATTAGGTAAATACAGTAAAACCTTGGATTGAGAGTAACTTGGTCTAAAAGCGTTTTGCAAAACAACTATTTTTTTTTATAAATTTTGACTTGATAAACAAGCAGTGTCTTGATATACAAGTAGCGTCACATCACAAAAAGAGAAGAGAGGTGCCCCTAAGTGTAGCCATATGGTTACATTTAATGAAGGTACAACATTTGGCAACTCACTTGGTTGATGATTAAAACAGGCACATCTAAGTATGCAGGCATCTGGGATAAAGCTGTCCACATAGACCATCCTCCGTACCGTCATCAATGTCTTCCCTTCCACACTGCGCTCCACGAGCGCTTAAAGCCCCGCTTTCAGATTGCTCTACTGCAGGGTGTCTTCCCGGTCACGACGGCAGACTGGCAGCGGTGAGAGCCGGCGGTGAGGAGGACGGTCTACCCCAGAAGCCTGCATTCCTAGATGTGCCTCTTTTAATCATCAACCATGTGAGTTGCTAAATGTGGAACCTTCATTAAATGTAACCATATTGCTACACTTAGAGGCACCTATCTTCTCTTTTATACTCTGTAGCTCCTGCTGGATTTTGCTTCTAATCCCCTTGTGGAGGCTGCCATTTGTGGTTGGACATTTTATGGTTACACAACCTATCACAATGCTATAATCTTTTTATATAGACTATAAATTGAAGTGCTTACTGTATAAATAAATGGTTGTGGAACTGAGTTTCTATTATTTCTTATGGGGAAATTCACTTTGATATAAGAGTCCTTTGGATTACAAGCATGTTTCAAGAACAAATTATACTCGCAATCCAAGGTTTTACTGTATTTAAAATTCCTGTGCTAGAGTTTAAGGATTCTTTAGGGGCTTCAGCTAAAGCTAGCTGATGACTGTAAAATTCTTAGAAAATGTTTGCTAAATTAGATGCTCTTTAGACTAATGGGATTCATACTCTGGGCTGAGAAAAGCCATGTTGTTCTGTGCATTTTTAACACGCATTGTGGCATTCATTTGTCTGCATTGATTTCTGAAAAGAGAAAAATAAATATAAATATACAGATCCATATGAAAAGACTATGTGCACTGGGGTTTCTTGGGGGCTATACCACTGAGAGCAATTTAGATGTTAACACAGCCTTACAAGCTTAAAGTATACCTGTGCCCATATCACACACAATAAATGATATACATATTCTAAGCCAGGACTGGTGCAAGGATCCCTGTCCACACAGGTGAAGGCGCACCCTGCTGGCGGGAGAGGAAAGGAGGGAAGTTGGTAGCGCTGCAGGGTAGAAGGGCATACAGGGGGGCCGGACAGCAGGGGGTGGGGGTGATCAGAGCATTGGAAGCTCAAATACTAGAACCAATCCCCCTGCAGCACAGATGGAAGGAGAGAGCAGTGCTGCAAGGGGAGCCACAAGAGAATCAGTGTCAGCAGGGCGGTACAGCTGGCTTTCTTGTTCAGCAGGTGCTTGGGCTCCCATTTTGAACAGATGTGACCGATGGGTACAGGAAGGTCAGCTGTACTGCCTTATTAGCAGCCCTGCCCCTATTCTGGTGCTCTAAGGCGGCGGCCTAAGAAGCCTTATGCTAGCGTCAGCCCTGTTCTGACCAAGCAGTAAAAGCACTTTAACCTCCCTGGCGGTATTCCCGAGTGTGGCTCGGGGTTAACTTTCAGTACCAAAAGCCTTAACCCCGAGCCACACTCGGGATTACTCCAGAATGTTACTCACCTTCCCTGCGATCCCTCACCATCCTCCCAGGCATCCTCACACACTCTCCTCGCTCTGTGCACAACCGGTTGCTGGCACTTGCCTTCCGGTTCCCTCCCTGCGATCGTTGCGACGCGGGGGGGGGGGGGTGGAACCGGCGGCAAATTAAAAAGTGTAAATTCACAAATGACCTGATACAAAGCTGTTATCCTAACGGATTACACTGTATCGTGCCATTTCACCACAGGATTGCACCTGGTGACTTTTCCAGTGCCCTGCCTGCACTTTTCCAGTGCTTTGTGCCTGGAAAATTTTGAACGACCATGGCGTCTAAAAAGCGTTCTTTTTGCGCAAAAGCACTTTTGGATGAACTGGAAAACAGCGACCGCAAAACTGAGTTACTTGAAGAACTGAGTGATAGCGATCGTGGGAAAATTTGTCATCAGGTATGGAAAGTGACGACAGCGACGATTCTGATGTCTCATTCTGGCACATAGCTTGTGGAATTTGGGAAGTATATCAAATGATTCTTCAGAATTTCGAGCGATGTGCCAGAAAGAGACATCAGAATTGTCGTTGTCGTCACTTTCCGTACCTAATGACGAATTTTCCCACAAATCGCTATCGATCATTTCTTCAAGTAACTCAGTTTCGCTGTCGCTGTTTTCAAGTTCGTCTAAAAGCACTTTTGCGCAAAAAGAACGCTTTTTGGACGCCATGGCCGTTCTCAATTTTCCAGGCACAATGAACTGGAAAAGCACAGGCAGGGAACTGGAAAAGTCACCAGTAGGGATGATCGAACTTTTCAAAAGTTCGGTTCGACCAGAACACCCGAACTTCCCGAAAGTTCGGCCTGGATTTCAGAACCCCATTGAAATCAATGGGACCCGAACTTCGGTAATCAAAAAACACAATTTTGAAGCCCCAAAACCCAATAAATGCCCCTAAAAAGTGCCTAGGGTTCTGGGTCATGCCCCAGGGACTATTAATCACACAAAAAAAAGTTCTTAAAAATTGCCATTTTTGATAGAGAGCCAATTATTGAAAAAAATGAAAAAAAAAAAAAAAATGAGATTTCTTTGGTTTTAGTGTCTGGGGGGTCTAAAAAGTGTACCTGTGAAGTTTCAGCTCTGTAGCATGTCCAGAACCAGAAAAAAAGATAATTTTTATTAGAATTAATATAGAACAGGGATGTGGCTCCGCTATTTTCACACCTTGCCGGTTTAGTAGCAAGCGTTTTTTTGGGCATTTTCTGGGGTTTTTTGAGGCAGGCAAAACATCTAAGTGTGTGTGTGTATATATACCCCGATAGACAAGTTCAGATGTTTTGCCTGCCTCCAAAGACCCCAAAAAAATGCCCAAAAAAAACGCCTGCTGCAAAAACACACCTGGGCGTTTTGTAGCTGGCTTTTTTTTTTGGGCATTTTTGGGGGTCTTTGGAGGCAGGCAAAACATCTGAACTTGTGTATAGGGGTATATATACACACATACTTATATGTATATATACACTTAGACATATATAGGTGTGATAGTAGCAGAAATCTATGCTTGCGCTAATTAAATAATTAACACCAATATGGCTCCGCTCCTATCACACCTATATATGTGTAAGTGTAAAAATACATATAAGTATGTGTGTATATATACCCCTATACAGAAGTTCAGATGTTTCGCCTGCCTCCAAAGACCCCAAAAAATGCCCAAAAAAACGCTTGCGCCAAAAAAAAACACCCAGGTGTGTTATTGCAGGCTTTTTTTGGGGGCATTTTTTTGGGGTCTTTAGAGGCAGGCATGACATCTGAACTTCTGTATAGGGGTATATATACACACCTACACATATATAGGTGTGAAAGTAGCAGAACCCTATGCTTGCGCTAATTAAATAATTAACACCAATATGGCTCCGCTCCTATCACACCTATATATGTGTAAGTGTATAAATACATATAAGTATGTGTGTATATACAGTGGGTACGGAAAGTATTCAGACCCCCTTAAATTTTTCACTCTTTGTTATAGTGCAGCCATTTGCTAAAATCATTTAAGTTCATTCTTCTTCCTCATGAATGTACACATAGCACCCCATACTGACAGAAAAATACAGAATTGTTGACATTGTTGCAGATTTATTAAAAAAGAAAAACTGAAATATCACATGGTCCTAAGTATTCAGACCCTTTGCTGTGACACTCATATATTTAACTCAGGTGCTTTCTATTTCTTCTGATCATCCCTGAGATGGTTCTACACCTTCATTTGAGTCCAGCGGTGTTTGATTATACTGATTGGACTTGATTAGGAAAGCCACACACCTGTCTATATAAGACCTTCCAGATCACAATGCATGTCAGAGCAAATGAGAATCATGAGGTCAAAGGAACTGCCTGAAGAGCTCAGAGACAGAATTGTGGCAAGGCACAGATCTGGCCAAGGTTACAAAAAGATTTCTACTGCACTTAAGGTTCCTAGGAGCACAGTGGCCTCCATAATCCTCAAATGGAAGACGTTTGGGACGACCAGAACCCTTCCTAGAGCTGGCCGTCCGGCCAAACTGAGCTATCGGGGGAGAAGAGCCTTGGTGAGAGAGGTAAAGAAGAACCCAAAGATCACTGTGGCTGAGCTCCAGAGATGCAGTCAGGAGATGGGAGAAAGTTGTAGAAAGTCAACCATCACTGCAGCCCTCCACCAGTTCGGGCTTTATGGCAGAGTGGCCCGACGGAAGCCTCTCCTCAGTGTAAGACACATGAAAGCCTGCATGGAGTTTGCTAAAAAAAACACCTGAAGGACTCCAAGATGGTGAGAAATAAGATTCTCTGGTCTGATGAGACCAAAATAGAACTTTTTGGCCTTAATTCTAAGCAGTATGTGTGGAGAAAACCAGGCACTGCTCATCACTTGTCCAATACAGTCCCAACAGTGAAGCATGGTGGTGGCAGCATCATGCTGTGGGGGTGTTTTTCAGCTGCAGGGACAGGATGACTGGTTGCAATCGAGGGAAAGATGAATGCGGCCAAGTACAGGGATATCCTGGACAAAAACCTTCTCCAGAGTGCTCTGGACCTCAGACTGGGCCGAAGGTTTACCTTCCAACAAGACAATGACCCTAAGCACACAGCTAAAATAACGAAGGAGTGGCTTCACAACAACTCCGTGACTGTTCTTGAATGGCCCAGCCAGAGCCCTGACTTAAACCCAATTGAGCATCTCTGGAGAGACCTAAAAATGGCTGTCCACCAACGTTTACCATCCAACCTGACAGAACTGGAGAGGATCTGCAAGGAGGAATGGCAGAGGATCCCCAAATCCAGGTGTGAAAGACTTGTTGCATCTTTCCCAAAAAGACTCCTGGCTGTATTAGATCAAAAGGGGGCTTCTACTAAATACTGAGCAAAGGGTCTGAATACTTAGGACCATGTGATATTTCAGTTTTTCTTTTTTAATAAATCTGCAACAATGTCAACAATTCTGTGTTTTTCTGTCAGTATGGGGTGCTATGTGTACATTCATGAGGAAGAAGAATGAACTTAAATGATTTTAGCAAATGGCTGCAATATAACAAAGAGTGAAAAATGTAAGGGGGTCTGAATACTTTCCGTACCCACTGTATACCCCTATACAGAAGTTCAGATGTCATGCCTGCCTCCAAAGACCCCAAAAAAATGCCCCAAAAAAAAGCCTGCAATAACACACCTGGGTGTTTTTTTTGGCGCAGGCGTTTTTTTTGGGCATTTTTTTGGGGTCTTTAGAGGCAGGCAAAACATCTGAACTTGTGTATAGGGGTATATATACACACATACTTATATGTATTTTTACACTTACACATATATAGGTGTGATAGGAGCGGAGCCATATTGGTGTTAATTATTTAATTAGCGCAAGCATAGTGTTCTGCTACTTTCACACCTATATATGTGTAGGTGTGTATATATACCCCCATACAGAAGTTCAGATGTCATGCCTGCCTCCAAAGACCCCAAAAAAATGCCCAAAAAAAAAAAAGCCTGCAATAACACACCTGGGCGTTTTTTTTTTTTTTTGGCACAGGCGTTTTTTTGGGCATTTTTTGGGGTCTTTGGAGGCAGGCAAAACATCTGAACTTGTGTATAGGGGTGTATATACACACATACTTATATGTATTTTTACACTTACACATATATAGGTGTGATAGGAGCGGAGCCATATTGGTGTTAATTATTTAATTAGCGCAAGCATAGATTTCTGCTACTATCACACCTATATATGTCTAAGTGTATATATACATATAAGTATGTGTGTATATATACCCCTATACACAAGTTCAGATGTCATGCCTGACTCCAAACATGTCCTCAAAAAAGCCCTATAAACGCCTGCAGCCAAAAAGCAGGCTGACAGGCGAGAAGCCATATCGCTGTTCTGTAAGTGACCTGAGAGAAACGATCTTTTCTCTATAGCGGTCACCCTGACATGGAAGGATTTGGTCACCCTGCCATCGCAGTCAGAGTCAGTTTACCCTACACTACACTACGGTCACCCTGGCACCTAACACTTTCCCTACAGAAACAAAATTTTTGCATCTAACTAAAGTGGAAAAAAGCACCCTAACTACACTAGATATCCCTTTCCTCACATTAATAATTGCTAAATGACACTTTTGAAGCAGAAGTAACAGAACTGCTTCCATTCTCTTCCATGTCCCTGTATTACAATGCTAGGAATTTGGCGGGGCTATCTTATATACTGGGGGGCGTATTCACTAATGATTGGCCTGTGGACCCCCTAGTCACTCCAATCACATTCCTAGCACTCTCCTGCCCCCTCAATTGGCTTTTACTAATGGTTCTGGTCCAATCATGGGCTTTTAAAGCCCATTTCCTGTCCCATTGCATTTTGGTCGGTTCTGGTTGCCGAATTCCGAGCTTTTTCAGCAAAAAGTTTGGAATTCGGCCGAACCTCGAACAGCCAATGTTCGGGTCGAACCGATGGTCGACCCGAACCGTTCGATCATCCCTAGTCACCAGGTGCAATCCTGTGGTGAAATGGCATGATACAGTGTAATCTGTTAGGATCACAACTTTGTATCATGTCATTTAGTGTATTTACATTTTTTAAATTGCCGCCGGTTCCACCCCCCCTGCGTCGCAATGCTCGCAGGGAATGGAATCAGAAGACAGGTGCCGGCATCGGCCGAGCACACATCGGGAGGACAGCGGGAACACGGCGGGGAGGACAGCGGGGAATCACAGGGGAAGGTGAGTTTTAAAATTTAAAACAACAGATTTCCATGCAAAAGAATGTACTGCTTTTAGCACAGAAATCTGGACATAATCAGACTACCAGGGAGGTTATTTATCTGTGTAGCTATAACCATTGTGAAGAAATTAACTTTCAAATTTCACTGAAAACAAAATGTTTGCAGCATGGCAGGCCTCTGAAAAAAAAAAAAACAACCGGCATGGTTTCCTGTTCTGTTTGAATAACTACAGATGGGCAATTTTTTCATGATGATTCCTCCTCTTTCATTGAGAAAAGTTATTTTACTAATTACATTGCTTATAACATGAACTGTAAATGGGGGGCAGAATCCTTTGACTGATCAGACTCTGTAAGAGAAGTTCAGTTGAAACCAAACAGGCATTGGTGCACATGCATGGGCATGCTAGCGTGTGTACAAGAAGAAATGTACATATGCACATGTGCGAAAGTGAGTGTGCGCACGTGCACGCACTGGCGCCGAATGGTTTATTTAAGCTGAGCAATGACAGGAACACATTGCTGTGTGGTCTTTCAGCTTGTTCCTGTTTACCTGTGCCCTGACCTGATTTCTACCTACCTGTACTTGACCCGGCTTGACCTTGACTCTCCTTTGGATTCCCACCTGCCTACCTGTGACCTCGGCCTGTGTTTTGACCCTGCTCCTGTCTCATGCTCTTGTACCTCGCTGTCCGACTGTGTACTGATTCTGGCTTGTATCCTGACCCTGCTCTTGTCTCACGTTCCTGTACCTGCATTGCCCGGCTGTTGATGACCCCTTGGCTTGTGTTCCAGTTACACTCCTGCCTACTGATCTGGCATCACGGAGTTCCAGTTTCAGGTGCACTTTAGCTGATCCATGGCCATCAGTTTCCTGTCAAGCCTCAGATGGTGCTACCTGCTATACCAACCCTCTTGCCACACTACCTGTCTTCTCTACCAGGGGTGTTGAACAGGAGGTGCAAGAGAAGCCTCCTCTACAAGCTCGATCTCCACCAGGTACGTGATAGACTCACCATTCATAGATCATTTAATCAATGAAATATTTTTTTTTTTTTACTGGACTGTGGAAGGAGGGGGTGAATCCCCATGTATACTGCTGTTCTACTTGAAGACCCCAAACTGTTAAAAACTGCAAAGCCACAATTTCAGAGACAAAAAGAGGACAGGTCAGCCCTGAAGTAAAGATTTTTCCAGGGTCCAGCTGCACAACATGGGACATACTTCATTACAGGTAAGTTATTTAAGTTGTTGGGAATTTGTTTTTCAGCTAAATTTCACCTCTAATAATATCTATAGAATGTTGTTCAAATAGCTGACGGAGAGTGATTTGTAGCAGGGCAAAACCCTATGCTGTAGCACTATGGCCAGTGACTCTACTGATTACATTGCTAGCTGCATTGCTGTCAATGTCAATTTGCAGCTGCAGTGATTTTTCTACTACAAAATCATCTGACATGAGCCTAAAGGCCCGTACACACGATAAGAAAATCTGTAGGGAAAATTCGTCCGACGACCGATTTGTCGATTTTCGGATTGTTAGTATGGTGCTTTCGACAGCCGACTCCGACTTTTCGGCTGACAAAATCCTGATGTGCAGGCTATATAATTTTTGTCGTCCATCAAAACCACGTCCAATTTTCGTCTCATTAGTACAGATTTCGATGGAAAAAAATCTTAAGAGCAAGACTAGGCATGCTCAGAGACGAAAGAACACATACAAAACAATCCAGCACATGACATCACTTCTGAAGTAGAGTTCTGTCGTACGGGAAAATTCATATGAAAATAATCTCTTCACTTTCCACATCAGACTAGCATGCCACAAAAACGGACGACAGATCGTTCGATAATCTGATCGTGTGTACGGAGCTTTATAAACAGACCTTATCTTTGAGACAGAATAAAGCTGGCCATACATGGATTGAAATTTGTCCAGTTCTGCAGGGACCGGCTGAATTTCAATTCATGTATGAACTAGCTGGTTGTACACAAGTTAATAAAATGTATTATGCCTTTTTTCCCTTGTACTCTACCCCTAGCATATTTACATTTTAACATTTTCTAGAATTGCGCTTGATGTGCCTAAACATCCTTTGTATTGAATTTTGAACTCTTTCATTTACAGCTGTGAATCGGTTTTCCTGCAGCCTCTGCTGTGACTGTGTGATTCTTTACAGACCGTCCAAGTACTGTGTGACTCATCTCCGCTGCCTGCCTAGCATTGTGCGAGTCTCCTTTAGTTTATTGTTTGTAATTCAGTGACTGTGCTCGCCAGCTATGCTGTTCTGTATCTGTGTGATATTCCTGTGTTGTACAATGGGGTTCAAAGTTCAGTTTACTTCACCCTTCCTTCATTTTAAATTTAGATTTTTCTCCAAAAATGCTCCTCAGTCAATCATTACAACTGCGAAAATAAAAGCAACGTCAGGAAAACGTTTACTGGCACCCAAAGTAAAAATGCCAAACTTTGCCCCCCTTTTTGTAGAGATCCTACTACCAGCCCCCAAGTATAGCCCCTGCCAGGCTAAGGGCAATCAAGCAAAAGTGGTGGGAAACCCTTACATATACCCAATGAAGTGACTAGCCTCAGATGATACACAGAGATTAAACAAATCCTCCTACATGAGTTGTACCTGTTTATCTGCAATTTTCTCTTCTCTACATCAAAGTCCAAAATGTATAAAGATTGTCTGAGCTGTCAGAAAAAAAGAGGACGGAGAGCTAAAGTTACACTCTGCAGAGCTCAATGAGGGGAGCTCTGTGTGCTGATTGGATGGCAGAGACACACCCCCTTTACACAGCACACCAGAACAGAGCTGAGGCTGTTAGTCAGCTGGAGCTCCCTCCCCATCACCATTTTTGATAGCAGAGAAACGAGGCAGCAGACAGAAATGGCACAGTAAATTTCTGTTGCTGAATTCACAGCGCATGCATATCTAATCACTATTGACCATTAGTCGGCCCCAATCCAAGCCCATCTTCTTCCTGTTTGATTTCAGCTGGATGACCTCCTACCTTCTTCAATGTCTGGCCCTCACAGCTGTTAAATGGCCCTATCTGGCTTTAGCCCAGCTAAGTATTCTCCTTGCTTCAATGATAAACCACAAGATATTGTGGCAGGTAGGTTTTTTTTTTCAATTTGAGAAACTTTAATTACTATAAAGTTGGTTCCAAAAACTATTTTTGCTTTTTGTTTACTCCTCACTGCTATGACCCTTTTGCCTTAAAGAGACAGAAGAAGATCATGACTATATACAGAGCCACCATCAGAGGAAAACAGCCCATACAAATGTAGAGGGTCCGGGCGTCCCAAGGGGCCCAGCCCGCCCAGCCACCTGGTCCCCAACCATGGCTGGAGCCCCCAGGCTTATTTGGCTGCTGTGCAGGGCTTCTTTCTAGGTCAAACCTGGCCAATCCAGCAGGGGAGAAAGAGGGTGGGCTGAAGCATTGAAGAGACTAGGTGCCACGATCTGTGGGCTGTGAAAATTAAAAAAAAAAAAAACAAGCGGACACTTTCTTCACTTTCAGGTGCCGTCATGCCAGAGTAGTAATCTCCTGTGCGTGACAAGTACTGTATATGACAGTCCTGGCCTCTTCTATGTCAATCCACCGGGCAGGCTGGAACTGTCATGTACTTCTTCTGCACATGAGATTACTTTACGGGCACAGCGGGACCCGAAAGTGAAGCAAGAGTCCGCTTGGCTGGCAAAAGTTTTTTATTAATTACTGCAGCCTGTATTTCACAGTGCCCAGTCTGTTTTCTTTTTCCGCCCACTCCCCTTCATTCTGGGAGATTTCCCATGACAGGGATGGCTGTGTCTGTGTGTGCTGGGTCTTCCATCTGAAAGTTGTGGAGATGCCCACTAGCAGGAATTGATATATTGGGCAGTCTCTTTGCTGGATTGGGCAATCTCTTTGCTGGACTGGGCTGTCTCTTTGCTGGACTGGGCAGTTTATTTGCTGGACTGGGCAGTCTCTTTGCTGGATTGGGCAGTCTCTTTGCTCTATGGGGCTGTCTCTTTGCTGGATCGGGCTGTCTCTTTGCTGAATATATGGAGATGTATCTCTGCTGGATCGGGCTGTCTCTTTGCTGAATTTATGGGGGTTTCTTTGCTGCTTTGGGCCAACTCTTTGTTGAATACAGTATATGGGGAAGTAAGCACTGATGACTTGGAATACACTTTAATCTTCACATAATAAAGCTTGTTTGGCTGTACATCGCCTATGGATCACAGGAGTGCAGTTTGTTCTGTACTCCTGTGACCCATTTTCAGCAGAGAGCAGTCTGAGGTCCGCTCTCTGCGGACATCACAGAAGTCGGTCCAGGCACAACATCATGACAATGGAAGTCGGGATCCGCCTGGACTGGTACCTGGCTCAGCCTCTCAGCAAACCGATGAGAAGCTGAGCCAGCTGCTCCCCGTCCCCCCACAGCCTAGCGCTCCACTGAATGAGGAGGAGGCAGAGCGGAGAGCTGCTGACTGATAGTCAGCAGCTCTCTGTTCGGGGAGCTGTCAGAACCGAGAGATCGATGGTGTTTGATCGCTTGGTTCTCAGTGTAGAGGCGCCTGGGGACAGACTCAGCATCGGACCAATGCTGCATCCACCTAGGTAAGTATAAACCTTGAAAAAAAAAACCATTCCCATATATCTCTTTTAAGTTGTAAGAGCGTTAAAATAAAAGTGCTTTGAATGACTTGGTGGGATGGCCAGTGGGCCGATTCGGTTGGAAGCCAAGTGGGTGGGCTCTAGGGAATGTTGGCAGTCAGGCCCAGAGGGGCCCAGGCCTAAGGCTGTGTAAGGGGCCCCAAAATTTATGATGGCTGCCCTGACTATACATGTGTCCCTCAGCCAACCCCTTTCTGTTTATTTACCAAAGAGCTGACAGTGTTCTAAATGGTGCTAGATATTTATTCATCCCATATCGAACATTTAAGTTTGGGATTACAACCTTCTTTGCATTGGACACAGTTGGAATGTGAAGGACATTTAAGAAATTAAAAAGCTGGAAAGCTGTCGAGTCACTGCTGGGGAGGGGGGCCAGCGAGATTAACTTCAACCACTTCAGAGCTTCGGTTGTGAATTTTGAGGATAACTTACTCTACAGTACCAGCTGCTACAGAGGTCAGGGATGGCTTGTTTTAAATCCCATTTGCTGCTTGTAAAGAATATATTTTTTATTGTCCAGTCTGGTCAAGGTTCACTTTAAAGTATTTTTGGTGTATGTAGCAGGGCTTGCAGCATACTGGCAGAGAAGGGAACAAACCTTTTGTTCCTTATTCCAACTCACTAGCAGCTTTTGATCTTAGGAAGTTTCAGTTTCCAGTGAGTCAGACTGAGGTTTTAAGGGCTGAAAGAATATATCCCCACGAGGTCACATGCTTAGAGCTTCCTCTTCCCAAGTACTTCAAGTCCTTATTTAGGTCATAAATCATTTAATTTAAGTAATATATCTAAATTCAATTAAAATTACCTAAAAGAGAAGTAAAGGATTTTTTTCCTCTCATTTATACTTACTTAGGTGGATGCAGCATCGGTCTGATGCCTCATCTGTCCCCTGGCGCCTCTACTCTGAGAGCCAAGCGATTGAACACCGCAGATTGCTTGGTTCTGACAGCTCCCTGCGCCGAGAGCTCTCCGCTCTGCCCTCTCCTTGTTCATTGGAGCCCTGAGCTGTGAGAGGGCGGGGAGCGGCCAGCTCAGGCTCTCAGCGGCGTGCTTCACGGGTGCTCGCTTCTTTTGCAGTGCCCTATGCAGCCACCCTTGCATGCAGTTGTTTCACTACACTGTGGGCATCAATAGAAACACACGGCCCCAGAGCCTAGGATGGCAAGGCACTCCCCTGCTCCTCCCTCCTTCACCTTCTCCCCTCTCTAGCTAACAGACTGCCTAAAAACTGCACTGTCCACTGTTAACCCTTTCCTGTAAGGACCAGAGGCTGAGGAAAGCAGCACTGAAAGAGCAGGAACTAAAACATTGAAAACAGTAAACTGCAAGTGCTGGTGTAAGAAATTGTAAAATATTTTACTGGGGGAATATTTATTTTATTTTGCTCAATTGTGCTCAGTAAGCTAAAGACCACTGGGAGTTTAATACTGTGTTTACCATACACAACTTTTCAGTTAAAAAAAAATGTAGTAAAGTGTTTTTAAAACGTTCTCACTATACGGTGAAAGTTAATCATCTATCTGTGATTAATTAATCACTCTAACTTCATGCAAATTTGGTAGGTTTTACAATCTTTGTTTTTGGCCTCATGCTCACACAGCTCTTATGAACAGCTTTCTCCTAAAGTCGTGTTTTTCAAACGCGTGCAGGCACCTCAAGCATTTAGCATTCATTTATTTCATTGGCAAGGATAGTCATTTATTGTGACTGTTTAAAGCAGGGGTGGGGAACCTATGTCCTGGGGGCCGTATGCGGCCCTCGAAGTCATTTGGTACGGCCCCCTGTGCAGCTGAGTCTGTATCTCTCAGCTGTCAGAACGGAGCCGATGCTTCCTGTATAGTTTCGGCTCCATTCTGACAGTCTGAGTGAGTCAAAGGTGGAGTAATATCAAATGCACTCCGCCTGTGACCAATACAGGAAACATTGCCTCTTCCTCCAGCGCTTTTCTGCCAGCAGCAGTATCAGCCAGAGCCAGCAGTACCAGGCAGAGGCAGCAGTACTCATAGCAGCACCAGCCAGAGCCAGCAGCACCAGCCAGAGCCAGCAGCACCAGCCAGAGCCAGCAGTTCCAACCAGAGCCAGCAGTTCCAACCAGAGCCAGCAGTACTAGCCAGTAGTACCAGCCTGAGCCAGCAGTACCCACAGCACAGTACCAGCCAGCAGTACCAGCCTGAGCCAGCCGTACCCACAGCAGTACCAGCCAGCAGTACCTACAGCACATTACCAGCCTGAGTCAGCAGTTCCCACAGCAGTACCAGCCTGAGCCAGCAGTACCCACAGCAGTATCAGCCAGCTGTACCCACAGCACAGTACAAGCCAGGAGTACCAGCCTGAGCCAGCTGTACCCACCAGCAGTACCAGTCAGCTGTACCCACCAGCAGTACCAGCCAGCTGTACCCACCAGCAGTACCAGCCAGCTGTACCAGCCAGATGTACCCACCAGCAGTACCAGCCAGCTGTACCCACCAGCAGTACCAGCCAGCTATACCCACCAGCTGTACCCACCAGCAGTTCTTTTCAACACTTACCACCACAAAGAGTCGACTGTGCTCCAGACTGACCGAAGCAAACCTGGAAAACCAGTTGCGAGTAGCAACATCATCAATACCAGCTAACATCACACACCTCACCAAAGAGAAGCAGTTGCACCTATCACATTAGGGGTGAGTTAAATGTTTGACCAAATATAAGAGGCACATTTTTAAGTTGATCATTTTGTACGGCCCCCGAATGATTTTATAAATACCCAAATGGCCCTTGGCAGAAAAAAGGTTCCCCACCCCTGGTTTAAAGGAATGAATGCCCAAACGCTTGACATGCCTAAAATACATGACGCTCAAGTGCTAAATGCACCAAGCGCTTAGGCACATTTACATGCGTTTAGGCTCATTGGGAGTTTTTTCTGCCCAAGCGCACCTCTCCTGAACGAGATTATGGCGTGTTAAGATATATGCCCCTAAAGCTTCTGCCTCTAAATGCCTGTAAATGCCTACAAGGACACATACACTATATTACCAAAGGTATTGGGACGCCTGCCTCTACATGCACATGAACTTTAATGGCATCCCAGTTTTAGTCTGTAGGGTTCAATATTGAGTTGGCCCACTCTTTGCAGCTCTAACAGCTTCAACTCTTCTGGTAAGGCTGTCCACAAGGTTTAGGAGTGTGTCTATTGGAGTTTGACCATTCTTCCAGAAGCGCATTTGTGAGGTCAGACACTGAAGGTGGACGAGAAGGCCTGGCTCGCAGTATCCACTCTAATTCATCCCAAAGGTGTTCTATCGGGTTGTGGTCAGGACTCTGTATAGGCCAGTCAAGTTCCTCCACCCCAAACTCACTCATCCATGTCTTTATGGACCTTGCTTTGTGCACTGGTCAAAATCATTTGGTGGAGGGGGGATTATGGTGTGGGGTTGTTTTTCAGGGTTTGGGCTTGGCCCCTTAGTTCCAGTGAAGGAAACTCTCAAAGTGTGAGAATACCAAGTAGTTTTAGGCAATTTCATGCTCCCAACTTTGTGGGAACAGTTTGGCCATGGCCCCTTCCTGTTCAAACTGCTCACCAGTGCACAAACAAGGTCCTGACCTTAACCCGATAAAACACCTTTGAGATTAATTAGAGCGGAGACTGCGAGCTAGGCCTTCTCGTCCAGCATCAGTGCCTGACCTCACTTATTCGCTTCTGGAAAAATGGTCAAACATTCCCATAGACACACTCCTAAAACTTGTGGACAGCCTTCCCAGAAGAGTTGAAGCTGTTATAGCTGCAAAGGGTGGGCCAACACAATATTGAACCCTACAGATTTAGACTGGGATGCCATTAAAGTTCATGTGTATGTAAAGGCAGGCATTCCAATACTTTTGACAATATAGTGTAGGTTAGCATAAAGGGGCTTTTAGGTTGTGGGGAAAAAAAATGACAAACACCTTGTAAAATGGGATTTTCACTGTAGTGTGCATGAGGCCATGTGTAATTTATTACCTATCTTCATGGGGGCAGCCATATTGCTCATTACATCAGGAGAATCTGCTTCCAGCTCAGGAGTACTGCATACTGACTGAATCTTTCCGATCATCTTCCCTCACTGAAAGTCTGTTGGACAAGGTCTTTCTGATTAAAAGTAGATTCTATGTGAAATACACACAGGGTTTCTAGTTGCCAGAAAACATGTGATCTTTCCTAAGGCATTAGATCACACGAGGCTACAGCGGTTTTTCCATTCATGGCAGTAATGATGTTCTTTTTTTACTCAAAATAAGAAATTAGGTGTGACAAAGCTTTTTATAATTTACCATCTGTTGTCATGTGGGCACCATGGCGCTCTTCCGAGCATGAACGTCAATGTTCATACTCGGAAGAGCGTCATGGTGGCCACATGAAAACAGTTGAAGCTCTTAGATCTGCAAAGGCTGGGCCAGAACTGCCACTGGCCAGTCTTGATTCCACCCCCTGACATTACTATGCTACTGACATGCTACTACTACTACTGCAAAAAACATGCTACTACTTCAAAGACATGCTAATAGGTTAATTGGCTCCTGCCTAAAATCGGCCTAGGTATATATGTGAGTTAGGGACCTTAGATTGAGTCAGGGACTGATGTGAATGGACAATATATGTAAAACAAAGTAATGTATAATCCGCGCTTATGGCTCAAGCCTGCATTATATAAATATGGGACGTGGGGTTTAAACTTATATAGCGAGCTGCTGCCCCCAATTACCCACCACACGTGTGGGTTCAGTATTAAAAGATAAAATATTGAGTAATGGCACTGCCCTTATTATTCCTGCTTGCCCATACCATGGGTGTATTAGTGATGATATCAAATCACAAACATAATTAGTGAATGTTAATTGGTAATAAACTGTACCTTATATTGTGCTATAAACACATAATCCTTATATTAACCACTTGCCGACTGCCTAACGCCGATCTACGTCGGCAGTCAGCCCCTCACAGGCAAAGTGATGTAGGGCTACGTCACTAGCTTGTGAGGGTCTAGGGAGCGAGCGTGCGCCCCCGGAGGCGCGCTCCCGCTCCCGCGTGGTCACGGACCCCCCCGCGCGTGTGACCAGCGGACCCGATGTCCGCCGGTCACTCGGCGATCGGCGGGGGAGAGGGAGAAAGTCAGACGGCTTGTGTAAACAAGCCACCTGTCATTCTCCCCGGTGTATGAAGGCTGATCATACGGTTCTACTATGTAGAACCGTCGATCACTCTTCATACATCTGAAGCCACAGCCAATCACAGTAGAAAGCACGCCCCTAGGGACACACACAGCCCCTCCCTCTCTAATAAAGTTAACCCCTTCACTACCAGTGTATTTTTACAGTAACAGTGCATATGTATAGCACTGATTACTGTAGAAATGTCGCTGGTAACCCCAAAAGTGTCAAAAATGTCAGTCAAGGGTCCAATCTGTCCGCCGCAATGTCGCAGTACCGCAAAAAAATCGCAGATCGCCGCCATTACGCGTTAAAAAAAAACAACAAAAATGACAAAAATCTTTCCCTTTGTTAGTAAACGCGATAACTTTTGCGCAAACCAATCAAAATACGCTTTTTGCGATTTTTTTTTACCAAACATAGGTAGCATAAAACAAATTGGCCGAAAATGTTAAAAAATTTTGATTTTTACATTTTTTTGGGGGGGAATTTCATATAAAAAAATGTGAAAAATATTGCTATTTTTGCAAAATTGACGCTCTTTTTTTGTTTATAGCGCGTGATCAAAAAATCGCACAGGTGATCAAATACCACCAAAAGAAAGCTCTGTTTGTGGGGAAAAAAAGGACGCCAAATTTGTTTAGGTACAGCGTCGCACGACCGTGCAATTGTCCGTTAAAATCACGCAGTGCCGAATCGCAAAATACCCCCTGGTCGGAATGGGGGTAAAATCTTCCGGGGCTTAAGTGGTTAATGTAAACATATTCATTGAAATTAATCATGTGCAAAATGACAATATTGTGCAAATCATAGTGTGCAGAATACAATTTGTGCAAATAATCGCAAATTAGCGGCCATATAATTCATGCAAAATCGAGATAAATTGCTGGTGCTATATATGTTGAAAAACAATATCCAAAAAATTGTCCAGAACCAACTATAAATGTGGACGTAATCTGGAGAAGGCCGCTCCAGATGATGTCAGAGTGATGAAACGTGTAGGGCGGAGTCTAGCATCATTATGCCACTTCCGGTTTTCAGTCGTGGAACGCAAAAGTGCCCCTCTTCGTTCGTGACACATTATGCCTAAAAAACTGGAGGATATAGAGAAGGGGATCCACCAGCCAAACGGATGAGAAGGAGGGAGTAACACTAGTATACTTGTCTAAAGTGATATACCCCTGTTGAAAGGGGTATTCCCCCATTTTTTTCCGCTGTGCACAACCCACTTCTTTCTCTGCCATTGGGGTCCAAATTATGATCTTGCACACAGGCCCACTGCTTTCTTAACCACTTAAGGACCAGGCCTATTTCTGACACTTGTTGTTTACAAGTTAAAATCAGTATACTTTGCTAGAAAATTACTTAGAACCCCCAAACAATATATATATATTTTTTTTTAGAAAAGACTCTGGAGAATAAAATGGCGGTCATAGCAATATTTTTTGTCACGCTGTATTTGCGCAGCGGCCTTTTAAATGCAATTGTTTGGAAAAAATAAATTTTACTGCATTTAAAAAAGACTACACAGTAAAGTTAGCCCAATTTTTTTTCTATAATGTTACGCCGAGTAAATAGATACACAACATGTCATGCTTCAAAACTGCGCACGCTCTTGAAATAGTGACAAACATTGGTAGTTAAAAATCTCTGCAGGTGACTCTTAAACAATTTCTACAGATTACCAGATTAAGTGGTTAAAATGCCTCTGGTTGCATCATTAAGATGGCTGCCGCGCAGTAGCTATCTTTAAACCTGGAAGTTCCCAGCGGCTTCTACAAAAATAAGCTGGGAACTACCATGCAGGCTATCCTGCAGTAGATATTTAAATGCCCCCTATATACAGCCGAGCTGCAATATGTAGGTGGGGCTTTGTGTGGGTGTGGTTTGAATGTGGGCGGGGACACAGGTGGCCCTATGATCTCCTATTGCCTGGCGGCCCCATGAGTTTTCAGTCCACCCCTGGCTTAGCAATGGATCGATTAAGGAATAAGGAAGGTGGGGGGCACAGCAGGTGGTAAAACTTTTTTCCCTAATGCACAGAATAAATTAAGGTTAAAAAAAAAAACTGCCTAGCCCCCACATAAACAAACAGAACTACAAAGAGTTATATTTTTCTTGAAAGAAGTTTCAGAATAGAGCCTCAAAAAAAGTTGCAAGTTTGAATTTTCTTTTTTAAGTTATGCCATGTCAATGGTGATATGAAAAAAAAAAAAGTAGGTGGTGTTATCCCGATTTGGCTGCAAAAGTGGAATACAGTAAACCCCCCTCCATTGCGGGGGTTACGTTCCGGACCCAGCCGCGAAAAAGTGAAATTCCGCGAAATAGAAAAACCCTATTAAAATGCATTGTAGGCATGATTTTTTACTGTCACTGTACGTGTAAAAGCATTTTAAGGTCTTTAAACACACTTTTAAAACAATAGAAACTCATTTAAACACATAAAAGATACTAAGAGACATAGCAAGAGCTAAGAAAAACACAAAAATATTTCATTTTGAATGATTTATATAGTAAAAAAACATTACAAAAAAAAACGCGAATTACCGGGACCGCACAAACTGAACTGCGATGGAGCGGGGGATTACTGTATACACCTTAAAGTTAATTTTACTTTCTCGCCACTGCCACTGTTCTGTTCAGGGTAGAAGCACTTTTTCAGTGGTGTTAGCTGTCCCGGAGGCCCTGGAGCAGTGCAGGGCTGCAGGCTGGAGAAAGTTTATGTTGGCATAAGATCAGGTTAAAACTTTTGATCGGTCAATCATGAGTACCTATAGCTGCTTCTTGGCAAGTATGGCCAGTAAGGGGGCTTTGTCGATTGGCTGAAGACCTTGTTTAGAGGGGCTGAAAGCTTCATGCTTGTGAATGGTTGGATCGGACAGCCTTTTGAGGTTGGCTCAGCTGTGAGTCAGGGGTGTGCTTTGGGTCCTCCGCTATACAGGTTTGCAATCCATCCCTTCATCAGGAGATTAGAGCGTACCGTTGTGCCAAGTGCCTTTGGGCAATCTTGGTGAGCCTCCTCTGAGAGTCGTGGCCTATGCTGATGACGTGTCTGTTTTTATCTCTGGGACAGAGGAGGCCAGGGAGGTGGTTTCAGTGATCACAGATCAATCAGGATAAGAGTGAGGTTTTCTGGATGGGAAAGGAAGGTACAGGCTTTGAGCTTCCAGACACCTTCCCAAAGCCCGGGCAGGAAATTATAGTTTCAGGCACCAAATTTGGTCCCAGCAATTATGGCCTTGCAAAACTGTTAAGCAGACTACAAGATGCCAATGCCAAGGTTGCCAGCTGGAATGATTGGAAACTCTCTTACGGGGAAGGATTGACCTAATTAAAACTTACCTAAACCCAATATTTCTGTATGTCAGCTTTGTCTGTGTTTTGCCAGTGTCTTTCTATGCAAACATCTACAGCTGTTTCTTCCAGCCTTAATCTCATTAAGAAGTCTGTAACCTACCTTCCCCGGTGGATGCAGGCATCCCAACCTGCAAAAACAAATTTTAGGGAGGTGGCAAACTCATTTCAGGGAGGTGGCACTCTGCGCAGCCACGCTGCCATGGCACCCACTAATTTAACACATCTAGAGGATGACCAAATGAAATGGAATCAGTATACAGAGGTTTACTTCTTCTGAGAGATATTAAAGGAACACTCTAACCACCATGACAACTTCAGTGATTTGAAGTGGTCATGGTGGTAGGAGTCAGAAACACTGCACATGCAGGGATATTTACAGTTATGTGCTGGGGGCGAGTTGCACCCCTAGAACATATGACTTAGGCAGCCAGAAAATGTAATGTCCTTATTCATACATGTATGAACAAGGACATGACATATTATGACAAAACACAACTAGTTATTAAAAAACATATTGCAACAATTTACACATGCTAATGCACATACTTTTTCTACTTATTTTGCAGATTGCTGGCGGTTACTGCTGGTGCCTTTACTGCTGTCAGTTACTGCTAGTGGGTACTGCTGGCGGTTACTGCAGGTGGGTAATGCTGGCGGTTACTGCTGGCAGGTACTGCTGGCGGCTACTGCTGATGGTTACTGCTGAAGGGTAATGCTGGTGGGTACTGCTGGTGGGTACTGTTGGCGGTTACTGCTGGTGGGTACTGTTGGCGGTTACTGCTGGCTGGTAATGCTGGTGGGTAATGCTGGTGGTTACTGCTGGCAGGCAATGCTGGTGGGTACTGCTGGCACTGCTAGCCGGTAATGCTGGTCATTCGGGTACTGCTGGAGGAAGCAGTGGCTGCAGTAGAGAGCAGAGCCGCTGCTTCCTGTATCTAAAACCGAAAAAAAGAGACTAGGCACCAAGAAGTGTAGTGACCATTTCTTGTAATATTCATGTGCCTATAGCTGCCAGAGAGGATCAACCTCGGGACCGAGGATGCCAATAAAAAACACACAACAGAGAGTCTCTCACCAGGAGGCGCTTGGGGCTGTGATAAAAAATACTAATGCCATTGCAAATAAAGTAAAAAAATGTACAGTTTATTAAGATGAACAAGGTAAACAGTTAAAATAATAATACTGTCATGTGCTGTCCGCTTCACTGACTCTTTAAGACAAGCCGAGTGTTCTAGTTAGTGGATGGAGCCTGAATAGGAGCCAATCCTGCAGCTGTCACAAAAAGGCTGGGAGTACTGGGGGAAAAAGGACAACCTGTTCCTTGTAATACTAACCCCAGTTGACTGTGTTGACCGTGGGTGACTTCCAGCGGTCCAGTTGTAGACACACAAAGGGCTCTGTCCAGGCAAAGAGGTGGAGGGGAGACCGACAGCGATGGAGTCGAACGCTGCAGCCGGAGGATGACGTCACCGCTGTGAGTCGACCGACACTCGATGGTATGGGACGGGCCGCACACGGCTACTGAAGGCACTCACTGTGTGATGCTTGGACCAAGCAGTCCCATACCATTGGAGTGTTAGTCAGCTTACAGCAGTGACGTCATCCTCCGGCTGCAGCGTTCGGCTCCATCGCCGTCGGTCTCCCCTCCGGCAGACATCTGTGAGTGACTTCGGAGGAAATTAAGTCTCTTCCTAGGAAGGCCCTGGAGAGGAGGTTTATTGAATATGCCTTTAGCAAGCCACTGGCCTTGAGGGATTGCCCAGGCCCTGAAGGTCTGCGGTTGAATAATCTGGAATGAATCCCTTTAAAGTTTTGGGATTTGGCCTGGCTCTCGTTCAATGGCAGTCTCTATTTGAAAGGCAGCCTGAAGCATTGCTCCATGGAGAAGGGTGGTTGTCCAAGAGTTGAGTGTGGCATTGTGGAGGAGACAATGGACCATTTCTTGCTTCAGTACCCTTTCAATATAGAAATCTATAAGCAGGTGGGTGGGGCTCTGGGTATACCTTTCCTTTCCCGCTTAAGTTATGCGGAGTGGTCATATGGGGCTTTTGAGACTGATCTGGATTTTGATTTTGAGACACTTTTTCCAGTTAGCTTAGTAGTCCGTTACTTCACGTGGAATGCACAGTGTCAGGTTCCCCTCAGAAAAAAGTCCTTCCTGTCGAGGTGGTGGTGCATAACATTCTGGGTGAGGTTGGGAAGATTTAGGGTTTTGAGAATGACAGGTGTGGCCTGGGAGCTTGGACAAAAGCATGAAGGAGTTTCAGTGTCAAGGTCCTACCTTGCCCTCCTGTTGGCAGCCATCTTGGGCATGTGCAGACTGCTGCCTCTTATAGACTCTGATTGCATCATCACTTGCCTGCTGCCTGGGCGTCACACACTGATGATGCTGCACACCTGACTATATCTTTTACCTGATGGGTTTCAGTCCTTGCCCTTGTGTTTGTGCTCCAAGGTGCATCTCTGCTAGTAGTCTTCTGTTCTCTGTGTTCCTCTGTGTATGACCTGACTTGGCTGACAACTTTCCTTGCTCTCGATCCAGCATTGGCAGGCGATCTGGCGTCGGCAGACAACATGGCATTGGCAGACTTGGGTAATCGACTCTCCTTCTTCTCGGCCTACCATCCGTAGTCCAATGGTACCTCTGAGCATTCCAACCAAGCTCTGGAGCAATTTCCCTGCTGCTATATCTCTGACCATCAGGACAATTGGGTTGATCTGCTACCCTGGGGGGGAGTTTGCAAGGAACTCTGCCATCAACTCATCTTCCGGAACATCTCCATTCATGGCCAATTATGGGCTCCAACCTGCTGTGTTGCTCGAGTCGTTCTTGCCACAGGACATCCCAGCTAGATCCCTAGAGGATCATCTTTGTGCCCTCCGTTCCTCTTGGGTGCAGATTCAAGAGTCTTTACGGGTCTTTGCACAGCGTCAGAAGCTCAAGGCAGACCAGAGAAGTTTATCTGCTCCTTCGTACCAGGTCGGGGAGAGGGTGTGGTTGTTGACCTGTAATCTCAACCTCAGCGTGCCCACTCCAAAACTGGCACCCCGTTTTGTTGGGCCTTTTCAAATCCTCTGTAAGGTGAACCCAATGGCCTATGCCCTTGGTCTTCCCCCTGGCATGCGTATCTCCAATGCCTTTCACGTGTCACTTTTGAAGCCACTGGTTTGCAATCGCTATACTTCTTTACTTCCTCACCCTCGTCCCATTCCTGTGGACAATCATGAGGAGTATGAGGTTAGCAGCATCTTGGATTCTTGTCTGTTCCAATGTCAGGTTCAATACCTGGTGCACTGGAAGAGTATGGTCCTGATGAGCGCTCCTGGGTTCCCTCCGCTGATGTTCATGCTCCTGCCCTTCTCTGTGCTTTCCATGCTCGCTTTCCTTAGAAATGTTTTTTACTCCGCGGAGGAGGGGCTGTTGAGGGAAGAGCACTGACAAGGTCTTACCCTGCCTTCCTGTTGGCAGCCATCTTGGACATGTACAGACTGCTGCCTCTTATAGACTCTGAATGCATCATCACTTGCCTGCTGCCTGGGCACCGCACAGTGATGCTGCACACCTGACTATATCTATCACCTGATGGGATGCAGTCCTTGCCCTTGTGTTTGTGCTAGTGGATTCATAAAACACAAGAAAGAGTCTCTCTCGGCTAGAGTTCGTGGCTATACTGGCGTGACTGTTACGGGTGGTTGTAGGGCATTGTCTTTAGCGCACCCAGGACTCCTTAAGGTACTGTTTGGAATACTGAAATAAAGCCATTAAAGAGGATATTTCAGTTGGTGAGAGTGCGAAAGTAATGTAAGCTTGCCATCTTTTAACCACTTGCCGACCGCTCACGTTGCTGCTACTGCAGCAGAGCGGCTCGGCTGGGTCCAGCGACGTAGACCTACATCGCTGGATTCCTCCCTCTCTCGGTGGCGTGCGCGCGCCGCCGGAGGCTTGCTCCCGCTGTGTTTAGGCACAGCGGGAGTCGGGCCAGGGGAGGAGAGGCGGTGATCACCGCCACTCTTCCCTGATCGTCGGGAAAAGACTGAGGAAATCTTGCCGCTTGTGTAAACAAAGCGGGCGGATCTCCTCTGTGACAGGCAGGGACAGATCACAGGATTCAGCATAGCTGAACCTGCGATCTGTGTCTGTGTCACACAACCCCCTCACCCCACACACGTCAGTAAGCATGAGGCAAACATTTAACCCCTTGATCACCAACAGTGTTAACCGCTTCCCTGCCAGTGTCATTATTACAGTAACAGTTCATATTTATAGCACTGATTACTGTAGTAATGTCACTGGTCCCCCCAAAAGTGTCAAAAATGTCAGTTTACTGGTCTGATCTGTCCGCCGCAATGTCGCAGTCCCGCAAAAAAATCGCAGATCGCCGCCATTACTAGTAAAAAAAAAAAAAAAACAAGAAAAATTACAAATCTTTCCCATAGTTAGTAAACACGATAACTTTTGCACAAACCAATCAAAATAAGCTTATTGCGATTTTTTTTTTTTACCAAAAATATGTAGCAGAAAACAAATTGGCCTAAAATGTTAAAAAATTTTGATTTGTAAATTTTTTGGGGGGAATGTTATATATCAGAATGTGAAAAATATTGTTTTTTTTTTTCAAAAATGAAAAATCGCACAGGTGATCAAATACCACCAAAAGAAAGCTCTATTTGTGGGGAGAAAAAGGACATAAATTTAATTTGGGTACAGCGTGCACAACCGCGCAATTGTCCATTAAGGTAACGCAGTGCCGAATCGCAAAATATGGCCTGGTCAGGAATGGGGTAAAATCTTCTGGTCTTAAAGTGGTTACAAATACGCTCATTGGGAATTTTTTTGTCTAAGACTTGTAGCTAAATACATTTTGGCCTAAATATATGACAAAAATTGAATATATTGGATATTTTTTAACTGTCAAAGTAGAAAATGTCAATTTTTTCGCTAAATTTTTGCTCATTTTTTTATTAATATCGCAAAAAATTAAAAGTGCAGAGGTGATCAAATACCACCAAAAGAAAGCTCTGTTTGTGGGAAAAAAAGGACGTAAATTTTGTTTGGGTACAGCGTTGCATGACCGCGCAATTGTCAGCTAAAGTTGCACAGTGCCAAGTTGAAAAAAGTGGCCTGAAAATCCTCCGGTCTTAAAGTGGTTAAAGAACCTTTTTATAGAAGCAGGGTTATGCACTAGGGTTTCTGTGAGTAGTTTTTCTTTGCATAGGAGGTTTGTTAGGTAATTTGTTAACGTGATAAATGTTTAATAGTTTCTTAGCCTGAGGATGTGTTTAGGTGGAGGTTAGGGTTTTGTTGAGGTGAATGAATCACAATAATAATAATATGAAAATGTGTCTTGGTTTGTATATTTAGTTTTCTTTGTTTTTCTCTGGCAAAAATTACATTTTCTGTTTCTATGCTGATGTAATCTATTGGGGGCACTCTACACATGCTCAGTTTGGTGTTTATTGCTAGAGTGATGTGATCAGCACACGGCCAATTAGCACTGTCCAGACAGAGGGTCAGGGGTCCTGCATCCTCATAGGACATTTAGAGGAGAATGAAAACTGCCTCTACAAGCTTTAACCAGTTCTCAGCCAGACACTGATAGAAGTCACAAGACTGCTATATACTGCTGATGAAAAAAGGTATTTAGCAGATTATATTTACTAAAACAATTGCATTTCCGTGTTTTGTGTACTGTCGGAGACCAGATATAGTGAATGCAGGGTCCTGGGTTTAGTAACACTTTAAGGCTGTGTTCACTTCCAAAGTGTTCCCGGTAGTATCATGCATTCAATGAGTGAATTACACAGTGTCATTGTTCATTTTCTGAACCCATAAAACGTAGTGGTAATGCAGCAAAACACACATATATTGCTATTGTGACTATATGACCAGCAGAGACCATCAAAAACATGCAAACATAGGCAAAGTGATGTAGTGAAACTCACAGTATTAAAAACTTGCATAAACTCACAACCACACATCCTAAAGCATATGTTAAAAAACATATGAAACAGCAGTAATGTTCACAGCGTAAAGTGTGAATCCAGAATAAATACTGGCTAGTGAGCTCCAGTTCACAAGAGTGACATTGTGACAACTGTAATATTTAAGATTATCTAACACTGGTTATATAGACATGTTTTATTTCATTTTTTCCAACACATATTTTTGCACACAAAGCTGAACTCAAAGCTGAACTCAAAGCAGATTTAAACCACAAAAATGATAACAGCTTTGTAATCATTCATTGATCATTAAAGGATACGTTTACCCTAAAACTAAAATCCCTATATCTATAGACCTCCACAATCTAAGACTAACCTATCTAGCCCTGTAAAGAAGAAATCAGTATAGTTTCCTTTTTTAAAGCCGATCCAATCCGGTCTCCAGCAGCGGAAGCTCTTCAGAGGACACAGCTGACAACAGCTGGGAAATTAATGGGAAGTGACGTCACCCATAGACTTACTATGAGGCTTCTATTGTCGGCTGTGTCCTCTGCACCCGCCTACACAGCGAAGCTGCCGCTGACAGGTCAGCGTGGGATTGCATCAAATTGGCTTCAAAAAAGGTATGTATACTGATTTTTTTTTTTTTTTACAGGGCTAGATAGGTTAGTGTTAGATCGTGGAGGTCTATAGATGCAGGGAATTTAATGTTAGGGAGGCCTTTCATTGCATTTTTTAAATGCAAGTAGTGTAAGCAGTGGCGGCTGGTGCTGGAGGATTTTGGGGGGCGTGGATGGGCCCCTCCAGGTCCGCACTTACTTTACAGGCTTAGCCCTCCAGTGGCCATGGCTCCCCTGGTGGTCGGCTCCACGGCTTCTGTGTTGACCCGGTTGGTTGAAAGAATTGAGTTGGAATTGAGTTGAATGAGGCTGGCTATCTGTCTGAGAACATCTAGTGGCAGAAACAGTACTGTGGGGGAAATCCCTGGATTGATGGAGAATATTGCAGCAAAAGCTTGTTTTGTTCATTTAGAATGGGTTATTTATTCTTAATATATTGGGCTGGGGTTCTGCTTTAACTCCACAATTATGCCCCACTTCCCAGCATTGCACACAGAGATTTATGCAAAAATCCCTTCAACAGAATGGCAATCTTTACTTTTTTAAAGCAGAATCGCAAATCCACTATGTGTGTCAGATTTTTTCTTTGAGACATGGAGATATAGCTATCCATCATTCACCAAAGTGTGTTTAAGTTATTTATAATGTTTCAGGTTCAAAATGTATTTACAGCTCTGTCTAGAAAGCTGCATTCCACAAGTTTATGGAGCAACAGCGAAAATAATTTCTGACGTCATCCAACTTCTGCGCTTGTCCAGGTAAAACCAGTCCTGCAAATTGAGATAATGTCAGAAAGTGGTAATGACGCTGTCACCACCACATACCAGATAAGAGGATTCGTTTCCAAAACAGGTACAAAGAAGAGAAACATTAGCCCTACATTGCAGTATGTAATGATAAAAAATTAAAAAGCTATGAAAGTCATGCTTTTTCTAAATGCACAAAGCACAAAGTCAGAATTAGCATTATTATATATCAAGTGCAGAATAGCTGTAAATTATAAATCCATACAATCTATCAATCCATACCAAAAATATTTAGCAGGTATAGCAAGGCAATGTGCTTAAAGTGGTTGCTATCCTAAAAAAATGGATCCTGTTCCCTTAAAGCATGTTATACAGCACAGTGCTTGTGCTGTGTAATTTGGCCCCCTGTATCACCTGAAATACCTGGCTGATCCTGCCTGGCTATACCTTCCCCCTGGTAAATTGACCACAGTTTATCATGATTGCTGAGCCCTGACCCTGTGGTCAGTTTAGGTGCCTCCGTCATCCGCAGCTCTCCTCTCTGCTCTCCTGTGTCTCATGTGTCCTCCCCTCCCTGCCTGTCAGCTCTGTCCACTCCACGATCCTCCCCTCCTGCTTCTTCCATACCTATACTATGATCATGCCATCCCCTCTGTTATATAACGCTATGTGTCCCTGTACCTGTGCTATATGAATAAAATGCAGATTATACCTTATCTCAGAGCGTCTCCCAGCGCTCACGTGACTTTTAGGCTCTCTCCTCTGCACGGCTGACAGCTATAGCGGGCGGAGCTGTGTACACCCGCTGATGTCAACTGGGTAGAGGAGAGAGCCGAGGAGTCATGTGAGTGCCGGGAGACGCTCTGAGATAAGGTATAATTGGCTTTTTTTTTTTTTTTTATATAGCACAGGGCCACATAGCGTTATATAACAGAGGGGATGGCATGATCATAGTATAGTGGGTTAACAACCACTTTAATACACAGTTCTGCAGCATAGGGGCTATAGTATATAAATAAATACAGTATAGTCATCCATATTCAAATCCCCAGTCTGCCTGACTGCGTTTTATCCAATCCACTAAAAGTTTTGGACAAAAATTAGGACATCAATTTAGTCAACTGTGGCTAAGTGCTTTGAAAGCATTTGATATGCCTGCAGCGTTAGTTGTTCTACAATTGCCTAGGTCTGGTTGGAGAGATAGCCTTTGTGTACTTGGCATATTAGGATGTACAGGAAGGACCCTCTCACTTTTAATGTGCATGCAATAGTGCACATTGCAGTATGCATGTATTTTTGAAGGTTGTGTGCATTTGATCAGGTGTTTATGCGTATTTGCACATCCTAAAATGTTTTTTGTTCATGCATTATAAAAGTTAAAAAGAAATTCAGATTAGCAGTTTTTCGTGGCCTAAATGAACAGCTCGATTTCGACCTGCTTCATAAACTTAAATGCACAAAAAAGCTGCATGTCCTATTTGAACAAAAGGAAAAGAAAACATAGATGGTAAGCTGCCTAGCTGTACACTATAAAGATAGTAAAGTATAGGGTTCCTATGTGAAATGAATTTCCATGCAGTAAAACATATATATTTTAGGTATGAAGGGGCCCTATTTGTAATGTGTGGCTTCTTAAAGCTCATCTGTCCTGGCTTCAGCTGTCCAGCAACATACAAGGGAGTGGAATGGACGCTGCTCTCCCATGCAGCCCATGTGAAGTAAAGGGAAGGAAAAGCCTCAGCCTACACATCTCCGCAAACCACGCCTCTGACGCATTTCATCTCACCCACCGGGGCTCAGGCAGGCCATACAGGGTTTAAATCTTGGCCGATTCAGCAAGAACCAGCTGAGATTCAAAGTATTGGGCAGGCTGAATGTACCAAGTTGATTGATTGATTAACTTGGGTACAACCAGCATGACAGGTTTTACCTGCAATTGTTGCTAGCGGCTGCTATAGCCACTAGCAATAATCACTGTCTTCTCCCGGCAAGGGAAGCTTCCCCTGCCAGGAGAAGACAATGGCCCAGCAGGAGGGATTCCCGCATCAACACTGTCTGTGTTGATGGGAAAATCAAGCAATCTTCTTTCCTGCAACCCGTGGTTTCAGGAAAGAAATTTGCTCCATGTATGGCCAGCCTAAGTCATAGAGGGAGCAAAACGCATCAGAGCGTGGTTTGCTGAGAAGTGTAGGCAGATGTGGCTCCTTACCTTTACATCACAAGGGCTGGCCAGGAAAGTGGCGTCCATCCGACTCCATTGTATGTGACTTTTTGAATGACTGCAGTGAAATGCCGGTACCCTGTCTCTTTAGGATTAAAGTGAAAAGTTTCCTCTCTAGCTTAAACGGCGCTCCAAGCTTTATATTTATGTCCCGCAACGTACGTAATTCATTCAAATAATAAAAATGATTACAAGGATGTAACTAAAGCTGTATATGTGTAGTAATAAACCCACTGTGTACCCACTACCCACTGCGTAACCAACATAGGCCAAGGTGTAGGGCAGCAAAGCTGCCAGCAGTGGCTCCAGTCACCAAGAAGTCTTGTTACTGAGTGGATCTACACTCCTAGAACCAAGCTGCTAACAGAATACGGTGACAGTATGTCCTACTTTTCTGGTGGCCAGCCCTGGTTATATTGTTGAAAAATGGACTCTCACACATCCTCTCCTTTTCAGTGTGCCTTGCATAGCTAAAATGTTTGGTCCTGTTGGTGTCAAAGTCTAGCAAGTCAAGGTAGAAAAGAAGTGGCGCAGACAGTTGTCCTGGGGGGATAGAAGATATAAATCTGGCCATGCTTACTGCGCAGAGAAAACATGGCTTAGTTACAAGGATGTATTCAATGTGACGCCTCTTGAGTGTACATGTAAAATCAACCATCTTGTACAAAATCCACTTTTTTTGTCATGTGATTATTTTTAAATAAACTAAAGCCAGTACTTTTTCTTCATTTATGTCCAAAATTGGCCAGACAAGTTTCAAAAAAAGGAAAAACCTAATCAGTAATTTTTTTATTTCAATCTTTTTATCAGAGAAAAAACAAGTACAGTAACGAAAAACATTGTATGGAAAGAAACAGGTGTCTCTAAGGTTATTAGTCAGATATAACATAAATGGCATTTATAAGGCGTGGAAAGATGTTCAAAAAATAAATCAGTGTTATACACAAACGTAACAACCAAAGGTCCCTCTGGTGAGACTCATTAATAAAGAGATAAACAGCATCCTTCATCACTAATCCTAAACATATTACACTAATCTACATTATATAGAGTAGATGAGGAGAATATTTTACCATCCCCACACAAATATTTGAGAATTAAAATGTATTGGTAATGGTGATAGGAGTTAGGGGGTAGGGAAGGCTTAGGGGAATAACCAGTAGAAACATTGTTTAGGTACCAAAGAGTACGACCACAAAAATGGTCTGATAAAAAAAAATAAAATACATCAAGAGGTAAAAATAAGACCAAAGAATGAAAAAGAAAGGGGGGAGGGAGAATAGAAAAGAAGTAGAGATAGAAGTGGGTCAAACAAGGGTTCACTAGGAGACCGACAAATACTGGATCCATGGGTCCCACGTTTTGTCAAATTTTATCGGGTATTATGAAGGACAGTGGTGGCTGGTGCTCCATGGGCCAGGGTGGGCGGCAGACGGATCGCACCATACCCCCCCCCCCGGACCACACCAGGCCACACACCATTTCCCCCCACCCCCGGACCACAGCGAGACAGGAGAGAGGGGAGACAGGAGAGGGGAGACAGGACAAGACCCCCCCCCCCTAACTCACCCTGCCTGGATGCAGCAGCAGGCGGCGGCTTCGGCTTCTTCCCCCTGTCTTCTGCGTCTCCTCCCTCCTCCTCCATGCCCAATGGCATGGCTTCTCCTTTCGGCCAATTGGGAAACGGGTTTCAAAACCTGCTTCCTGATTGGCCAGGAGGGGGATCCATGTGACAATAGTGAATTTTCATTCGTTATTGTCACACAACTGGGTGGGCTCAGGACGCAGTGCTCTGCGCCCCGAGCCCACCCTTTTTTTTAGCCTGTGAGAGCCTCTGGCTCTAGTCACATGGTTAAAAAAAAAAAAGCCCCATTGAACTCCATGCGTCCGTCGCCCCGCATGTAGATTAGGGGGCCGGATGCATGGAAAGGGGAGCGGCGCCCTGCGACCCATACTGATACCCCCATACCCTCACAGTGGTATTCTCCTGGAGCTGTGCTGCGGTGGTTAATACAACCGCTGGACCTGTCATAGGCATTTATCAAGAATGCAGACTATGTCCACCCTTTCAACCCCCCTCTTCAATTTAGAGAAGCTGTACTATAGCTTCCATAAATTAGAAACTCTATAAATGGAGAAAGCACGCCTTTTACAAATCCGCCTGTCCTCCTTTCACAGTGCGCTTTTCATCGATGGAAGCTATGGTACAGCTTATATGAATGGAGCAGTGGCATGGAAAGGTTGCACAAAGTTGGACAGATCTGGTGGCTGTATTAAATATATAGCACTGGAATATTTATTACTTCTGTGGGCTATGGAGGGCAGAGAACTGAATATTTCAAATAAGAGAGCAGCCACCAGCACAAGGGACACTTCTTAGTAAATGTAAGCACTGTCCCTTGTGCATTAAATAAAAACAAAACTAAACTTAGGGCCAGTTCACACCATAGAAATACAGTCCGGATGCGTTCCAGATGCTTTTCTGCATTCGTGTTTTTGATGCCCTTTTGATGCGTTCCAGTGCGTTTTTGATGCAGTCCAGTGCATTCCCCCCTCCCCCCTTTTTTTCTCTTAACCTTAAATAAGGACATATGTGTTCCAGTGCATTTTTTATGCATTTTACAGCATTCCAGCATGCAGCATGTTCTACTTTTTTTGTTCTGGAACTGGAATGCACTGGAACTGCATGCACCGGTATGAACTTTGCCATTGGAAACCATTTAACCTACTTTCCATGCATTTTTGATGCAGAAAAAAACACACTGGACTGCATGTGGTGTGAACTGGTTAAGGGCTCTTTCACACGGAGCGGACTGTATTGCGATCCGCTCCGGCACTTTTTTTTTTTTCACGGACACGGGTCCGCATATCATCCCAACGGTTTGCGGATGATATACGGACATAATGTATGTCTATGGGCATTGCGGATGTCAGCGGATGACACCGCTGACATCCGATTTTGCGTCCGTTCCGTTTTTTAAACGGAACAAAAATAGGGTTCTGTTCCGTTCCAAAAAACGGAACAGAACTGAAAGGACAGAACTGACATCCGCAATCCCATAAACATTCATTATGTCCGTATATCACCCGCAAACGGTTGGGGTGATTTACGGACATACGGAACGTCCGTGTGAAAGAGCCCTTAGGCTTAAATGTATTGCAGCTTACCAGTTGTTGATTCAGACAGCCAGTACACACTTCCTGTGTTAGGGTGCCTCCACTCCATTGGAGGAAAACAGAGACACCTTTGGACAGTCGCATTGTCAATCTGAGGCTATTGTTAGATGCAATAGTAGATTTATATAGAGTTGTACAATAATCCAAAGCAAAACTCCAGCTAGCACTTTTTAAATGGTTACAGCGGCAGATTTTCCTATGGGATTAAGTGTTTTTTTTTTTTTATGAATAATAGCTGACCATTGTAAGCATCCCTGTCAGTATGGTACAATACTCTACTACTCTACTACTGTAATTGTATATATAAATAGAAAGAGAAAAAGAATTCTGGATGCAGCAGTAGTTCAGAAACCTGCCAAATGCTTTCAAAGCACTTTGCATACTGCAGTGTTAATTACACTTTTAGCATGGCAAATATCTCTTCAGCGGAGATGTAACTAAAAAACAATCTTGGCCTAAATACACTTTACTGTGTATCGCTAGACAAAATCTTTTTTGTTTTCTTTCGTTAAATAGAGCTATCAATTCTATAATGTTCATGAAGGCATTCCTTCAGTACCACATGTGCAAATACACATGTTAATGTTTTGGTTAGAGCTGACAAGGATTCAAATCTCTCAGTTTTCACTGCTTTCTATGTCCCCTTTGGAGAGATTTCTCCTCACTTCCTGTCCTATTGCCATGTCAGCAAATTGGGTGAGGGCAAACCTCCAAGAGGGACACAGACAACAACAAAACATTGTTTTTTTTTTTTTTTTTTTATTAAAGTATGAAAAGACTAGAGAAAAACAGGTGTATAGGCACTACAACCTTTCCACATAAAAGCTCTGCCCGGTGCTCACACCTTGAGGCTGCTGACACCTCCAACATACCAGTAAGGAAAGGGATGGTAAACACCCAGGATGACATCCAAAAAATAGTATTTCTTTATTAAGTAAACATGTACAATGCTGTAAAACAGCTTCCGCATTTCAGGCGTTAGTCCTTAGCCATGACTAAGGACTAACGCCCGAAATGCGTAAGCTATTTTACAGCATTGTTTATGTATACCTAATAAAGAAATACTATTTTTGCGTCTCACCCTGAGTGTTTACCATCCCTTTCCTTACAGGGGAAGACTAGAGTCCCTAACATATTTTTACTGCTGTCTGTGTTTCCATTTAAAATTTAGTCTGTTGCGGTGCATAAAGCTGGGTATACATGTGCAGATTTTTTATTTATTTTTTTGTTTAACCAGCAGATATGCACAACAAATGATGCACAACACAACAAATGATGTGGATGCAGGTATCTCCCCTTCCTTGTTAGTTTTCTCGTCCTGTTCCCGGGACATATGAACAGGGATAGTGTCCATGATGATGCTGGGTTTGAATTCTCGGCGCTCCTCCGGTCGGTAGGAGAAGTAAAGGGCTGGCTATAAGAGCACCAATAGACGCTGCATTGAGGGACACGGTTTACCAGCCCAAGTTGTCTCGGATGAGAGGAGTCATAGGGATCCGGATGGATACATACTAAGTTCTCCTGTATATATGCTCTATCGTATATACTCTAAGGAAAGCACCCACTCACAAGGGGGTGCACGGTTGTCGGTTTACTGTGACACTCTGGTCACTCACCATTGGGAAGAACTAGCCACTGTTAGTTGACAGGCTCACTGTCATAGGATTGTTATTTCAACACTATTTTTTCACAGGAACTATTTATCACTGGACTTTCTTTGCATTTTTGCACATATTACCAGTTTGCACTTTTTTATATATTTATTGTATCTATTATTGGAACTTATTCAATATTTTGCACTTTACTATTTTGCACTTTTGCATTTATACATATTTCATTGCATGTTTCCACTTTATTTATCATTTTGATACGGAACATTTTTTCACTGCTTGACAGTTTATCAATTATTTATTTGCGCAGCACTATTTATTTAATTATTTAATTGTAGGTATCTCCCCTGTCACACTATTGTTTTCTGACAAGGGGAACTCCCCGCCTGTCAGAATATGCAGATCAGCTCTGCAGCCATTGGCTGGAAGTGTTGATCAAATGCTAGTTTTCCATTATGACCATTCGACAGAAGCCGGCCTTTAGACCATCTTCAGTACACAGGGACTGAAAGTCAGCTGTTTCCATCTGAACTGGCTGATTTTGGGTCCGCATATACCCTACTTCAGACAGCTGCTTTAACTCCAGGCACAATAGCACAAGACTTAAAATGCATTAAAGTGGATGTAAACCCTCACATATACCCAGTGAAGTGAACAGCCTCAGATGATACACAGAGATTAAACAAATCTCCCTACATACTTTTAACATGTATATCTGTAGTCTTCAGCTTTTCACACTGTTTAGAAAGTGCACATCATGTTACAAAATGTTCTTTCTGTTTCAGCAGTGGGAAGGCAGTCTTGGCATGCACTGTATGTGAGCTGATTGGAGGAAAGGCACACACCTCCCTCTACATAGGCAGAGGAACAAAGAAACTTGCAAAGCTGTGCTGTGAGTAGACCAGCTCTCTGCTTATCTGTCTCTAAGTTCCCTCCCAGACACAAATTTCCAGCTGCTTTTATCTGTCATGTCAGAGAACTTGTCAGAAGTTATCATGCTGATATCAGAGGAATAGGACTTAGGGTTTTGGAGAGAGCTAAGTAAACACTACAGATATATATGCCCAGGTCAAATTTAATTTATGGGGTTTACATCCACTTTAACTACACTGCAACAGACTACCTTGGTGTAGATGGGCCCTAAAGATCCCAAAGACTTAGGATGGCCAAAGCTATTTTGACTGTGTAAATAATCCAATATCTATGGGCAGCTTCGGACAGTTCTGCGATCCAGTACCTATAGCCAGACTCACCATGTACTCATATTTTTTTACAATAATGACATAATTTATACCTCTGTCCTTTTCTCTGTATCTTTGGTCCTGCTAGTACTGAGTGATAACGCTGCTCATTAAACTTCCTGCTACTCCATATATTCATGTGTTCTGTGCTGCTGCAATGCGTCTGACTCCTTAGATCCTATTCTGTCACATTCTTCCTGTAGACTATCACAGTCTTTAGCACTTTCTTCCTGTAGACTGTCCAGGCAATGTCTTGGTCTGTTTTCCTTTATCTTGCACTGCCATTTTCTGATACTTTATCTTTCTCTTTTTTAGTTTGACAATCAAAGTCCTTATGACCTTGAAAAAAAAAAGCATTATCTTTTTTGAGCAACATGTTTTGAATCTCAGCTTTAGGATCTTTTAATTGTTTTCAGAGAAAATGCTAATGGACTCTAGGAAAATGGATAAGATAATGCACAATTGTGTTTCATTATCCAGTAGCTGCAAAAACACATTGTGAACATAGTTTGTATGTGTCATCAATTCACTACACAACTAACAACAAAAGCCTAGTGTAGTATACCATCTACTGTATATACTGCTCTATATTATTGGTGAATGTAGAGTTCCAACCTGTCCCTCTATTGGGATCATATTCCTCTGTCACTCTTTCCTTATAAGTTGTTCCTTACTCTTTAACATCTAGTATAGACAACTAAACCGTGGTACTCTTTCAAAGTGTTATACTACACTAAATCTTTCATCAAACCCTAAATATTGCTATTTCTGTAACTGGCCCTGTTTGTACCATGTGATCACTGTGACCAATCACAGAAATCAACACAATAGTACACAATGAATGGCATGAATCAAAGCCATTCATTGTGTACAGTTGTCATGTGATCTGCTGTGATCGGTCACAGCGATCATATGGTACCGGTGTTCTGTGAGAATTGCCTACCCGTAAGAAAAACCTACCCTCGTCACTTCCGGTTGCACGGCAGTGTGTTTAATGCGGCGGTTTCATTAAAACAGCTGGCCTGCAATACGAGTCATCACCGCTCCTGTCCCTGTCACTTCCCTGATCTGGGCTGGTAAATATAAAAGCGGCGGCGGGTGTATGAAAACATAAATCACGGAGCCGAGAGCCGCTTTTATATTTACTAGCCAAGATCAGGGTAGTGACAGGGAGAGGAGCGGAGATGACTCATAGTGCAGCCCAGCTGTTTTAATTTAACCGCCGCGTCGGTAGGTTTTTATCACGGACACCGTGATAATTTCATACTGGTGCGCATGCGCACTAGTCTGATCCTCAGCTGCTCCATTACGTATCGGGGGCTTTGAGCATGCGCACTGCGGCGCTGCTCAGCTTTTTCTGGCCGGAAGTGACGAGGGTAGGTTTTTCTCACGGGGTAGGTAATTCTCACGTTACACCGGCAGCCACTGGGCACAGCAGGTGACAGATCCTGCTTCATCATGGCCCATTGGGTGCATGTGTTGTGCGTTCCGGGATGTGCGTACATCATATGACATCCACCTGGAACAACAAATACGTGATCTGCTGTGATCGGTCACAGCGATCATATGGTACCGGCAGCCACTGGGCACAGCAGGTGACAGATCGTGCTTCATCATTGCCCATTGGGTGCATGTGATGTGCGTTCCGGGATGTGCGTACATCATATGACATCCACCTGGAACAACAAATATGTGATCTGCTGTGATCGGTCACAGCGATCATATGGTACCGGCAGCCACTGGGCACAGCAGGTGACAGATCGTGCTTCATCATTGCCCATTGGGTTCACGTGATGTGCGTTCCGGGATGTGAGTACGTCATATGTCATCCACCTGGAACAACAAATATAGTCAAATGACAGCTGTGTGGGAACTGGTTAATTTGTCCTTTTGAAAAGCCAATATAAAGGAAATGTAGAGGTGAAAGAAGCACTTGTGGAGCTTAGGCCAGCCTTTCTCAACCATTTTGCCTCATAAGAACCCTTGACGTAATATACAGGTCTCAGAGAACACCAGATAAAAATTATTAAACCTGCAGCCAATAGTACATTAGCATGATCAGTAAGTCTAAGAAAATCACTACATTAAATAAAGAATATGGCCTTCCTAGTATATTTAACACCTAATGCACAAAAAATTTTACCACCCCCTGCTCTATACATCAAAATAATTTTCAGTAGTAATCTTAAAATGTAAAAAAAAGATGTGGCCTTACATTGTCAGTCAGTATAGATTGGTAGTAAGCGTAAAATTGCGTCATTGTAATGGGGGATATACGTGGGAGATCAATTCTTCATTGCTCACTGCTCAAGGAACCCCAAGCAACGTCAGGAGGAACTTTAGTTGAGAAAGGCCGGTTTAGCCAATTTATTTTGCACATTCATCATTTATGGACTGCGCAACTGGGAGTGTGGCAGAGGTGTGTCCTCATACTAGGCATACTATGTACTAAAATGTATTCCTCTATCTTATCTTTCCCAGCTCAGAAGATTCAGCGGTATGAGAATATATTCATTGATCGGTTGGTTATTTATATGCCAAACAACTTGTGGACTTCTCTGCCATTGGCCTGTGCATGGGCTGCCTCACCATTTGAGACTGCTAGATACCTGTTCACATAATATATTTTAACATATTGAGTTAGCTTGCCTGCAAAGACTTATATGTCTATTATTTTCATGCCTAAAAAAATAGGCAGGACTAGAAGATATATGTGCACAAAGGCCACTCCATTGAACATACTTGGCTTTCATATGATATCAGCATCAATGAAAATGGATGATATTGGTCACCTGGCTTATTTTTAAGGATCAAAACAATGGCTGTACATCCAATACCCTTGTTAAGTGGTGCTTTGTGCAAAATTACAATTGGTGCACAGCCCTCCCTCCATAACAAAAAAGGAAATGTTGCTTTCTCTCCTTGTAACATTATCAAGAAAAATGACCTTGTGCGTGGCACTACTCCATCCCGTACCCTGTCCTCCCTGTTCTCTCCTCCTCCACTCTGTTTTGTAAAAGGCATCTTGTTAACCTGAAAGCGTGTTAAGTGATGAGTCTGAATGGCAATCTTTGTCAAAATGTTCTTCCTGTATTTAATATGCTGAAACGATACTTGCCAAACAAAAGGTGCATCGCATGCTGCCACCTTCTAATCTACCACCAAGGCCTAATAGGGTGGCAAAAATAAAAGCCAAGGGTAGGTGCACCCAATGAAAATTGTAGGAGCTTACGAGAAATATTTCTACTGCATATGTGGTAATATATTTGACTATATGGTTAAAATAGCTAAGGTCATGCATAGATCATTTTCGGACCATTGTGGAGACCTAGGCTAGACACCTACCTACTGTGCTTCCTATAATGCTACTGTCAAACTTAATCACACCATCAGCACCAATAAATGCAACCTGGAGTAAGGAAGTATGGAAAATGCCATTGCTGGCTTCTCCTTCTGAGAAAGCTAGTTCCTTGGTTGTCGTACTTTTAAAAATGATCAAAAAAACAAAGAGATTTCCAGTCACAACTTACCAATCAGCCAGCGACCAACCAAATCGAACTAACAGTATGCGTTAAAAACAGTGATTTGGTTGCACACATTTGCAAATACATGCGTAAGCTGCAGGCCCCGGCAAGGCACCCTGTAATCTGCAGTCCCTAACTCTACAATTTAAAGAGTCTCCACAATGAGAGCACATGCATGTAATGGGATAGATGGAGGACAGGTGACTAGAGATGTATAGAACTGTTCGCCGGCGAACAGTTCCCGGCGAACTTCGCATGTTCGCGTTCGCCGCTGCGGGCGAACATATGCGATGTTCGGTCCGCCCCCCATAATACATCATTGAGGCAAACTTTGACCCTGAACCTCACAGTCAGCAGACACATTTCCAGCCAATCAGCATACCTCCCTCCCACACCCTCCCACCTCCTATAAATAAGCAAGGGCAGCATCCATCTTAGATCATTCTGAAGCAGTGTGTGTAGTGAGAGTAGGGAGAGAGCTGCTGCTGCTGCTGCTGCTGCTGTTAAGCTAGGGACAGTTAGTCAGTGTTCCTGGTCTTGCAGTGTTCTTGGTCCACTACTGCTGTAAGGACAGCACCCCAAAAAGCCCTTCTAAGGGCTGGTATTTGTGTAATTTTTATATATATATATATATATATATATATATATATATATATTTCTAGCGTCCCCAAAAGCCCTTTTAAGGGCTGGTAATTGAGTTGTTTCTTCTTATATATATATATATCTATCTATCTAGTGTCCCCAAAAGCCCTTTTAAGGGCTGGTAATTGAGGTTTTTTTTTTTATTTATATATATATACATATATATATATTTAGCGTCCCCAAAAGCCCTTTTAAGGGCTGGTAACTGGTAATAGAGTTTTTCCTATATATATATATATATATATATATATATCTATTGTACACTGCAGTTGCCTGCCCGCTGTGTGTGAGAGGCCAAAGACCGCTGTGTGCACACCACACTCATTTCGGGTGGCACAGGCACAGTACCTGGCATTTTAAAAAATATTTTTTTTTTCCTCTGTCATAATTGCAGTGAGTGCTGTGTCAGGTCCACAGAGTGCACTGTACCCACTGCAGTGCACTGCCCACCACTGATATATATACGGTGGCACAGCATCTTGTTGCAATAAATTGAAAAAAAAAAATATTTTTTATTATTGCAGTTGCCTGGGCTGCCAGTGACTGTCAGGTCCACAGAGTGTACTGTGCCCACTGCAGTGCCACTGTGTGCCCACCCACCACTGATATATAAGGTGGCACAGCAGCTTGCAAAGTAAAAAAAAATATATATTTTTTTTAAATTGCAGTTGCCTGGGTGCCAGTGACTGCTGTCAGGTCCACAGAGAGTGTACTGTGCCACTGCCCACCCACCACTGATATATAAGGTGGCACAGCAGCTTGCAAAGTAAAAAAATATATATATTTTTTTAAATTGCAGTTGCCTGGGTGCCAGTGACTGCTGTCAGGTCCACAGAGAGTGTACTGTGCCACTGCCCACCCACCACTGATATATAAGGTGGCACAGCAGCTTGCAAAGTAAAAAAAAATATATATTTTTTTAAATTGCAGTTGCCTGGGTGCCAGTGACTGCTGTCAGGTCCACAGAGAGTGTACTATGCCACTGCCCACCCACCACTGATATATAAGGTGGCACAGCAGCTTGCAAAGTAAAAAAATATATATATATTTTTTAAATTGCAGTTGCACAGCAGCTTGCACTCATAGTACAACAGTAACAACACATTAAAAAAAATGACAGGCAGAGGCAGGCCACCCCGCAAGGGCCGTCGTGGTCGTGGTGCTGTGATTTCCTTAGGCCCTAGAATAATGCCCAGTGTTCAGAGGCCACCACAGACCCTGAACTCAAAAAATTCTGAGGCCATAGTTGACTGGCTTACACAGGACACCCAATCATCTACAGCTTCCGCTCGGAACCTTAATGTACCATCCTCCTCCAGCTCAGCTTCGGGCACCTCTCAATTTACCACTCGCCACCACCAACACTAGCACCACAGCCGCTTCACTTGATCCATCAGAGGAGTTATTTTCACATCAGTTGGAAGAAATAAGTGATGCGCAACTATTAGTGCCAGAGGATGTAGATAACGGGGATATGTCTCAGTCAGGCAGCATTATACACATGGACGTACATTGTGATGATGATGATGTTGTACCTGCTGCTGCTGCCTTTGCTGAGTTGTCAAGTGAAGCGGCTGATGATGACGATGTGTCTGTGGATGTCACCTGGGTGCCTGCTCAAAGAGCAGAAGAAGAGGGGGAAAGTTCAGATGGGGAGACAGAGAGGAGGAGGAGACGAGTTGGAAGCAGGGGGAGGAGGTCATCGCAAGGAGCTAGTGGCGCAGTCAGACAGCATGTAGATTCGGCACCCGGGGTCAGCCAGACAGCACGCCAATCAACGCAAGCTGTTGCCACCACCAGAATGCTGTCCTTGCAAAGCTCAGCAGTGTGGCATTTTTTTTGTGTGTCTGCCTCTGATATCAGCGATGCCATTTGCAACCTGTGCCAAAAGAAACTGAGTCGTGGGAAGTCCAACACCCACCTAGGTACAACTGCTTTGCGAAGGCACATGATCTCACATCACAAACGCCTATGGGATCAACACATGAGTAAAAGCAGCACACAAACTGAAAGCCACCATCCTCCTCCTGGTCCAGCATCTTCAGCCACGTCAACCACTGCTGTCCTCCATGCCCCCTATCAACAACCCGCCCCTCCGCCTCTCACCTTCAGCAGTTCCTGCTCGTCACCTGCCCACAGTCAGGTGTCTGTGAAGGAAATGTTTGAGCGTAAGAAGCCAATCTCACAGAGTCACCCCCTTGCCCGGCGTCTGACAGCTGGCTTGTCGGAACTCTTAGCCCGCCAGCTTTTACCATACAAGCTGGTGGAGTCTGAGGCCTTCAAAAAATTTGTCGCTATTGGGACACCGCAGTGGAAGGTACCCGGCCGAAATTATTTTTCACAAAAGGCAATCCCCAACCTGTACTCTATTGTGGAAAAGGAAATCATGTCCCGTCTGGCACACAGTGTTGGGGCAAGGGTCCATCTGACCACTGATAGCTGGTCTGCAAAGCACGGTCAGGGCAGGTATATAACGTACACTGCGCATTGGGTAAACCTGCTGGCGGCTGCCAAGCATGGAATGCGTGGCTCTGCTGCAGAGGAGTTGGTGACACCGCCACGACTTGCAGGCAGGCCTGCTGCCACCTCCTCTACTCCTCCTACTCCATCCTCTTTGCTAACCTCCTCGGCTGAGTCCTCTTCTGCTGTTGCGTCTTGCTCCACACCAACTGCACCCCCCCAGCTCCCCAGGGGCTATTCCACATGCCGGATACGACAGTGTCACTCTGTCTTGGGGTTGACTTGCCTGAAAGCAGAGAGTCACACCGGACCAGCACTACTGTCCGCCCTGAACGCACAGGTGGATCAGTGGCTGACTCCGCACCAACTGGAGATCGGCAAAGTGGTGTGTGACAACGGCAGCAATTTGTTGGCGGCATTGAATTTGGGCAAGTTGACACATGTGCCGTGCATGGCACATGTGTTGAATCTGATTGTGCAACGTTTTGTGCAGAAGTACCCAGGCTTACAGGACGTCCTCAAGCAGGCCAGGAAGGTGTGTGGCCATTTCAGGCGTTCCTACACGGCCATGGCGCACTTTGCAGATATTCAGCGGCGAAACAACATGCCAGTGAGGCGCTTGATTTGCGACAGCCCGACACGTTGGAATTCAACACTGCTAATGTTCGACCGCCTGCTCCAACAAGAAAAAGCGGTCAACGAGTATTTGTATGACCGGGGTGCTAGGACAGCCTCTGCGGAGCTGGGTATTTTTTTGCCACGTTACTGGACGCTCATGTGCAATGCCTGTAGGCTCATGCGTCCTTTTGAGGAGGTGACAAACCTAGTGAGTCGCACCGAAGGCACCATCAGCGACATCATCCCATATGTTTTTTTCCTGGAGCGTGCCCTGTGAAGAGTGCTGGATCAGGCCGTAGATGAGCGTGAAGAGGAAGAGGAAGAGTTGTGGTCACCATCACCACCACCAGAAACAGCCTTACCATCGATTGCTGGACCTGCGGCAACACTGGAAGAGGAGTGTGAGGAAGAGGAGTCAGAGGAGGAATGTGGCTTTGAGGAGGAGGAACACCAACCACAGCAGGCATCCCAGGGTGCTCGTTGTCACCTATCTGGTACCCGTGGTGTTGTACGTGGCTGGGGGGAAGAACACACCTTCAATGACATCAGTGAGGACGAGGAATTGGACATGAGTAGCTCAGCATCCAACCTTGTGCAAATGGGGTCTTTCATGCTGTCATGCCTGTTGAGGGACCCTCGTATAAAAAGGCTGAAGGAGAACGACCTGTACTGGGTGGCCACACTACTAGACCCCCGGTATAAGCAGAAAGTCTGTGATATGTTACCCAATTACCATCAGTCGCAAAGGATGCAGCAGCTACAAAATAAGTTAAAAAGTATGCTTTACACAGCATATAAGGGTGATGTCACAGCACAACGGGAATCCAACAGGGGAAGAGGTGAAAGTAATCCTCCTCCTACCACCACAACCACGCCGGCAAGGACAGGACGCTTTACAGACGTCTTGTTGATGGAGGACATGCGGAGCTTTTTTAGTCCTATGCATCGCCACAGCCCTTCGGGGTCCACCCTCAGAGAACGACTCGACCGACAGGTAGCAGACTACCTTGCCTTAACTGCAGATATCGACACTCTGAGGAGCGATGAACCCCTTGACTACTGGGTGTGCAGGCTTGACCTGTGGCCTGAGCTATCCCAATTTGCCATTGAACTTCTGGCCTGCCCCGCTTCAAGTGTGCTGTCAGAAAGGACCTTCAGCGCAGCAGGAGGTATTGTCACTGAGAAGAGAAGTCGCCTAGGTCAAAAAAGTCTTGATTACCTCACGTTTATTAAGATGAATGAGGCATGGATCCCGAAGGGACTGACAGTGGGGGATGCATTTGACTAAAAAAGGCCTGGTGATGACTGAGATGCCTTGGCCTAAAAATGGTCCACACGCTGCTGTATATAATCATTCTCTGCATGCCGGATGACTTACGTGACGTCTCCGCCACCAACTACGGTTCAAGCCGCAATTTTTAAGTGCACTTTCTGCCTTAAAACCTCAATTTTTCAGGTCGCTGCTACAGCAGCGGCTGCAACAATACCTGCTTTTTCATGCATGTGTACATGCCTAATTTTTCTGGCCTCTGGTGCTACACTGTGGCTGCAAAAAAACAAAAAACAAAAAAAAAGGCACATACATGTGTCAATTCCCCTTCGTGATCGTTACCTTGTCGTGGTGAAGGGGCTTGCGCATCACAATGAAGCGATCACCTCTAGGATTGTGTTGGCACACCCCAGATGATAAGGTTGTTGCTTCATTGTGAACAGACCAAAAGCGATCCGCAGGATAATTTTTCATAGAAAAAACATTCATTTTCTTTCATTCTTTCTGCGGAGCTGGGTATTTTTTGGCCGCGTTACTGAATGCTCATGAATAATGGCTGTAGGCTCATGCGTCCTTTTGCGGAGGTGACAACCCTGGTGGTCAGTCGAACCCAAGGCAACATCATCGACCTCATCCCATATGCGTTTTTTCTGGAGCGTGCCCTGCGAAGAGTACTGGATCAGGCTGTAGATGAGCATGAAGAGGAAGAGTTGTGGTCCCCATCACCACCAGAAGCAGCCTTGTCGTTGTCAATTGCTGGACCTGTGGCAACGCAGAGAGAGGAGTCTGAAGAAGAGAAGTCAGAGGAGGATGTTGGCTTTGAGGAGGTGGAATACCAGCCACAGCAGGCGTCCCAGGGGGTTTGTTGTCACCTTTCGGGGACCCTTGGTGTTGTACGTGGCTGGGTGGAGGAAGAGACCTTCAATGATGTCAGTGAGGACAAGGAACGGGACATGGCTAGCTGGTATCCAACCTTGTGCAAATGGGGAGTTTGCGGTTGTGCAAATGGACTGACTGACTGTTAAACGGGGAGTTTGGTCTGTCAGAGTTTGGTCTGTCACTGTGAAGCGGGCGACGGGCGTAACCCTTTACTAATTGAACGATAAAACATCATACCTGATCGTATTCACACACTGGATGTCTTAGTGCTGGTTTACACTGCCGCTACCACTAAAGTAGCGTCGCTTCCAGTGCGACTTTGGCGCGACTTAGCGCGACTTTGGCGCGACCTCATCGCGAGGCGACTTTTTATTTGGCCAATCACAATATCATGTTTTGTGACCGTCACCTAATTTCCTTTTCCTGTTTTTTGTTTTACATATTTCCCCATGTGTGCAGTGTTGTCTGTGTCATAGCTCAACTGATAGGCATGTTTGCCTTGGCATATCATATTTCAGCTTGCCAGGAAGAAAAAAAGACAGCTGGAAAGACACTGCATTAGTTTTCTACTAAAAATTATAAGAAAAATGCTGTTTTTTTGGGGTTCTGGACATACTACAGAGCTGAAACTTGACAGGTACACTTTTTAGACCCCCCAGACACTAAATACAAAAAATGACATGCCTGCCTAAAAAAATGCCCGATAAATGCCTGCAAGAAAAAAAGCCAGCCGCAGAGAAGCCATATTCCTGAAAATATAAGAAAAATGCTGTTTTTTAGGGGTTCTGGACATGCTACAGAGCTGAAACTTGACAGGTACACTTTTTAGACCCCCCAGACACTAAATACAAAAAATGACATGCCTGCCTAAAAAAATGCCCGCTAAATGCCTGCAAGAGTAAAAGCCAGCCGCAGAGAAGCCGTATTCCTGAAAATATAAGAAAAATGCTGTTTTTTAGGGGTTCTGGACATGCTACAGAGCTGAAACTTGACAGGTACAATTTTTAGACCCCCCAGACACTGAATACAAAAAATGACATGCCTGCCTAAAAAAATGCCCGCTAAATGCCTGCAAGAAAAAAAGCCAGCCGCAGAGAAGCCATATTCCTGAAAATATAAGAAAAATGCTGTTTTTTAGGGGTTCTGGACATGCTACAGAGCTGAAACTTGACAGGTACACTTTTTAGACCCTCCAGACACTAAATACAGAAAATGACATGCCTGCCTAAAAAAATGCCCGCTAAATGGCTGCAAGAGAAAAAGCCAGCCGCAGAGAAGCCGTATTCCTGAAAATATAAGAAAAATGCTGTTTTTTAGGGGTTCTGGACATGCTACAGAGCTGAAACTTGACAGGTACACTTTTTAGACCCCCCAGATGCTAAATCCAAAGAAATTTTTTATTTTTATTTTTTTTTAATTTTTCCAATAATTGGCTCTCTATCAAAAAATTATAATTTTTAAGAACTTTTTTTTGCGTGATCCCTCTCCGGCATGCCACAGTCCAGGTGTTAGTCCCCTTGAAACAACTTTTCCATCACTATTGTGGCCAGAAAGAGTCCCTGTGTGTTTTTAAATTCGCCTGCCTATTGAAGTCTATGGCGGTTCGCCCGGTTCGCCGGTTCGCGAACATTTGCCGATGTTCGCGTTCGCCGTTCGCGAACGGCGAATTTTAGGTTCGCGACATCACTACAGGTGACTAGAGGGAGCCCACCCCTCCTTAAAGGCATATGGTCACACTGAACACCCAGCACATCGCACAATGGCAGCAAAGGTGGCAGTGTGTTGCCTGGCTCAAGATAGATATCAACGATAATGCAAAAAGTGGTCACCCCCTCCACCTATAACTGGTCTTAATGGTAAGGAGCACTGGAAGGGCGGACGCAGATCAAAAAAACGAAGAGATTTCCAGTCACAACTTACCAACCAGCCAGTGACCAACCAAATTGAACTGTCTAACAGTATGCATTAAAACAGGGGTTTGGTTGCACACATTTGCAAATACATGCGTAGGCTGCAGGCCCCGGCAAGGCACCCTGTAATCTGCAGTCCCTAACTCTACAATTTAAAGAGTCTCCACAATGAGAGCACATGCATCTAATTGGATAGATGGAGGACAGGTGACTATTTGCAAATGTGTGTAACCAAACCCCTTTTTTTAACGCATACTGTTAGACAATTCAATTTGGTTGGTCGCTGGCTGGTTGGTAAGTTGTGACTGGAAATATCTTCGTTTTTTTGATCTGCGTCCGCCCTTCCAGTGCTCCTTACCATTAAGACCAGTTATAGGTGGAGGGGTGACCACTTTTTGCATTATCGTTGATATCTATATTGAGCCAGGCAATGCACTTTTAAAAATGACCCTGTGTAGTGGAAACCCCAAAGCTCACGGGTTTCAGTAACATTTTGACTGTTGAAGATAGATTGAAAAATAGATGTATTTATTTTTACAAACATGTAGGTAGAAATATACAGTCAGGTCCATAAATATTGGGACATTGACACAATTCTAATCTTTTTAGCTCTATAGACCACCACAATGGATTTGGAATGAAACAAACAAGATGTGCTTTAACTGCAGACTTTCAGCTTTAATTTGAGGGTATTTACATCATAATCAGGTGAAAGGTGTAGGAATTACAACAGTTTGTATATGTGCCCCCCACTTTTTAAGGGACCGAAAGTAATGGGACAATTGGCTGCTCAGCTGTTACATGGCCAGGTGTGTGTTATTCCCTCAGTATACCATTTACAAGGAGCAGATAAAAGGTCCAGAGTTAATTTCAAGTGTGCTATTTGCATTTGGAATCTGTTGCTGTCAACTCTCAATATGAGATCCAAAGAGCTGTCACTATCAGTGAAGCAAGCCATCGTTAGGTTGAAAAAACAAAACAAACCCATCAGAGAGATAGCAAAAACATTAGGTGTGACCAAATCAACTGTTTGGAACATCCTTAAAAAGAAAGAATGCACCGGTGAGCTCAGCAACACCAAAAGACCCGGAAGACCACGGAAAACAACTGTGGTGGATGACCAAAGAATTCTTTCCCTGGTGAAGAAAACACCCTTCACAACAGTTGGCCAAATCAAGAACACTCTCCAGGAGGTAGGTGTATGTGTGTCAAAGTCAACAATCAAGAGAAGACTTCACCAGAGTGAATACAGAGGGTTCACCACAAGATGTAAACCATTGGTGAGCCTCAAAAACAGGAAGGCCAGATTAGAGTTTGCCAAACAACATCTAAAAAAGCCTTCACAGTTCTGGAACAACATCCTATGGACAGATGAGACCAAGATCAACTTGTACCAGAGTGATGGGAAGAGAAGGGTATGGAGAAGGAAAGGAACTGCTCATGATCCAAAGCATACCACCTCATCAGTGAAGCATGGTGGTGGTAGTGTCATGGCATGGGTATGTATGGCTTCCAATGGAACTGGTTATCTTGTATTTATTGATGATGTGACTGCTGACAAAAGCAGCAGGATGAATTATGAAGTTTTTAGGACAATATTATCTGCTTATATTCAGCCAAATGCTTCAGAACTCATTGGACGGCACTTCACAGTGCAGATGGACAATGACCCGAAGCATACTGCGACGGCAACCAAAGAGTTTTTTAAGGAAAGAAGTGGAATGTTATGCAATGGCCAAGTCAATCGCCTGACCTGAATCTGATTGAGCATGCATTTCACTTGCTGAAGACAAAACTGAAGGGAAAATGCCCTGAGAACAAGCAGGAACTGAAGACAGTTGTAGTAGAGGCCTGGCAGAGCATCACCAGGGATGAAACCCAGCGTCTAGTGATGTCTATGCGTTCCAGACCTCAGGCTGTAATTGACTGCAAAGGATTTGCAACCAAGTATTAAAAAGTGAAAGTTTGATTTATGATTATTAATCTGTCCCATTACTTTTGGTCCCTTAAAAAGTGGGAGGCACATATACAAACTGTTGTAATTCCTACACCGTTCACCTGATTTGGATGTAAATACCCTCAAATTAAAGCTAAAAGTCTGCAGTTAAAGCAAATCATGTTTGTTTCATTTCAAATCCATTGTGGTGGTGTATAGAGCCAAAAAGATTAGAATTGTGTCGATGTCCCAATATTTATGGACCTGACTGTATGTTTGGAGAGCAATACAGTAACATTATGTTGGTTTCAAAACTATTGCTCTAACTGGCTAAGGACTAAAGTTTCTTTGAAGTGAAATCTTGATTGAAATGAGGAATAGTTGTTCGCATAGGTTTGTTACTTCCAGTAGTTGTTTAGCTGAACAGGTCTTCAAAGGCTGAGATAGCAATCTTGCAAATGAACAGGTGGAAAACTAGTGTTCTCATTTTCTACCATCTGCTTCATTACCAATATATTTTTATATTATAAATGTATTTTATTCATAACTAAAATGCCCGTTCCTTCTTCCCCTTCAGTTGCAATGTGTCTTTCAACTTTCTAGAAAATTCGACCTGTCCAGGATCTAATTCCCTAGCACAAGCCCCTCTTTCCTGTCTTGTCATAGCCCTTCTCTCTTCAGGTAGTGTCTAATTACTGTCTGTGATGGCCCAACTCCTCCGCCCCTCCTCCATCACCTTCCTTCATAACCATTTATAGGGCTGCTGGAGGAGGGGAAAAGGGGAATATTATAAAGCACATATGTCAAACATAAGGCCAGCGGGCCTAATTCTTGTCATGTGGCCCTCGTTTTGCAGTCGGAATGTGGCGAAACTCCATTCCACCACCTCCACCTCTCACCTTACGCTTCCCACTATCACTTTTAATCCCAAAAACATTCTGTGTTTACAAGGGACAGCTTTTCTCTCCAGATCTAACAGATCCCTGCACGCACTCATGCTGTGGACAGATCTCCAAAATTTGAGATAGAGAACAATTATCCTGCAGGGCAAGGCAGAGCTTCCTACACAGGGAGGTACTAGAGATTAATATATGGGTAGCAGAGCCGCCTACACAGGGAGGTGCTAGAACCCGGCCAGGTAGTAGAGAGTAGAGAATACGAAGAAGCTTTGGGGGTGGAGGTTGGGGCTGCATACTGTTCAACCCTGCATTCTGTACACAGCGCACCCCTGAACTCTGTACTCTGTCTGTAATGCACCCCTTAACCCTGCACTTTGTATGTAGTGCACCCCTAAACCCTGCACTCGGTGCATACAGCACCCCTGAAACTGCACTCTGTACATAGCACACCCCTGAACTCTGCACTCTGTGTGTAACACACTCCTGAACTCTGCAATCTGTATGTAGCATAATCCTGATCTCTGCACTCTGTACATAATGCACTCCCGAACCATACACTCTGTACATAGCGCACCCCAAATACAACCAGCTCTGCTATAAAGTGTCACTTGAGAGACAGCTGGTGTTGGCAACATCACATCCAAGATGGTGGCATCCAGCAGCAGTGTCAAGCCTTTTAATTGTCCACACAAGGTCTACAGGTACATCACATGGGTAAAATATGTTAAAAACACATATGACCTTACGGGAAGACTGTTGCTGAAACCAATAGCCTGTCTACAGGGTCTCCTTAAGTCACTGGCTGCTTTAGAAACAATATATAGATCAGGAGGTCATACTTTCCTGATCTGCATGCTTGTTTCAGGATAGTATCTCAAATACTCAAACCACGGACAGCCAAGTCCTAAAATTTTCAGAAGGATGTCAGCAATGGCATTAGGCACTGTAGGCATGAACCTACAGGCGCCCTTTCTAGAGGGGCACCTGTCTGTACATAGTCGGATCTAGGGGGGTGCTTCAGTGGGCTGTGCTCCCCCAGGCGGGCCCTTCCATGAACAATGTACCCATGCCCACTGCAAGTCTGCACAGAAGAATTGTCAGCAAGAAGAGAGCTGGGATGGACTTTCTGTGCTCTCCCCGCTCCTGTTAGTGGAGTGCTCCTCTTCCATACAGTGGATTACACAGGATCCTCTTAGATCACATGGTACACGGTTTGATTACCCACCCCCTACCCACAGTCCTAGGATGAGGTAGGGGACGGGTAATCAAGCCGTGTACCATGCGATCTAAGAGGATCCTGTGTTGTCTGCTGTACTGAGGAGCAGTGTTATCTCAGCTCTCTCCTCTCTGACACTCCTCCTGTCCAGACTCCTCCTCTGCAGCGGGTGTGGGTACAATGTTCATGGGGGGCTGGCCTGGGGAGGGCACAGAGAGTCTGCACCTCCTCACCTCTCCTGTAAGATTGGTGGAGGGGACTGTTTTTGCTGGGAAGGGAAGGGTAATAGGGGGAAATTTGTGTTAGAAGCAGGTTTTGGGGGGGGGGGGACGTATGTGTTAGGGGGCAGAATTGGGGAAGAATTCTGCCAGAGGGAAGAATAGGGGAGGGGGAGGGGCAGGGATTTGTGCTGGGAAGGGTAATTTGGAGGGGGTTGTGCTAAGAGGACAGATTTGAGGGGTATTTGTGATGGGGGGGGATTTGTACTAGGAGTGGGAATTTGTGGATGACGATTTGTGCTAGGAGGGGGGGTTGGGGGGGGGGGGGTTTGTGCTAGGAGTGGGGATTTGTGGGAGAGGATTTGTGCTAGGAGTAGGGATTTGGGGAGAGAATTTATGCTAGGAGCAGGGATTTTGAAGGAAAGAGGATGTGTGTTAGAAGGGGTGATTTGTGGGGAATGGGGGGCATTTGAGTTGGAAGGTGGGATTGAGGGGCAAAGATATGTGTTTGGATTTGGACTGCAAGGATGTGTAATTTTTGCATTTCTGTTTGGGGAGAATTTGCAGAAGGAATTTATGCTTGGGGGGGGGGCTCAGAGAGTCTGCACCTCCTCACTACTCCTGTAAGATTGATGGAGGGGGCTGTTTGTGCTGGGAAGTGTAATCGGGGGAAATTTGTGCTAGAATAAGAAATATGGGGGGGGGGGGGACGTATGTGTTAGGGAGCAGAATTGGGGAAGATTTCTGCCAGGAGGGAAGAATTGGGGGGGCGGGATTTGTGCCGGAAAGGGTAATTTGGAGGGGGTTGTGCTAATAGGTCAGATTTGAGGGGGAAAGATTTGTACTAGGAGGGGGAATTTGAGGATGATGATTTGTGCTAGGAGAGAAGATTTGGGGGGGAGAGGATTTGTGCTGGGAGTGAGGATTTGTGGATGATGATTTGTGCTAGGTGGGGGAGGGGTTGGGGGAGAGGATTTGTGCTGGGAGTGGGGATTTGTGGATGATGATTTGTGCTAGGTGGGGGGTTGGGGGGAGTATTTGTGCTGGGAGGGGGATTTGGGGGGGGGGGATTTGTACTAGGAAGGGGGATTTGGGGAGATAATTTTACAATAGGGGGGGTTTGGGGGAGGGTTTACACTAGGAGTGGGGATTTGTGGGAGGTGATTTGTGCTAGGAGGGGGGATTTGGAAGGACTGAGGATGTGTGCTAGGAGGGGTGATTTGTGGGGAATGGGGGGGGGGGAATTTGAGTTGGAAGGTGGAATTGGGGGGCAAAGATATGTGCTGGGATTTGGACTAGAATTTTTGTTTGGGGAGAATTCGCGGAAAGGAATTTGTGCTTAGGGGTAAGTGTGTTCATTGGCGCTGGCTTTTTTTTTTTTTTTGGGGGGGGGGGGTGCTTTAGAATTCTTTGACTATATGCTCCTGATATGTAAATCTGGCCCTGAGGAACTGGCTGCAACTCACTGCTGTTCAGGTATTTTGACAGCTAACGGGGCCGGCTGTCAGAATTCAATAGCCACAGCAGGAGATTTGTCTATTCACGCTGTATAGTGTGCAATCTATCAGTGCATGGCCAGCTTTATTTACAAGCTATTCCAAAGTCACTTTAGCTGGCAGTTCCAGAATAGAGCAGCAGCAGGAGCCATGTGGTGGTTGTCAACAGCAGAAACTACATTTAGGCAGAACCACTAATTATCTTGTTAGACAGAACCTCCTACATTACACAGATGATTTAGAGCTATATTGTCTTACTCATAGATCTTAGACTGGTGTTTCTCACTTCCCTCTGGTGCCCTCTCCAGCTTACTTTGTCTATGCAACAAACAGCACTGTCAGTGTCTATATGCCTCCAAACCTCTGCAGACACCCTGAGCTCACAGTATGGACCACATCAGATCTTTCTACATTCACGAGTAGACATTATTCTCCAAATATAGCTAAGTCTGCAGAGATGGCATGTCTGTATTTTTGTTGGTGTTTAAATATTTGTTGAAAATAAATGTGGTCTATGCAGCTGTTAAGTGTAAAGTTTATGTACATGTAGTTCTACTTCCAGAGGAATCGCTGGATTGTTTGAGTGCTCCTGCCCTGCGCCAGTGATGACCCACCCTGTACCTGAGAAGTACCAACACAACCTGGCACTGTTGGATATGAGGTTATTAACAAGAAAAGCCCTGAAAGGGAAAGGGGTTAAGCAGTAAAATTCAATTCAATAAAGACTAGAGTTAGAGCCATTAAAAATGCACAATTTTAGAACTGTGTCAACTACTGACAAGAAAGTCTTAGACAATGTCACAATATCATACCTCCCAACTTCTGAACTTGAGAACAAGGGACATTTCAGGGAGATGGTGATGTGGCCCAACATGACAGTAGGAGGGGCCTAAGGACCGTGTTTAAAAAAAACCCTGGGCTTCCTTTTACCTATAAAAATGAGTTTTTTGCTGTGCCAAAAGTCTCCAGTGTGAACCAATCCTTAGGAAAAGAGAGTGGAGAAAGGGAAGGATCACTGTTACATAGAAGGAAGGATTACTATGGTATATGGAAGAAAGGCAGGAAGGATCACTTTGGTACATGGAAGGCAGGAAGAATCACTATGGCACATGGAAGGCAGGAAGGATCACTATGGCACATGGAAGGCAGGAAGGATCACTATGACACATGGAAGACAGGAAGGATCACTATGGTATATGGAAGGCAGGGAAAATCCCTATGGCACACGGAAGGCAGGAAGGATCACTATGGCACATGGAAGGTAGGAAGGATCACTATGGCACATGGAAGGATCACTATATCACATGGAAGGCAGGAAGGATCATTATGGCACATGGAAGGCAGGAAGGATCGCTATATCACATGGAAGGCAGGAAGGATCATTATGGCACATGGAAGGAAGGATCACTAAGGTACATGGAAGGCAGGAAGGATCACTATGGCACATGTAAGGTAGGAAGGATCACTATGGCACATGGAAGGCAGGAAGGATCACTATAGCAAATGGAAGGCAGGAAGAATCACTATGTCACATGGAAAGCAGGAAGGATCTTTATGGCACATGGAAGGAAGGATCCCTATGGCCCATGAAAGGCAGGAAGGATCACTATGGCACATGAAAGGCTGGAAGGATTATTATGGCATATGGAAGGCAGGAAGGAAGGACCACTAGGGCACATGGAAGGTAGGGAGGATCACTATGGCACATGGAAGGCAAGAAGGATTACTATGGCACATGGAAGGCAAGAAGGAATATTATGGCAAATGGAAGGCAGAAACAAAGGATCACCAAGGCACATGTAAGGTAGGAAGTATAACTATGGTACATGGAAGGCAGGAAGGATCACAATATCACATGGAAGGCAGGAAGTAGGGATCAGTAAGGCACATGGAAGGAAAGAAGGAAGAGAGAGGTGGTGAGTTCAGTCACAGACTTTCACTTACCTGAGGCTGCTTTTTCTCCCGAGGCCCAGGCAGTGACATTGTGTGCCCTGCTTCAAAATTTGCACCCACACAACCCCTTTACAGCCACAGGATTGGCTGCACAGTGGGGTTTGTGGGCAGACACAGGAGGACATGGGGAGGAGGTGGAGAAGATCTAGTCTCCCTTCTCTTTCATTCGGGTGGGTGAGCTAGTGGAGGAGGTGGGCTGGGCATTGAGTGAGTCTCAGCTGCAGCGTGGTGCACACTGACAGGTGGTGACAAGTGCTGAAACTGCAGGATTTAGCATGGATTTGCGGGACACCGGGATTAACTTGAAATCCTGCGATGGTCCCGGTGAACCTGGGATGGTAAGGAGGTATGCAATATGACAAAACACTCATTTATTGAGCAACCTATCTATAAATCCCTGACTAGCCACTCACTATAATACTCTGTCAGCATTGGGGCCCTTAACTCTTGGTGGAGAGTTCTTTTTCCAAATAGGAGATTTGTAATCTCCAGAGATCTTTCCCAAACAGCAACAGCCAAACATACAGTATACTTCATAGAGACCAGCAGGCCTCTCACCACTCTTGGACTCAGATAAAGTCCTCATGTAGTTCTTTCAGACGATGGCTGTTCACACTCAGAGTGGACAAAGATCAGAGTTAGGCTGCCACTGCTGAGTGGTATCAGGCAACAAATAGCCCACCAGACTTTGGGCCCACCTCTCCAGTTGGCACCTCTTGGTCTCCTAGCATACAGTTTACAGCATGTGGTCCTCTCAAAGCAGCCTCCTGCCTGTGCTTACAGGATACTCTCTGCCCAGCACAGCACAGCATGCAGCAGCAAAGTCTCTATCACCGGGGCAGCTGTCACAGTCTGCCCTGAGCTCTCAACTAGTACACAGCCATACGGGCAGACTCTGAGCCCAATACTCCAGTAGGCTCCCTCTGGGTAATGCCTGCTTTTTCCCTACGGTTATGAGTTTCACAGGTGGGCTTTCCACTCCTTGGCATGCAGCTGCCAATCCTGATCTCACCTGCCCAGTTGCCAGGTTGCTTCCTCCTGCGTCCTCCTCTCTTTCGCAGTGCTCCATCATGGTAGGGAGCAATGTTCTGCAGATGGAGGAATGATCTGCTGAGCACCCTTAAAGGGATAACACCAGGTGCTACATACAGGATATCTAAATCTTTTCTTGGAAGTTTTACATAGAATGGAAAGAGGGCACAAAGAAAATTAGGTGCCCTCAAACATGGGACTGGGGATGTAAATAATATTTAAGGTCACCTTATTTCGTTTAAATTAAAATTTGGGGTCTTTTTAATTTTATGTAGCTGCCCCTTTAAGAGCTGAAGAGCTCTCCTCAGGGTCTTCGTGCGGGAATTGCAGGGTGGCACGCGCCCCTCTAGAACTTTCCAGGGCACCTTATATAAGGGGGTCTCTGAGGTGATCCCCCTCAGTGACTAGCAGTTAGCCTGGCGAGCTCCCCTCCCTCCTGTCGCAAGGCACTTTATGTGGTAACATTACCCTTGTATCAAGGGGGGAATTTGTGTTTTTAAAAAATATAATTTAATTTGGATCTCGCTTGAGTTCTGGGACTAAGCGGGATAGATGGTTGTTTATAGAAATTATATTTTTGTGGTTTGAGAAGTTTTATAAAATTTTCTGAAGGAATAATTTAATGTAGTATTTAAACCAATAAAGTGCCGCGGCCATTCCTTATGCCATTAAATGTGTTTGTGTTTATTTATTATATAGATTTATATTATTTATTATTTATATTTTTATATAGATTTAGTTTTAGTGATTAAGACAATTGCATCCTCCTGCCCCATGGGGAAACGTTTGTCTGTCAGTTTATGTTTTGCTGTCTGTGTCCCATTGGGGAGCTCTCTCTTAACTTGCTGACCCAAATCCCCAAAAAAAGCTATAGAAATATAGAGAGAAGAATAATCCTAGACAGATGTCACTGGAACAAGTGTCTCAATTGGAAGATATCCCTTACTTTTCCTGCACTAGTGTAAAATATTGGATTTTCTATCGCTTTTTAGTCTATTCTTGGTGACAATAGTTATTGGGACATTCAGGCTTGGGTGCCTAAAAATGCCAGATCAATGCCTAAAAATGGCACATTTTTAGGCATTCAGTTTTTTTTTTTTTTTTTTACTGATCGAAATGCGGTCTATTGTTTTAATGGGCCTGTACACACAGGAGTTTAAACTTGTGCTGCACATAGATATGTTAAAAAAGAAATCAAAAATCTGCATTGCTGGACAGTATATTATGTGTGTGTATGACACATCCCAAGAATAGCTAGAAGACATTTTACGCGCTTGTGGGCATAGGCGCGTTTTACTATACTGCCCATGGCGTTTTTATGGAACAATTTTCTGACAGAAATCTGATGTTCCTACAGCAGTACCATGTGAAAGGGTGTCCCTATCTACCTAGGGTACAGAGAGCAACACAAACTTGGCAGGAGTTCTAATCATTCCTTACATTCCAAAGCTAAAAAAATGTTTCCGCTATGCGTTTACTTTAACCACACGTGGACTGCCCACCCGCAATGTATTGAGGACAGGCGGCACGCATAGGCAAAGCGGCGTACTGGTACGTCGCAGCCTGTTTTCGGGTTTAGGGCGCACGCATGCGCATCCACCTGTGGACATCTGCTGCGATGGTACACAGCAGGTCCCGGCCAATGATTAATGGCTGGGATCTGCTGCTCAGCTGTGTCCAATCACAGCCCAGAGCCCTATGTTGACAATCAACACAGGGCTCTTTACAGTGGGAACAATCTCTCTATTTCTTATCCCTGAAATGTAAGGATACGAAACAAAGAGCTCTTTAGTAAAAATCAGCAAACATTACACATAGTTAGGCACACATTTAAACCCTTAATTACCCTAGATGTTAACCTCTTCCCAGCCAATGTTATTAGTACAGTGACAGTGTATTATATTAGCACTGATCACTGTATTACTGTCACTGGTGAGGTCAGTGGCAGTTAGTCAGTTCCTACTCAGATTGTGTCAGTGTCAGATTGCCTGCCGTACTATTTCAGTCGCTGATGACCGCCATTAGTAGTATTAAAATATATATACTGTATATATTCCAGTATATATCATAGTCTGTACATGCTAAAACTTTCACAAAAATCAATCAATATACACTTATTGGGATTTTTATTTTATTTTACCAAAGACATGAAGCAGAATACCTTTTAGCCTAAATGTATGAAGAAATTAATTAATTTTATTTTTTTATCGGATATGTTTTATAGCAGAAAATAAAACAATATCTTTTTTTTATTAAAAAATGTTCATTGTATTTTTTATTTATATAACAAAAAACAATTAGAGTCGGTTCACACTAACGCGACTTGTCAAGCGACTTGTCAGCCTGACAAGTCGTGCTCCTTCGCGGTCCATTGACCGCTACAGGACCCATTCTAATAAGAGCGACACAAGTCGCTCCGACTTAGAAAAAGGGTACTGTACTACTTCGGGGCGACCTCGGAACGACTTGCATAGACTTCCATTATGTGAAGTCCCTGCAAGTTGCTCCGAAGTCGTGGTGCATTGTAATGCACAAGTCGCCCCCGAAAGTAGTAAGGAGTCGTGTCGTCTCAGTGTGAACTGGCTCGTAAACCCAGTGGTGAACATATACCACCAAAAGAAAGCTCTATTTGTGTGAAAAAAATGATATAAATTTAGTTTAGGTACAGCACTGCAATTACCAGTTAAAGTAGCACAGTGCTAAATAGCAAAAAATGGCCTGGTCATGAAAGGGGTAACACCTTTCCGGAGCTGAGATGGTTAATGTTGTTTGTTTGTAAAACTCATCAGGGCTTATATCTGCATGGAGATTGTTGGCTCCCCAAATATATGCATGGAGTACCTCCAGGTTGTCCGATTTCTTTCCACAATTCAAAATATACTGATGAAAATTACAAGATTGGCCTTGGAATGTGTACATCAATACTGGGCCTTGCTTCAATATAGAACTCCAGCTAAAACTGCTACATAAACAGGTTAGGCCCCTTGTGCGACCTAAACGTTGTGCGATTTTGCCACAATTTTTTTGACGCGATTTTGACTGGACTTGAAGCAATGCCTATGTCTATGGACCTCAAAATGCATCAAAGTCGAACCGAGGTAGTGCAGAGACTACTTTGAAGTCGTTGTGACTTGAAGTCGCACAGATATGAACGATACTCTTTGGAAATCATGGAGCACGACTTGTCAGCCGACTTTGCTGTCCCAAGTCACAGGACAAGTTACACAAGCGTGAAAGGGGCCTAATACATGAATGTAAGCTACAATATATGTAATTCTGTATAGTCACTTTGTGATCCATATCGCCCTGCTGGGTTACATAAGGAGGGTGGCACCACTATAGACACCCTGCAACTCTGCAGCTTCCCGTGGGGCCTCCTTGCTTCTTGTCTGCTGTTGGTCTGTGACTAAGCACTACCTACCTGCTGTCTATTACATCTAAAGAAAACACCTAAACACCTCCCACTCCAAACTATATTGCCTGAAACATGTTAGGATACCAGCAGTGTTCACTGGAGTAAGTGGGTAACAGCTGGTGTGCATGGGAATAAAATATACAGACACATTTCTGGAAATGACATTATCAATATTACAAACATACACTCAAAATATAAATTTTAAAGAAATATGAAAAGAGGAAATTGTAACATAAGTGGAAAGTTTTACAGCCTTCTGTGATGTAATAATAAAAATTTCAACTTCTATACGACCACATCCACATTTTTTTAATTCTCTGAGTACACAGAAATTGGAACAGTTACTATGGGTTAAGCTGGCCATACACAGAACAAATTTTGGCTTTTCCTACTGAGTTGGGCAAAATGCATTCTGAGGGTTGGCATCACTCAGATAAGCAAAAGTCAATTTTTCACTCGAAAGTAGCCAGGAGCAAAATTCTCAACCATACAGCATCTGTTCGGCCTGGCCTAGTTTTTAGTGCATTTTGCAGAAACGCACTACAGTCCATTGAACATGGTTTCCTATTGGACATGTTTACATCTATGTGTTTTTCAGCTGCTGCAATTTTGGAAAGGGTCAGGGACTTTTTAAACGCAAAAAAGGTGCATTATGGGTTCAATAGACTTGGATATGCTGCAGAAATGTAGTGTTTTTTTTTTTTATGCGTTTTTAATCTGCCTAACAAAAGATACATCTCCCCTTTAAAAAAAAAAAAAAAGCAAGAAACACACAAAATGCCTAAAAAAGCACATGAAAATGCACCAAAAACGTGTAAAAAACGCAAAACGCACTGCAGAAAAGGATCAAAAGCAAATTGCATAGGTGTGAACTAAGCCTTCAGGTATTCTGACAGCCACGGATTCCGACTGTCAGAATACAATAGCTGGCACTGCAGATTTGTACATTCACACTTTTTAGCATGGATTGGGAAATCAAGTGAAATCCCTCAGGCTGAATGGGAAATATTGCTGTGTATGGACACATTGGCCAGCTTCATAAAAATAGGTCTACTAATGGTGTTTATAAAGCCACAACTGAACTAGCTGACTTGTATTATCAGGCAAAAGATTTCCTCCAAAAAGGAAACAAAATAATGCCAATTCTGTTTTGATACACAAATAAACATGTAAACTACTTTGCTACAATTACAGTGATACTAAACTCTGGATGGAAAAAAAGAAAAAGGAAATTCTATTCCACCTCGGTTCACATTACAAATCACACAAGAACACGCTGCACGTTCCAGTGCGATTCACATGCGATTCAGTGCGGTGCGATTTGAGCCTGTTGACTGTGGATGGGCTCAAATTGCACTGAACCACACAAAAGAAGTGCATGCAGAAGTAGTGAAGAACAGTGGTGTTCACATGTCATAGATGTGATACTTTGCAAAATGTATTCCCCCTGACGGGTTCAGTCAGTGGGCACTACCGCCGCTGAATGGGATCCATTCAAGCAGATGGGGATGCTCTTTAATGGCTCTGAAACTGTGTGCAGTGCATGCTTTTGTGACATTTAGGCCCCATTTACACCTCAACATTTTGTAGCTTGAAGCTCGAAGCTCCAAAACGTTAGAGGAGAAAAAAAAAATCAATAATAATCCGTGGAGTTAGTTCACATCTCCACTCCAAGTCGCCTCAAGCCTGAAGCTCAAAAAAGTTCTGGAGCTTTTTTTGTAGCTCAAATTGGGCAGATTTGTCTGTTTTTTGGTGCATTTTTTATTTCTATAGAAAAAAATGGAAATGTTCAATTTACGCATTTTTGTGTGCATTCTCACCTTTTAATGTGCATTTTTGTGCGATTTTCTGCTCAAATGAAAAATGTACAAAAACAGTTGTAATAATCTATACATAAATAAATGTAAAATAAATATACAAAAAGCTAAATATCATCATAAATAATTAAAGTAAATTAATAATATAATAAATAAATAAATAATAATAATCACTAACCTCAAAAAATATATTAATTAAATAATTAATAATAATAATAATAAACACCCAAACCAAACAAAAAAATACATTTGTATTATTATTTTTATTATTATTAATAATAATAATAATAATAATAATAATAATAATAATAATAATAATAATAATAATAATCATAATCATAATAATAATGTATTTATGTATTTTGTTTTGGGGTTAGAGTGTTTAGTTATTTTTTTAAGGGTTAGGGGTTAAGGTTAGGGGTCAATTATTTTTTATTTATTATTACATGGTATTCATTCATTGTAATTTTGTATTATTTATTTATGATTATTTTTATTTATTTGTGTATTTATTTTACATTTATTTATCTATTTTTTATTATTAATATTATTACTAATATTAGTAGTAGTAGTAGTAGTGGAAGTAGTAGTAGTAGTATTAACACCCTAACCCTAACAAAAAAAAAAATAATCCGTAACCTCAACCCCTAATCCTAACCCTAACCTTAAAGTGTTACTAAACCCAGAACCCTGCATTCACTATATCTGGTCTCCCACAGTACACATGGAAATGCATTTATTTAGTAAATATAAACCACTAAATATCTTTTCCTATCAGCCATGTTTAGCAGTCTTGTGACTTCTATCAGTTCTTAGTAAAGCTTGTAGGAGGAGTTTTTATACTGCACTATGCTGTCCTATCAGGATCCAGGACCCCTGACCCTCTGTCTGCACAGTGCTGATTGGTCCTATGCTGACCACATGCACCCTCCCAAGAAAATAAAAAAATTCTCTATAGTAATTTACACCGAACTGAGCGGCCCTTAGTCCCCTAACTCTGTCCTATGCGGACATGTTCTGGAGACAGTGGAAGAAGGGAGGATCTGTGCATACAGGATAAAGCAGCTTTTTTACACAATGCAGAGGATTAACCCCTTAGGTGCCACAGTGAGTATAACAAGCATGCTTTACTGTATATACAGACTGATTTTACTGTTGTGGGTTTAGTAGCACTTTAACTCAAACCCCTTACCCTAACAAAAAAAAAAAAAGAAGAATAATAAAGAAGAAACAAGAAATAAAAGCTGATAAAAGGCTAAAAAAGCTGAAAAACCTAGCAACTAATGATAGTTTTCTCTATTGGCTAATAAAAAAATAAATAACGGATATCTCAAAAATGCTGTATAAAAACGCCCAGATTGTGCACAAAAACGCGCAAAAAAAGCTGGAAAAACGTTTAAGGCTCCATGTACACGGGACGTTGTTAAAAGTCCCTTTGAATGCTGGAATTTTTAGGACGTTTGAAACGTCCGTTCGGTCGCGTTTGTACCCGCGTTTAGCGGGCGTTTAGCAGCGTTTGCGGGCGTTTGCGTTTAGAATCGTTCCTAGAGGTCAAAAAAATTATTCCCCTTTAAAATGGAAAAACGCAAACGCTAAACGCGGGTCATCGCGTTTGGACGCGTTCGGACGCGTTTGTGCGTTTGAAACGCCGGGAAACACACGTTCGAACGCAAATAATTGCGTTCTAAAAACAGTCCCTGAACGCAACTGCCTGCAAATGACTGTAAACAACCTGGTGTACATGGACAGATAAGATAAAATGTAGATGGGTTCAGGGGCTTCTGAAAAAAACGCCCAACTGCTCCTAAACGGCCATTTCCAGCGTCCCGTGTACATGGAGCCTAAAGACGCTACGCTCTGGTGTGAATGCAGCCTACACGGGGTAAAACAGGCATTGAGGAGGAATCATATTGGCGGAGGCAGTGTTTTGCCTTTGATGAGGTGGGGATGCTCCTTAAAACGTGTTAGCCTTATTGGACCTGGATGGCTTTTATTCTATGTGGTAGTGAAAGCGTATAATACACACTGTTTGTGAATATAATATTTGCTTTTATAAATCATAAATGGCACATGAAGGTAATGTGCGAGGCTGGTGTGCCCTCATTTGTCATTTTTTAGTGCTGTGCATAATGGGATACCCTCAGTCCTAAGAGCGGTGATGTCATTCTGTCACAGGACTGAGGTGTCTAAACCTATCGGTCCTTGAACACCACATTGGAGCGCAGGAGGTTGTTTCTACACCACCATACAACCAATTTTTAATTGGTTGTATCTCAGTGCTGTGTGGATCTCCTGTAGCCTCTTTAAAGCCACTTCCTGTCTGCATCTCTAGGGGTGGCTGCATGGCATTTCTCAAGAAGGGTTTTCTGATGGTGACAACAATGGATCACCCCTGTGTAATGTGTAATGTAGTCTCTAGCACAATGTGACAGGGTGACAACCCAGGAGACAGTGACTTGTTTTGCTTTTACTAAGTATGTTTTATAACATTAGATAAAAAAAAAAATATTTTTTTTTTCAAAATTGTTTTTTTTTTTTTTTTTTTGCAAATGGTAAAAAAAAAATTGGCCTAAAATGTTAAAAAATTTTGATTTTTACATTTTTTTTGGGGAATTTCATATAAAAAAATGTGAAAAATATTGTTATTTTTGCAAAATTGACGCTCTTTTTTTGTTTATAGCGCATGATCAAAAAATCGCACCGGTGATCAAATACCACCAAAAGAAAGCTCTGTTTGTGGGAAAAAAAGGACGCCAAATTTGTTTAGGTACAGTGTCGCACAACGGAAAAGCGGGCAAAAGAATTGGCGCCGCAGACATGGGGAAGGGGATGCGACAAATAATTGTATTAAAAAAAATATATATACAGTTTAATTTGTGGTATGTATTTGGGACGCTGCCCCTTTAAGAATGCAGCGCAGTTCGGACGGGAAAGTTCTCCCCGCGCGCCCCTTCTGGAACCTTCAGACAGCCTCTATATAAGGGGGTCCACACTGGGGGTCTCTCACATTCCCTAACTGGAGGCTGCCTGACGAGCTCCCCTCCCTCCCGTCGCAGGCACTTTATGTGGTTATTGTCACCCTTGAATCAAGGGGGGACTTTTGGCTTGGTTAATACTTGAGTTATATATTTTCCGCTTGAGTTCTGTGACTAAGCGAGATTGATTAATTTATTGATATTTATATACAGATTGTATATTTTGGTATTGGTTTAATATTTTGATTGTTTGTTGAATGAATAATTTAAAGATTTTAAAATAAATATAAAATAAAACCAATAAAGTGCTGCGGCCATTTAAAGATGGTGAGTTGTGTGTTTTATTTATTAGAGTAAGTTAAGGGTTGACTTTGGATCCTCCTTTCCCATGCGCAATTGCCCGTTAAAGTCACGAAGTGCCGAATCGCAAAATAGGCCCTGGTCAGGAAGGGGGTAAAATCTTCCGGGGCTTAAGTGGTTAATTTGAGGGTATTTACATCCAAATCAGGTGAGGGTGAGGGACAGAGCGGTATTAAGTGGATGCCGAACGGAGCGGTGTCACCCGGTTATCACTTAGTGTGTGGGTGAGAGATACTGATCTGCCAGCAGATCTGTGGAATTGCTTATATCTTTTGTACATATGTGAGTGGTATATTCAATAACATTTGTAAACGGAATTATACTATGTGACATCATTTTACCCTTTCATGAGCAATATTTGGAATATTGGTAATATCGGCCAGCTCCGGGGCTGATACAGACATATCGGCAAAAGTCAATATTGGGCCTTCAAAAATCGGCTTTGCCGATAATCGGTCGATACCAAGTTTAGACCCCTGATATTTCACCAAAACCCCCTAATGAGGCTCCTAAAAAATGGTAAAAAAAAAAATAAAAACTACTGCCACCAATTTCTGCCCCAATAACACTGTCATTATATATAAAACAAGCACACAGGAGCTTTGGGGTTCAATAGGCTGCGCAGAGCTATGGCTGCATTGCTGGTCACTGTATGTTATGGCCGATTATCCGCCCCGGTGTGACGTGTACTGAGCTGACCCCGATCCTGCGGGATTCCTGGCACAGACACAGACGACACATTAGGATCTGCTATGCACGAGTTAATAAGGATGAAGAGTCTCCTCCCTCCTCCCCGGACAAGCCCCGCCCCCGCACTCCGCCCCTCCTCTGAAAGCTGCCAGGACGGAGCAGTGAGCCGCTGTAGAGAGTAGAGGAGGCGATGGGGCTGCGGTGACCCGGGGGTGACAGGAGCATGCCAGCCAGACACAGAGGTGAGCGATCACACGGTGACACCCCGGTCACAGCTGTCATCCTGCGGGGACACCAACTTACTTTGTCCTTCTTTAGTGTGGCCGGGGATGGATGCTGGGCACGCATTGGTGAGCATGTCTGCCTTCTGGAGGTGATTCATGTTTGTTCCTGACTTTTCCCATGGGGGGGATCCCTAATTGCCCCTCTCTGGGGTATTCCTGTATCACATGGTTGTAGAGATCTGTGTGTACTGCAGAGGCTGTGTGCTGCAATCAGCAGGGAACATATGGGATCTACTAATACCAGCCAACACTTCTATTGGGGGGTTCTCCACTATTATTGGGGGACACCTTTGTGTCTGAGGACTGGTCATACATTGTACACAGCTCACCATACACATCACAATCTGATTGTACAATCTTTCCTTTTCATCTTCCAACAACTATGTAGTGCAAGGAGCTGCCTGATTGGATGCTAATGCTGGCCATACACTATACGAAAAATCGTTTAAACTAATTTTCGAATAGCGGACACTGAAAAGTTAAAACCGATTAACTGATTTTCTGTGATTAATTTTCTGTGATTAACTGGTTTTCTGTCTATGCCCAGTAACTGGGCAAAAAAAACAAACAGTCCATATGACAGATTTATTTATTTTTTTATGATTTTTTTTTTTTGGCTAGCGTATGGTTGGTGTAATTGTTTGGCTAGATTGGGCAGGTCCTCCTATTACATGGTTATGGTAGATCTAAGGTTGATTGTACGGTCGGTCACATTGTAATGTGTATGATGAGCCCTACGCTGGCCATATCCTAGCCAAAAAATTGTTCCAAAATCTGTTGCTTTCCGTCTAGTTATTGGGCACCATTAGAAAATCGTTTTTAAATTTTCAGAGCCCAAAAGTTGAAGGAACAGTTTGGAAAATTCTGCCGAACGATAAATTGAAAGGTTAATGTGTTTCTCACCCGATCTGTTTGCACTAGCCATACATGACAAAACACTAATTCATGGCCATGGAACAATTTATCAATCAAAATACGGTCATTATATGATAGCAAAATCGTTTGCACTCACGGACGAGTGTTCGGTATTCAAAAAAACAAAGTTTGAACAGATTTTTGTATACTGTACGGCCAGCATTAGATTTACCGAAAGAATGTTCTGAGGATGAGCCTAAACAATCCATTCAAACTGTATCCAATTCGGCAAGCCTTTGCCATCCATAGCTAATGGTGGATCTAAGGCTAGATTTACATCTATGCAGTTTTTTTTGGAGCGTTTGCAGATCCACAGAAACGCACCACAATCCATTTCTCCATATTACCTATGGGTCCCATTCACATCCATGCAGTTTCCTGCAATGCCTTTTTTTGAAGGGTGCTGAGAATTTATTGCACGGTGTGTTATTGACTCCATAGACTTCAATGGAATCGCATGAAAAATGAATGTATGTGTTTTTGGTGCGTTTTCCTGCATGACAACAGACGCCTCCTCCTAGTAACATCAGCACTTCCCAAAAAATGCTAAATGCATGAAAAAACAAAATTCCCTGGAAAACACACCGCAAAAACGCATGAACCACACATGCGTAGATATGAACTTAGCCTTATGGAGATTGACCATATACACTGCAATCTGACTGTACAGAGTAGTAGGGAAGCTCATCTCTGAATCATGCTGCTGGACTACTTTCTTAAGCTTTATTCACAGTAGTGCAGGCTATGCGTTCCCGGATGCAGGTGCTGGAATGGCATCGATAGCCGAATCGCACTAGACATGCGGGGCTGCCATTTGTTCTGAATGGCACCTCCATGCATCTCAGCCTGCAGCGTCATTGCTGTTGCCACATGGTCGAAAAGACCACGCAGTTTCCCTGCGACCATTTTTTTTTTAAAAGGTGCATGCACCTTTTTTGTGCATTTCGCACAGCATAGCAGCCCATTCAAATGAATAGGCTGCCGTGCCCGAGCAAACACAGAACGCATGGCCCGCACTGGTGTGAACTGAGCCTAAAGACTCGTACACCCGATAAGAAAATCGGAAGCAAAATTTCGTCCGACTAACAATCTGTCGATTTTTCGGATCGTTCGTATGGTGCTTTCGACAGCCAATTACGAATTTCCGTACAATAGCTGAATGTGCAGGCTTTACATTTTTTATCGTACTTAAACACAACGTCCGATTTTTGCTTCAATAGTACAGTTTTCATTAAAAAAAAAAAAACATAAGAGCCAGACTAGGCATGCTCAGAAATGAAAGAATAGACACAAAACAATTCAACACATGACATTGCTGAATTCTGGCGTACGAGAATTTTCGTATAAAAGTAACCTCTTCACTTTCGATATGAGACTAGCATGCAGCAAAAAACGTACAAGAATTCGTCCGATAATCTGATCGTGTGTATGAGGCTTCGGAGTGATAGGTCCTTTGAGATTGGAACTCATTAAAATCAATATCTGTGGTTTTTGTATAATAGCCATGCAAATCCTAATGTATGATAGCCAGGTACCCAGGTCTACTCCGAACTGTGCTCTGATTGGCACCGGCCCCAGAGAAACCACCAACAAAAACTACATGGGTGAGAGTTGTTGTTCCGTGTTCTGCCTGTTCAACGTTTATTTATACAAGGCAGATAATTTACACAGCACTTTACATACTGTACATTTGCATGCTCTGCCCTCAGGGAACGTACAATCTAATGCTGGCCATACACTGTTTGAATTCCGTGCTGGCTCCCAATAAACCAGCCAAATTTCACTATGGTCCCCTTCTGCATGACATCCTTTTTGATTGGAAAAATCATAGGAGTCGGGTGAAAAATGGTCTGAGCAGCAGCTGCATCCATTCAGATGCAGCCGCTGTTCTGGTATACTGCCAGAGTACAGCAGCCCAACAAGAGCATTTGTCCATCTGTGCTGTTGGGTTTTTACAAGGTGAACGAAAAAAAATTTAGTGTGTGGCCAACTTTATGTTCCTATCTCACATGCATACTACACGAATTAGGCCCCTTTTTACACTAGTGCGACTTCAAAGTCGTGTGATTTTTGCCGCAACTTTTTCCCGCGACTTTTGCAGCGACTTTTTCCCGCGACTTTTGCAGCGACTTTTACCGCGATTTTGACTGGGCTTGAATGTCTTTGGCCTCAAAATCGTGCCAGAGTAGTGCAGGGACTACTTTGAAGACGGTGCGACTTCAAGTCGCGCTGATATAAATGGGGCTTATTGAAAATAATGTAAAACGACTTGTCATGCGATTTTGCGGGCCAAAATCGCGGGACAAGTCACACTAGTGTGAAAGGGGCCTAAGGGCCAAATTAGCCTGGAGATAATTAACCTACCAGGATGTCTTTGGAGTGCGCTCAGCTAGTGTATATTATACAGGCTTACTGGACAAAGAGATCAGCTATGTGTAGAGATAAGTCCTGAAACTTTTACTGGTCAGTGCTCTCAGCCCCTATTCACCCTTGATTAGTGTAGGGTGCAGTTTTGCATGCCAAGTGCCACACAGGAGCTTCTTGAATTGCATAATTGGTCTGTAGACTTTTATTATGGAAGCGCCTAAAAAAGCATATCGAAACGCAATATTCCCCTCGAACACATTGAAGCTAACCAGCAGTTGAGTGATGCTGGGTGCTGTAAACACCATAGGTTGGAAACCGTGGATACACAAAGTGAAGAAATGTCATCAGCACATCAAGGATTCCTCGAAAGGGTCCAAAGCTTTATGCCATGGTCGCATAGTAGATATGTATCACCATATATACTACATATCTACTATGTGACCACACAATAAAGCTTTGGTACCTTTCGAGGAATCCTTGGTGTGCTGATGACATTTTTTCACTTTAAAAAAATAGCATGACACACGCTTTTGTTCCTTTTTTAATTTGCGTGCTCTCATTTAACTCATTGGGGCCAAAATCACTCCATTCTGCTTCAGGAGTAGTTAATGTACTTTTTGAGCTACGTGTGTAATATTCCCACACGTCCCTGGAAAGGCAAAGATGTAAGCGGGTGCTATAATAATTGCCAGCTGGAAACTGGTACTATAAGTCAAAGTATATATCGCCAGCTCGCTAGGGATCCTTAAATATTGTCTGAAGGTTTATTCAGGTGATCACGTCACACTGGTAAATGGCATTGTCTCAGGGCCACTCCGGACCCATTCGTCAGGTATGTGCTGTCACCTTATGCGTGACAAAGGGGTCCTGTGTGGCCCCGAAATGTTGCACCCTACCACTGTGATGTCCTCACCTGAATAAACATTCGGACATTATTTCAAGGTTCTTTTCGAGTTACAGGCACTTGAACACTTTGGGTCCTTTCACACGGGCTTTCCAATCAGCTCCGCCTGTCAGTTTTTTTTAAGCGGACCTGATCGGACCCTCTATTCTCCCCTATGGAGTGGCAGATGTCAGCGGACACACGTCTGCTGACACCCGCCACCATCTGATCGGATCCTGCCCGCAAAATCCAGATGGATGATGGTTCTATTTTCCATCCGTCTGGTGGATCGGATAGGATGAAAAAGGACAGGCGGACTGTTTCCACCTGATTTCCCCATAGAGGAGAGCAGGACTGTGTCCACATCCACTCTGCACAGCAGAGAGGACAGGCTCTGTCCTCCGCCTGCTCAGCAGGGATCAGCAGAGTGATCCCCACAAGACAGTGGCACCCGTGTAAAAAGGGCCTTCAATTGGTGCTTTTCCACTGCACGGAACCGAACGGTTCGGCTCGCTTTTGTGCTTTTCCACTGCTGGTACCGCATGGTACGGTGTAGGAACGGTTCGGTACGGTACGGCGGCGCTTTTCCACTGCATGGAACCGAACGGTACGGTTCTCAAAAACAGTACCACCTCGATTGTGGTTCCAAGAGGTACCATACCCAGTACCATATCCCACAATCCTTTGCATGCAGTCACTACTAGCCACTGATTGGTCAGAGAATCGTTGTTATCCCACCCACTTAACTTTAGTACTACTTTAGTGGAAAAGCAAACCATACCGAACCGTTCCAACACCGTACCATGCGGTACCAGCAGTGGAAAAGCAAACCGGGCCGAGTAGAGCCGAGCCGGTACTTGCAGTGGAAAAGTGCCAAATGTGAACAGGGATAATTGACAACAATGGGATTTGGCTGGTTGAGCATTTTGCATATTTGAGCTAGAAAAGGCTGAGAAGTGACTCCACTCTTTTCTATGAATCCAGTATTTCTAGTTGATGGCCCTTCAAGGTGTTGATGACTTCTGTTGTTACATCACAGCTTTATGCTAATTCACATTACCTACTGTCTGATGGTCACCCTACGGCACTTCTGTGTGAAAAGCATGCAAGAAAAAATGTTTCTTGTTGCCTTTAGCAACCAATCAGAATTCTTTTTCACTTTCAGCTCTGCACGGAGAGGGAGACGGTTGTTGGCTGATTGGTTGCCTTGGGTAGGAAGAAAGTTTCACATTAGCGCACTTTTCATACAAAACTTGTGTGAAGATCCGGTAAGCTGACGTCGTTGGAATGTTCTCATGATTCCTCCCATACGCTGACACCTTGGAGCTAAAAGGGAAATGTAACCCTGCCAGTACTGGGTGACCACAGAACACCATGTTCTCCGGGTTCTTAAAAAAAAAATGGAACTTTACACACTGACAATCAAATGGTTCTTAATACGTGTCCAGTGAGCATTCCACACAGAAAGTGCTCACGTCCCAATGGCTTATGATGAATATCCGTAGCTCATTTGTAGCCAGTCATCTGACACCAGGGCATGCTAATGACCTTTCCTGCAAGCTGCTAAAATTAGCCGTTCTCGGTAAATGTTTACTCTCTATGCTTTTTTCCTTACATTAAATTCCACTTTCTCAGTACCGGAGCAAGTGTTTGCATTAATTCCGCTGTGCAGGCGCGGTCAGGATGAATCTGGTTGTAGTTGGTTCCCCAGGTTGGGGGTTATTTCAGGGGGGTGCTATACAAGTAGTGAGGCTGTCAACTGTAATACGTCTGCTAGCTGAGCCGCTCTCTTCTGACTGTGTCAGGTTACTTGGCTGCAGCTTCCAGTTGAGTTTCTGGTCCCAGAGAGGAGGAGGGGGGTTATAGTATATCATATTGTTTCACATAACCAGATTAACAGTTCTGGCGATTTTACGGTAATCTCTCTTTATCTTTTACAAGCGTGCCATTAATTGGTTGTAAAAGTTGTTCATCCGAGCTGTAAAGCCAAGGCGTTCTGCTGCTCTGGAGCTGCTGGGAATTAATTGCCTCCCTTTTTTACAGCACTCATTTCCCAAACCCGCAGGACACGTTCTACATGGAGGTTCCTGGGGATATATGTTCCACGCTGCACCTGCGCTTGGGCGTTCAGGGTTTATGATAAAAGTAAGACACTGCTGAGGAGATGAAGGCCATGACTGGGACGTGAAGACTGGTCAGGTTTTAGGTTATTGGCTTTTTACATGGCGACCCTTTTTTATTTTTTCACACGGCTTTCAGCAGCTCTCTTGTTTGCGAAAAACTCGCACAACTGGAAATGGAGAAAACAAGCGGATGGCGGGACAGCCACTGAGGTATCCATGGTAATGTGTGTGTACAAGGCCCTGGCTCGGCACTGAAGGGCTCTCAGGAGGTTTTCCTAAGGGCAAATCCTCGTTCATTGTCCCAGCTGCTGGAAGATTGTACAATAAGTAGACAGAAGACCGCCGACAAATTAACTCCTTCAGTGCAGGGCTACGTGATCTACCATCACCCGCTGCTGAGGTGCTGCATGGTGTAAATTACTGCTAATCTGCTGTGCTCTACCTGCCTTTCTTGTACGCCGCATTAGAAAAGGTCACTTTCTCCGGGCTGCTTCTGTTTTGGTAAATAGACATATTTTTGCCACGTCTCAGAGGGTGACATGTATGCTGGAGCACCTGTGGGAGTGTACCAGTTGGGGACAAATATACCGCGTCCTTTTTTTTTTTTTTTCTCTCAGCCTTAGGGTGAGTTTACTTAATTTTTTTTTTTTTCTGTTTCCTAATCAGACAAAAGAGACATGCACAATAACTGTGTTGTGCTGCTAGCTTTTGTTTGTGTGTGTGTGTGTATATACAAGGCGTTCTTTGCTGCCATTATAATCATATAGTTGGCAGCAGTTTGTTGCAAACAGCAGCTGGAAGACACACATGCCTCAATGCAATGATTATAGTCTGCAGGCTGTAGTAGATTGCCTTTCATGTACAGAAAATGTCGCAGGCAATTTTAAAAATATACAGTCCATTGAGCTAATGCGGAAGGGTTGGCTTACCCAAAAGTGATGTCTCTGTCCTGGATAGGCCGATGGGATGATTTAAATTAGACCTGTCACGTTTCTTGTTGAGCCTGCCAACAAGATCTTTGTACCGGATTTCCCAGCTCTTTCCACCAGGTATAGTCTTAATGGGGGTTAGGGTCTTGTGCTGGCCGTACACTATACGAAAAATCGGCCTAAATGCGGTCATTTGGACAGGGTTTATTTGATTTAAATCAAGTCAATTTAAATCCCTAGTATAAAGGCTTGATTTTAATCCACTTGATACAAATCGTACGTTTTTTTAAAGAGCAACTGTCCTCTGTTCCACAGCGGTTCCTCCTCTGACCCCCCTGTTGACTTGCTGACCGTCCCATTCACTTTAATGGGACGGCTGGTGATGCTGCAGTGACATAACAAGGTGAGGGAGATGGCCGGAGCAGGTGAGTGGATGCCTGCGAACAGGCGCTGCCATGATGGATCTGAAATAACTCTTTAAGAGCCCATTCAGACTAGAGCGACACGACTCTGCACGACTTGGGGAGGCGACTTGTCAGTCCCGTGCACCACTACTTTGGAGCGACTTGCAGGGACTTCACATAATGGAAGTCTATGCAAGTCGCTCCGAGGTCGCCCCAAAGTAGTACAGGACCCTTTTTCTAAGTCGGGAGCGACTTGTGTCGCTCCTATTAGAACGGGTCCTGTACTAATCAATGGACCGCGACCGAGCGCGACTTGTCATGTTGACAAGTCGCGCTAGTCTGAATGGGCTCTAAATGTAAGGACTTATTCTTGCTAGTAGAAAGTTTAATGTTTGCAAACAAAACAAAATAAAGATTCCCTATTTAGAATAATAAGCTGTCAGGTTAGTAAAACAGCGATGTCAGAACCGACTCAATCATACAGTTTGTAGTGTACATAGATTTGCAAAAAAATGGGATAAAGGAATATTCCTAAACTTTGTTTTATCTCATGGTTACTGTGAAATTGTGTGAATGCATCAATGTGTAGTACATGTTATCTTAGTTTGCAGAACTTTGATTCATTGAATGAGTTTACCAAAAATGTAAATATTGCAGAATATACAGCCTCATGCTGAATAAAGTAAATTGCCAGTGTATCCTAAATGGAAAACTATCTTTAGATAGATTTTTACTCCAAAAGCATTTTATTAAAAATTTGATAAAAATCAAGAAAATCTGATTTTATTAAAAAAAATAAACCTGATTAAATATCCCAATTTCATTCATTTAATTTTTTTAAAAAATCATAGATTTATTTTTTATCCACCCTGCTTTTGAATAGTTAATGGGCACAAACCGGTAATCGGTTGTGATGTTTTTGAGCCAGTAAAACTCAAGACAAGTTTGGAAATTTTCTGCCGAACGATAACTTGAAAGGTTAAAGTGTTTTTGGTCCAAACTGTTTGCACTAGGTATATGTGAAAAAATGAACAAAAAACTGATTCATTTAGGCTACATTCACATGTCAGCGTAGCGATCACGGGCAGAATCACCGCGATTCTGCCCGCGATCCGGAAAGCATTGCGAATCGCGGGACGCCTGTGCGTTGCCCGTGATTTGCAATAGCACCCCAAACGCTGTGCGATGTTGCCGCGATTTCAGCCTGCCGAATCGCAGTAACATCGCGCAAAAAACATCGCGGGACGCATGACGCCCAAAAAAGGTACAAGAGCTTCTTTGGGGCGTCATGTGTCCCGCAATTTTTTTTTTTTTGTGCGATGGTACCGCGATTCGGCAGGCGGAAGTCGCAGCAACATCGCATAGCGTTTGGGGTGCCATTGCAAATCACGGGCAATGCACAGGCGTCCCGCGATTTGCAATGATTTTCGGATCGGCGGCGGAATCGCGGTGATTCTGCCCGCGATCTCTACGCTGACATGTGAACGGAGCCTTATGGCCATTGAACGATTTATCGGTAATTACACAATAACATTATGGTTTGCTCTTACGGCGGAGTGTTCGTTTTTCTAAAATGAGTTTACGGTTCTTCGTGTATGGCCAGCAATACTTTCCCTGTTTAGTGAGTCATGTCAGGTGTTGCAATGCTGGGTTCTCTGGGAAGGAGATCTTGCAGCTGAAATCCCAGATAAAGATACAAGAAGACTCTGGATTTATTGCATCTGAATTCACCCATAAGTACGGTTTTTTATTTTTTGAGAAAGGACACTTTGGGGTTAATTTACTAAAACCTGGAAAGTGCAAAATCTGGTGCAGCTGTGCATGGAAGCCAATCAGCTTCTAACTTCAGCTTGTTCAATTAACCTTTGGCAATAAAATCTGGGAGCTGATTGGTTTCTATGCAGAGTTTCACTAGATTTTGTACTCTAGTCTAGTAAATCAACCAAATGTATTTATTTTTTTTTGCTTTTTTTTTTCTAGTTCCTTTTTGATCTTTTACTTGATTTTGGTAAAATATGTCTTGATTGTGAGTGGAGCTGAAGGCTGTAGGTAGGTGAAAATCATAAATAGCCCTCGCCAAAGTTTCTGAAGGGTAGGATTGTCTATCTGTCGCATAGCAACAAATCATATTCAAGCCCATCCTCAATGGTTGACGTAAGGCAATTAATATGTAATGTGACAATTCGGGTCCCCTATTCTGCCAGAGCCCTGTATGTTTTTTTTTTTTTGATGTTTGATAAATGTAAAAAAATAGGGCCTTGTTTCAACTGAACTCAATAGGTTGACGACATGCATTGTATTAAAAGGTGTTATGGCCATTCTTGACTTTTGTAAGAACATTTTGCATTACCTTGAATGGCAAACTTCTGGTCAGCACGCTGCAGAATGCAGCATAGAAGACTTTATTCAAATGAACAGCAATGAATTGGGGGGGGGGGGGGGGGGGAACAGGCTTTCTTAAAAAAAAAAAAAAAAAGGATTTTCCGAATTCTCCATTTTCAATGCAAATCGCATGACAATGCATGTGGTTGATACAAGCCCTCAAGGAATCCTTTGTTGGCCTAGGTCTTTGGTGTTCTTGTTTTTGAGGGTATACGTAGCCAACATTTATTAAAAATAGGAAATTCAATCCTATTCCCTGGCAGTCATAGTATAGCCAAAGTCCTAGAACAAGCCAGTGTTTGGTCACCACTAAAGAAAAGTAGTTACAGTGTTAGGGCTCTTTCACACGATCCGCCGATCTCCACTGAGGCGGCGGATGACAGCTTCGTCTCCGCTTGCAGTGCGGAGAGGGAGGTGTCAGAGCCCCGCTGCTCTCTATGGGGGATCGGATGAGAGTGGACCACCTGTCCGCTCTCATCCGATCCCATCCCTGAACGGATGGAAAAATAGGTTTTCCATCCGTCCAGATTTCAAGGACAAGATCGGATATGGATGACAGCGGGTGTCAGCGGAGGTGTCTCTGCTGACATCTGCTTCCCCATAGAGCTGCATGGAGGATCCGATCAGATCCACCTAAAAAACTGACAGGCGGATCTGATCGAATTGCCCGTGTGAAACGGCCCTTAGAATATTTGTTGAATATGTCTTTGGTGCTCTTGTTTCAGGTTGTATACAAATACATTCATAAGGAAAATCATTCCAATTCCACGGAAGCCAAAGCATAGTTCTAAGAGAAACCAATATTTACAACTGGAAAAAAGTCAACATAACATACTTGGCTAATTTAAAGTAGATCTCTGTGTGTGAGAATTATGTAGGCTGCCATTGTTTTCTGAAAGAAGATGCACTGGATGTTAACCAATGGCAGTGGTCATATGCTTTCCATGACAAAGGTTTTTATCAACTCTCCAGCTTCTACCGAGACTGAGTTGATGGACAGACCATTCATTTCTTAATGGCCAAAAGTTGTTCCTTTATTAACAGAGAGACCATGGTAAAAAGGCTTTACGTTGAACCTGCCCTTTAAAAAAACATGGACACCGCCATCGTTGAATTCTCCTTTTTAGGAATGATTAAGCCCCCTCCTACCTACCTCAGACGTATAATTAACTGAATTGGGCACTCAGTCCCGCAGGAGTCGTCACATCCTTTGGCACAAATTTCTTTTCCCTGGCTGTGCCAGTTGCAGTTGATGGGACTGTTTCCTTCTTCAAGACATGGTTTTAAATGACCACCCCAAAGTCCGTACCTTCAGAACCAGGTTGTCAGCGGGATAATATGGGAGCAACCAACCACTGCCAAATTCCTATTAAGAACCTGCCAGTGTTACAGCATAAAGCAAAACATTGTCTACCAATCGGTAGTAAAAAGCAGATAATCCTCCTTCCTATAATATACAATATTGTGCCTTGGGCTCCTTTCAGAAGACTTGTTACCCTGCTTTATGTAATGCAGTCTTCTCTGCATTAAATGGAGTAGCACTTGCTGTCAGTAACTGCCACTGCCAAGCCTAAATACAGTATTTAGCCAGCACTGTATATGGAGGAAGAGGATGGTGAACACGGCAATCTCACAAGAGTAGTAGGATCTGCTGGCAATGGGAATTTGCCTGGGGGATACGCCATGGGGCAGGGTGGCAGTGGCTAAAGTCCCTGAGGAAGGTTTCGCTGATAACCATCTTGGACATTTGCATATGAAGGCATTTCCTTTTTCTAAAAACTAAAGGCAAAGTTTTTTTTTTTTTTTTTTTTATTTTGGATACAGTAAGGGAGGGTTATAACCCCTGTCAAGTTGTTGTTTTTTTTTTAATTTCGCCAACTGTGTCCCATTAGGGAGATTTCCTATCCCATAGCCAGAACAGGAAGCGAGCAAAAATGCCTCCAAAGGGAGGGCGTCCCTGATTGTCACCAGAACTAGTGTCAACATTTGAAGATTTCCCCTTTTCTGGGGACAATCCAAAATTTGGGGTTTTCTTTTGGGTTTGGTAATAACAGTAAACCTAACAAAGAGAGTGAATCTTCCTAATTGGGATACAGACAGCATTAAAAACCTAACGGGTATTACAATCTCTCGCCACTTTGTCCTAAATTTTTTTTTATAAAGTTCTGCCTTTTTTTAGTTTTGTGTCCTCTTAAAATCCAAATAAACAGATCTTTCCTGTGACTTTTAAAATGGCACCTAGGCAATAATGGGTTAAGAATACTCCTGTAAAGCTGGCCATAGACTATCGAAATTTGAATTTCGATGCATCCATCGGCAGACTAGTTGTATTGAGGTTTATCCATCGATCCACTTCAGTAAAACCAGCCTTGCTTTTTTCGCCCAGCCACTGCTGGCGGCTATAGCGCCAGCAGTGATCTTTGTATTCTGCTGGTGGGGAAAGCTCCCTGCAGGAAAAACCCAATAGCCCTTCGCAGAGATTCCCTAGTTAACACTGACAGTGTTGATGGGGAATTGAGCAATTTTCTTTGGTTGAAGAAAAGAAAATGTTATGTATGGCCTGCCTAAAGCCTTGTACACACGATGAGAATATCGAACAAATGATCGCTGCTTTTTTTTTTTTTCTTTGCATGCTAGTATCGAAAATGAAGAGGTTACCGTACAACAGCATACATCTTCAATCAATAAGTGTTGTATTATAATATATTCTGTCATTTCTGAGCATGCATGGTTCTGGGCTATATATATATATATATATATATATATATATATATATATATATATATATATATATATATATATATAATGTACAGTGACGTTAAAAAAAACATGCCTACAATGCATTTTAATAGGGTTTTTCTATTTCGTGGATTTTCACTTTTCGCGGCTGGGTCCAGAACGTAACCCCCGCAATGGAGGGGGGGTTTACTGTGTGTGTGTATATATGTATGTGTGTGTGTGTGTAATATATATATGTGTGTGTGTATATGTATATGTGTGTATGTATGTGTATATATATATATATATATATATATGTGTGTGTGTGTGTATATATATGTGTGTGTGTGTGTGTATATATATATATATATATATATATATATATATATATATATATATATATATATATATATATATATATATATATATATATATATATATATATATATATATATATATATATATATATATATATATATATATATATATATATATATATATATATATATATAATTTTATTATTATTTCGGAGGAAGAATACTATACTGATTAAGCATTTTGGTATCTTATGAGAAATTTTTGTGTTTGTCACTTCGGATAATTTTCGCAT